>NW_028288571.1:0-300000 GCF_059628265.1 Tinamus guttatus | reverse complement strand
GAGCTCCCCTGCTTCCCATTAAGGATGTTATTGGACACGATGAGAATGAGGATCTGACTTCAAAGCCATGCTTGTAGAAATTCATATTCCTGGCTGCTTTCCTGACTTTGAGCTCATCACTGCAGTCAACAGCAGCTTTTCTGACAGAGAGGGGTCAGTCTGCTCTAGATGTTCCCTAAAACGAGGCCATGGAGCACATGAGACTCCCTCTGATCTATGAGTCCAAAGGATTCCAAGAAGCACATCCCTCCAGCACCTCCACAACCCACTTCCTAGAGAGGGGCCCTGCAGAGATCCCCGTATGTAAAAGCTGGTGAAGGACAAGCCAGAGCAGTGTCAGTGCTGAGTGAGGGCAGTGCCAACTCACAGAATAAAGACATTGCTCGCAAGGTCCCTTGGGCCCGAGTCGCGAGACAGACGAGCCACAGCTTTTCTGCAAGCAGCCTGTGTGGGGCAAGGGCTTCCCAGCACCTTTCCTGTCGGCAGGGGCACCACGCACGCCTGGGCTCTGCAGGCGTCATGCGTGCAGGCAAGGGGGCTCCCAGCACTTGCCCTCACAGCCACGCTGCTGAGCTGGCTGCCCAGCCCTCTGCTCACACCTCACTGCAGGGAACACTGCTCTGCTTCACACTTCCCCTCCAGCATTCCCAGGGCAGCAGCCAAATGCCTGCCGACAATTCCCCGTGCCACCAGCCCTGCGGCTGCTTGGGAGCCACCCAGAGCCCTCCGCGCACCTCTGGCGCCAGCCCCTTCCCAGCAGCTGCGCTCTGCCTCGCAGGGGCACTGTGGCATGCCAGCAAGCAAGCTTAGCCAACAGCAAGATGCTCCTCTTGGCTACAGCACTTTGGGGTACAGATTGCACTACTTGCTTTTGAAGGGCATCCCTATGCGCTAGGGAACACCCGATGGAACCGTGGACATCCACTTCTCTATCTGCCCTTGACTTTCCTGTCCTTACCCAAGGGCTGGGAATTCACCTCCGTTACCAAGTGAGCGTTGTAGCCCAGTGCTGGGCAGAGCTGCAGCAGCTGAGGGCACATTTGTGCCTGCTCTGCCCTCTGCAGCCCTAGGAAGCCGTGGCAGGGCCAGCAGTGCAGGAGCCGCACCAAGGCTGCTCTCAGCCACAGCACATGGCGCCTGCAAGGTGCATGGCAGGACAAGAGAAGGAGCCCAGCAGCACACCAGGGGCTCCCAGGCCACCACCAACTCACAAGGGCTCTGCTGAGGACATGCACACCTGGCCCCGGGGCACAACTGCCCTTTGCGCTCATTGCGCTACCAAGGAACACGTCTCGATAATGGAAAACAAAACTTTCTCTAGTTCGTGGGGGTGTAAGGGCAGGAGTGGAGCAGGGAAGAAAGATGAAGGCATTCAAGGCTGCTTGCAGGGGTGGAAGCAGAGCCCCAAGTGGTGCCTGGCCTCTGGGCAGGCAGCCGCCAGCAGCACCATGGGGCTGCGTGAGGAGCCCTCCTTGGCACCCAGCAAGCCCAAGGCCACGCACTGCTCTCTGCCGCCAGGCTCAGCAGTGCCAGGGGGAGTCCAGCACACGCAGACCCTTCCTCACAGCGGCCCCCCTGGCCCCTGCCACTGCCCTCCTCCCACCACACAGCAGTGGAACATCCCAGAGGGACAGTTATCGCCACGGGAACACGGATGCTTCCCAGGGCTGCGCCTCACAGTGGCCCTAGTGCTGGCCACGCAGCAGCAAGGCCAGGTGAGCAGCAGGGCCGCGCAGCACCAGGGGCCACCTGTGGTGCCCACAAGATGCAGGGGAGCTGCGGGGCTCCAGGGTAGCCTGGGCGCTGCCTTCCGGGGGAGGACAGAAAGCCACGGAGCGACACTTGGTGCTTATGGCTGCAAATGTAAACAATTCCATTCCGTTGCAGACTCAGGAGAGTTAAAAAATGGATACATGTGAAGTTGAAGAGATGGAATGGGAGAGCTCGGTACAGGTACTGTGCGTGCAGGCAGAGTCTGCGCGGGGACGGCTGGTGCTTGGCTCTGCGAGAGCAGCCGCAGGGCTGGTGGCAGAGGTGGCAGGGAGCTCTGGCAGGCCTGGGTGCTGGGGCAGAGCTGCGCCAGGGCCAGGAGCGGCCAAGGCCTCGGGGGCTGCTGCCTGAGCCTGGCGCCCTGGCTCTGTGCACCGCCTGCCCCGCACACGCAGGGGACACGAGGCCCCATGCACAGAGCCAGCGCTGCCACCATGACTGTCCCCCTATGCTCTCTTGCTCTCTTCCAGACTGCAAGCACCCAAGGCCTGGCCGGCTGCATAGATGAGGAGCCTATGGAGTGGGAATACTCCAGCTCTGCCCTTCAGGTATTGAACCCTGCAGCCGGCTGCAACGGGAGATTTGGGGCTGACCCTGGACTCTTCCCACTTTCCTGCTTCTCACTGCATAAGGAGGGATCCTGGGTCCAGACACTTCCAGCTCTCGGTCCTGCCCTGCAAACGCCTCCTTCTCTCTTACAGGCTCCGCATGTGGACAGAGGGCCTGCAGGCAATGAACCAGAGCCCATGGAGTGGCTCAGCTATGACAGCAGCCAGGTACAGCCCCCGCAGCCACTGGATGTCCTATCCTTTCTCTTCCGCATGCAACATCGTCACCAAGGTCTCCTGTTCTCTTCCAGGCTGCGGGCACCAATGGCCTGGTTGGCTGCAGCGCAGAGGAGCCCATGGACTGGGAGAGCTCCAGCTGCAGCGCCCAGGTATGGTCCCTGCTGCCGGCTGCACGGGCAGAGCTGGGGCTGTGCCCGGCCCCTTGGCGCTGCTCCGCGCTGCCTTTGGGGAGCAGCCGCGCGGGAGCCTGGCCCAGGTGTGCGGGCGCTCTGGCGGGCCGCGGCGCCGGGGCAGAGCTGCACAGGGCGCAGGAGCGCCCAAGGCCTGGGCCCCTGCTGCCTCAGCCCCTCTGCCGGCCTCTGGGCTGCGCTGGCCACGTCAAGCCTCTGCCAGGGCACCAATGACGGCAGCGCTGCTGCCAAAGAGCCCGCGCAGCCGCCAAAGAGCCTCTGCTCCACGGGAGCCCCCGAGCCGCTCCTCGGCCCTGCTGATGCCTCCTTTTCCCTTGCAGGCCAAGCTCCCCTTCACTCTGGCTGCTGCCGGCAAGTTCTCGGCACAGAGACACCAGCACTAACTTCTTCTTTGGATTTTTCTCTATACACTTTTATATTAGCATTTATTGTTGTTAATATTGTTGTTGGTTTTATTGTTGTTATTGTTTACTATATTGTTGTTATTTTTCTTGCTATTGTTTATTATATTGTTATTTTTGTTGTTGTTTAAATATATATTCCTGTATCATTGCTTAAGTGTTGCGTCTTGTTTCCAAGTGAGCACAGGCAGAAAAATCACCCCCACTGCACGTTTGTGTGTATGTATCCCAAAGATTGTAGACCCTAGGGACAAGAGAGGGCCAGCAAAACATCCATCTACGACTTCTCTTCACACGTGGCCCAAGGGTTACCACAGTCCCTTTCCCATCTTCTTCTTTTACTTCCTGTTTTTCTTTTTTCTCGTCTTTATGCTTTTATTTTACTTCTCCTTTTTTATTCCTTTTTGTTCTTCTTTCTCTTCTTTGTTGTTTCTTTCTGCTTCTTTTTTTTTCCTCTTCTGTTTCATTTCTTTCTCTTTTTTCTTTTTTTCTCTTTCTTTTTCTTTCTTTCTTTTCCTTTCTCCTTTTCTTTTCCTGTGTCTGTTTCTGTTTGTGCTTTGTTGTTATCTGTTTCTCTTTCTCTTTTCCTTTTTCCTTGTTTTTTTTCTTATTTACCCCTTCCTTTTCTTATTTTTCCTTTCACTGTTTAGTTTCTTTTTTTTCCCTTGCCTTGCCTTTTCCTTTTCCTTTCATTTATTTGTATTCGTTTTTTCTCCTTCTTTATTTTTCCTTTATTTCCTTCAAAGTGTATCTGTGAGAGAAAATTATGGCAGAGAAAAAGAGTGTGGGACATCACTGAGCCAAGGAGCATTCCCCACAGGCAGCAGGGACCGCAGCTCTGCTCCACACTCAGGTGCTCCCCTTCTAAATGCCTGCACTCAAGCAGTGCCAGGAGAGGACAAGCTCATCCTAGGAGAGCTGAGATTGCTCTCTGGAAAGGAAGGGAGCTCCAAGGCCAGGCCTGCAAAGGAACAATGGTTCTTTTCCAGCAATGTGTATCCATTCAAAGCCAGGCTGTGGAATTTATTGCTCC
Source organism: Tinamus guttatus (assembly GCF_059628265.1). NCBI lineage: Eukaryota > Metazoa > Chordata > Aves > Tinamiformes > Tinamidae > Tinamus > Tinamus guttatus. Next base: position 295,817 of record NW_028288571.1, on the reverse strand, counting down.
TGTAGGGAATAAGTGTATGGTTCCTGACAAAACGGAGGAGCAGCTTAGTGCGCCCAACAGCCTGGCTCATCGCGGCCAATGACCACCTGCAGGGACCAGCCCTCATGCACATGCTCGCCCCAGTCCTGCTTCACTGCTTTAGCCCTCTCTTCTGCTTCTCCCAAAGAAGATGCCCTGCTTCTGCTGCATCTCTGCATGGCTCTTGCTTCGGTAGAAAGGCCAAGAGGGCATCCTCAGATCCTGAAGGAACCATGAGTGTCCAGAGCGGGGCATGATGTCCACTCCTTCCAGCAGCCTGGAACACACGGATACACTGGGCCTTAATAGCAAAGCACCCGCAGCACCTGCCCTGCAGGACCACTGAGGCCAGGGGAAAGGAGCAGAGCAGCTTTGGCCCAAAATGCCTTCTCCCAGGCACCCCAGGCACAAGAAAAGGCACCCACCCATATCCTCATCTTCCACAGCTGCAAGGAGCAAGGGCCTCCTTTGACCCCTTTGCCATATGCAGCAAGCCAGCAGGGCTGCAGCTTCCCAAGCAAGGCCACTGCAGCTCTGCACAGACCACAACGGGCACCGCGCTCGCACCCGGCAGCAAGCAGTCCTGACGCACAGTGCGAGCAGGCTCCTGCCGGCCTCTTGGCACAGCTTGCTGAGCACACCTCTGTGCTCACACACCTCCTGCTCACCAAGCATTTGCACCTGGCTCCTCACACCACCTGCCCCAAGGGAAAGAGCCCATGCTGAGCCATTCTTCTGGCCATTCCTTCCAAAGGGGGCCCATGCCTTTGCAGCAACTGCCAGCTGCACCTGCGCACCCCCAAAGCAAGCGGAGCTCTTGGGCTATCCACACAAGAGAAGCTGCTGCACACAGCGACCTCGCAACCACCAACAGCCTGAACAACCCCACAGAACTCCCATCTCCTCAGCAGCAAGTTGCTCAGGCACAGCTAACGCAGATCGACAGCACATGATCAAAAGAGAGGCCCTCAAGGTGTCCACGTTATAGAAAGTAGGAGCAGCAGCAGGAGCCTCGCTCCTCTCTTCCTCACACTCACTCAGCTCAGCTCTCCTGCTGCTCTGAAAACCAATGTGTGCAAGCCCAGTCTGCAGCTGCTCTGCTTCCAGAGCACAGTGTCTGTGTCCCCAGCAAGGGGCCTGTGCTTGGCCCTGCCATCCTCACCCCGGTCCTTCCACATCCCACCCGCACCTGAGACCTGGCAGCTGCTGGGGCCAGTGCGGAGCCTCTGGCAGCAAGGCCTAAGCTGCGTCCGCAGGGGCAACAAGGAGGAGCCGGCAGCGACAGCCCACTCAGCCTCACCTCCACCCCTGCAGAGGCCACGGCACAACTTGTTCATCCTGCATGGCAGCTCTGAGCACATGCAGGACACCAAGGGCATCAAGAGCAGGCAGCAGGGATTCCCCAACAGAAAATAATACTGAATAAACCTATCATGGTGTGAGAGTATCTGCAATGACTGGCTTTGTAGATGAGGGGAGAAGCATCAGGCCGGAGGATTCCAACCCTAACCTCTTAGCTGGATTTTTCTTAATAAACTGTTATAGTAGTGTTTATTGTTTTTGATATTGTTGTTTCTGTTGATATTACTGTGCTTATTCCTATTGATATTTTTATTGTTGTTATTCTTGTTGCTTTGCTTATGATATTTTATTAATGTTGCTGTTGATACATTTCTGTATCTTTTGTTCACATGTTGCTTGTTGTTTCCAAGTGAGCTCATGCGCAAAAAGCATCCCCACTGCAGGTGTGTCTGTGGAGCCCCAGGATTTCAGGCACCAGTGAGTGAGATGTCGCGCCCCAGGGACACGGGGCCTGGAGATGCGGGGCCGAACTCCAAGAGCCTCTGGGGGAAACAGGGCCCTGCAGGGCTGGACACGCTCAGACACGGCATCGTGAGGGGCAGTGTCCCCAGAGGCAGCTGGTGCAGAAATGGGCTGCTGCCAGGAAGGGCCCTGTTGCAGATAGTTAGGGTCCGGCGGCCGGAACGCCATTTGCCGTCCACCACATTGGTGTTAGCGAGCTGATGGCCCAAGCGGCCTGGGGGTGGTCACCGTGCCGTTCCTGAACCAGGTCACCGCGCCGTTTGAGCAGCAACAAGTGGTGCCGAAACCCGGGATCATCGCCTGGACGGGTGAACGGTGGCCGGAGCGGCAGGACCAGCCCGGCAGGGAGGACGCTCCCGGACCAACAAGGAGGATGGAAGCCCTTGTGAAGGTCGTATCGCAATTACATAAATATTGGGGGATTGATTGTAAGCTAAAAGATTTTACTCTCGCTGTCGCGAGGCTTTTAAAAATTAAGGTTATAAACCAGCCGGTGGATATTCTGAAGTCCCTGAAGTGTGTCCCTAAAGTGTGGGACAAATGTACCAAGGCGTTAGCTGAGGAGACGATGTCTTCGGGTTGTGGGAAAAACCTGAAGGCTTGGGGAAAAGCTGTACAAGCCTTGCAAAAAGCTAGAAAAGAGCAGGAGACCTGGGTGGCGGTAAGGGACTGTTTGTTGGCCACCCCGAAAATGGGAGTCGGGGCAGCCGCACAGACTTTGCACCCCCCATATGATGGCGATGCTGCTGAGTCTAAAGATCTGCAAGAGGGTGATACGTCCCCTCAATCCCTGAACCCCGTCCCACTTACAGAGGAGCAGAAACAGCCGAAATCTGTTTGGAGCAAGCTAGCTGAGGACGCTAGGAACATTGAAAAGAAGTCAGAGCTTGGGGACGTCTGGGCCAGGCCACTACCCTATGCCCCCCAAAATGGCGCTGAGCCACAAGGGGAAGGGCGGGGCGAGGATGCCCCTGGCAGGAACGGGCAGGAACCATTAGAACTAACAAGCGCATACAAACAGGAGGGGGAAGAGAACAAGGAGGAGAAAGGTGGTTCGGGTGACTGGCCAGGTGAGGGAGGCCCGAGTGAGGCGCTGAGAACCGATCAGAGCGGCCATTTCACAAAACGCCTCTGTGAGTAGGAGGCGGGGCGAGCCAAGGAGGGGGGAACAGCCCGCCCGCAACGGAAGTAGGCGGGACGGAAGTAGGCGGGGCCGGAGCCCAACGAAAAAATACGGGAGCCCGGAAGTGACCAGTCAGTCGAGTTCCGACTCCGGATCAGACGCTAGTCAGGACGAGTGGGTCACAACTGATTCAAACTTAAGGGAGGAGGAAATGAAGGTAAACAGAGCTAAGAGCCAAAATATTCCCATCCGAATTAAAGAAAAACTGCGAAGGGGAGGAACCCCTCTCACGGACTGGAGGGAAATAAAGATCGCGTGTGCCGAGTGGGCCCCATCAGCTGCGGTAGCGTTCCCAGTCCGGGTGACGGAGGGGGGACAGAGGGTCCACTCGCGGATAAAATCTAAGAACATACAAGCGATTGTTAAAGCAATTGCAGATAAAGGGATTAATTCTGCCATGGTCTCGACCCTCATAGATGGTATCTTCGGGGGGGGACGATATGCTCCTGTTCGATATAAAACAAACTTGTAGGCTAGTCTTTGATGGAGCAGGGATGATTGTTTTCAAACAAGAATGGGAAGACAATTGTACGAGGTATTTAGCCCAAGTAGCTGGGACAGATCATCCATTACACGGCTCCAGCCTGCAGCGGTTAATGGGTACAGACCCAACAATGATCACCCCCCAGGCGCAGGCCCATGGCCTGCGGGCCCATGAAGTTATGATGACTACTCGTGCGGCCAGAGAAGCCATTCGCACAGCCTGTAGAGTTGTTGCCAGACCATCGCCATGGTCCACAATAAAGCAAAGTGAAAGTGAGAGCTTTACACAATTTGTAGATCGTCTCCAAGCAGCGGTCGACTCTTCGTCCCTGTCCACGGAGGCAAAAGGCCCGGTCGTAGCGGAATGTTTACGCCAACAATGCAATTCGGCAACCAAAGAAATCCTGCGATCATTGCCGGCGGGGTCAAGTATCGCAGACATGATTAAGCATGTTGCAAAGGAAGAGCATCTGACCCCAATTCAGGTGGCTGTTCACGCCGCAATAGCCAACGTAATGGCAGGTTCTAAATGTGGCCAGGCAGGCCACGTTGCAGTAAACTGCCCTTGGCTGGGGGACTCGCTGGCAGCGCTCCCCCCATGCCAAGATCGACCCAAAGGTCACTGTCAGGAAAGATGGCAGAGTCAAGTGGTGCCCGCTTAAGTCTGTTAAACCAGACCTTCAAAATAAAACTAATGAAAATTGTGAGTTTCTGTTCACAGGACCGGATCATCGGACGCCCCGGTGACAGGCGTCCCGCCCGAGCCCGTGAGTTCCACGCCGACTGAATCCAGAAAACAACAAAACAGCCTCCGCAAGAGGGGGCCGCGATGCCTTTGCGTGATCTAAATTTTGGAGCTTGTCACTATAGGACAAATAGAGTCACATCAGCTCTTTAAATGGGTACTTGAACAGATCGAACAATCTCGAGTAATTAGTACAAAAATAACTACAGGGTCACCAGTTTTCAGTGCCATGCCTTGCCAACTAGCACCCATTGAACCCTGTTCCAAACGCAACTGGTACAAAAATTGGTTCACCGGTTCGCCGTGGTTAACCACCCTGATATCCACCTTGATAGGGCCGATCACAGTGATCATGATGACACTGATCTTTGGACCCTGTATATTGAATAAGCTCATGCCGTTTGTCAAGAGTCGGCTAGAAAAGATTAATATCATGTTAGTAGAACACCAACAACTGCTTTAAGAATATATCCACTCAGTATTATCCCCAAGTTATCCCAAGGTACACCCTATTCCTACACCCCGGTATTACCTGTCATCCCCTACCTTCTACGTGCCTTCTTCTTTGTGCCTTATGCTTTTATGTCAAGTTTATGATATATAATTTTAAGATTGTTATAAACTATAAGAATAGAATAAGATAGTAATAAGAATAAGATAATAATAAGAATAAGTAATTAGAATAAGATAAGAATAAGTAAGAATAAGATAGTTGTATTTTAGCTAGTTTTGTTATGCATAGGGAGGGGGGAAATGTTGCAGATGATAGTTAGGGTCCGGCGGCCGGAAGATATCGTGCTGTACGGAAAGATAGGGACCCTAATAGCCAATAGTTTTTAGTGTATGATGTAAGCAGACGGATGTGACGTTGTAACCCTTAGCTATATAACACCTTGTTACCCATCAATAAAGGCCATTTGCCGTCCACCACATTGGTGTCAGCGAGCTGATGGCCCGAGCCGTTTGGGGGTGGTCGCCGTGCCGTTCCTGAACCAGGTCGCCACGCCGCTTGAACGGCAGCACTCCTGGGAGCTGCTCTGCAGGAAGGCTCTGCAGCCTGCGCTCCAAAGGCCCAGGAGCGCCTCTGTCTTGGAGCCCACACACAGCAGGCAGCAACTCAGGGAAATTTGACTTAGCTGCTGAACTTGCCGCGTGAGGTCAAGATCCCTGTGGAGCCAAGCTGCAGCCTTGTCTTCTACATGTCTAAGCTGGGGGAAGAGGTAAAAGCAGTCAGAAAGGGCTAGAAAAGTCCCCTCTTCTTCTTCCTTTCCTTGCCTCTACATACCGAGCATCCTGCAAGAGGGACATTCCCAGAGCAAAGCAGTGGCACATCCTGCTGTCAGCGGGAGCTGCAGTCCTCAGTGGGACAGGGGCTGGTGCATGCGCTGTGAGGAGGCAGGAGGTGGCAGGAGCAGGAGCCAGGTGGTGTCCAGGAGGTGGGAGAGCAGGTCCCAGTGCAGCTCTGTGCCCAGGCAGGAGCTTGCAGGGCCAAGGGCAGCCTGGCATGCGGCCCTGGAGAAGTGTGCAGCGGGGCTCTGCGTGCAGCAGGCAGCAAGGGGGCCAGGGGACGGGGTCCTTCCAGCAGGGCCAGCGATGCTCATGCAGCCCCAAAAGACTCTCTGCAGGGACCAAAAACTTCTTGTGAGCTCTGTCTTTGCAGAGCTGTAAATGCCAGGAGTTCTCTGCTGGGGAAACGGGTCAAGGATCCTTCTAGACACAGCCACGAGACAGGAGCTGTAGAGTTGAGGATTCTCCTACAGTGAAGAGTCTCCCAAAAAGAATAAGCTTTCCTTTGGGTACAATTCCCCCAGGCTTAGAGCTGAGCTATGTGCTGAGCATGGAATCACTCTCAAGCTCAGAGCCTGGAGAGCGCTACCCTATGGGCTGACAAATCTCCAAAGTGTCCTGGTCTCTTCCCTCATCCACCTTACCCTCATCTTGACATGCACAATGTATTTTAAAGCTTCAACAGACATCTAGTCTCTTTGCTCTTGCACATCCATCCTGTCACATACTGGACAATGAGTACAAGTGTCTGCAGGACCCCCATTTGTGGGAGTTCTCCAACCACAAAGACAACCTGCACAGACTGAGGAGAGGAGGCTACATGAACAAGGATGGCCAAGTGAGTTGTCCATGTGGGTGAGCAGAGGAGTTTCCGTGGGAGGGGGAGGCTGGGAGAGCGCTGGCTGCAGCCGCCCCGTGCGCGTGCAGGGCGCAGGGCTGCTGTGCTGCTGTCCCTGCAGGGGCAGGAGGAGCCCAGCGCTGGCTGCGGGCATTGCGAGCTGCTCTTGCGAGGCTGTGCGGCGCTGCCGCAGCAGCGGGTGCGTGGCCAGGCGGCGCAGCGAGGAGCACGGCTCCGCGCTGGCTGCTGGGAGCCAAGGCCCCCGGCGCTGGGCAGGGCCGCGCGCGCAGGGGAGCAGCTCCCGCAGGGCCAGCGCTCCTCCTGGCAAGGCAGCCTGCGCGGGAGCGCCACGAGCGCCGCCTCCTTGCTGCCCTCATCTCGCCATGGGGTGTCTGCAACCTGCGCCACTGCAGCCAGCACAGGCAGCACCTGGCCGCACTCAGGAGAGAGCTCGACAAGACACGTGGGCCACAACAAGGAGCTAAAGCTCAGGGTTGACAGGGACACTTGGTGCTGCGGAGAGTTGGGGCTTCCCTTGTTTTCTCCCAGCAAGGCAGGAGCTGGAGGAGCGGGGAAGACTGCCCTGGCCTGACAGCCCTTGTGGTCTGGAAACGAGTGTGTGGGTCCGTGCTGAGCTGATGCAGGGTGCAGAATTTGGGAATGGGGGGAAAGTCGTCCCCAGGCACTCTCTGGGAGTTCTGAGGGAAGCCCTTCTCTCCTGGTGAACCCCTTCTCCATCCTGGGCAGTGGCCTCTCGGAAAGCATGACAATGCAGGGAGCTCCTGGAACAGGATCTTTTTGTTTCTAGCTGCAAACTGAGCTTTCTGCACTTTCAGGCATGGAGAATGGACTAACAAGTCCACCATAACAGGCAGAAGTGTGATGGGAGCAGAGCAGACAACACGCAAGGCAGGCAAGAGCAGGGCTAAGGGGTGGCTCCAATCACTTCACCTCCTCCATCTCCTCTCTCCAGTTCGTTCACCATTCATTCCTCACGTCCTCCTGGTTTCAGTTGCAGAAGTGCTCCAAGGAGGAATGGCACGCTAAAACCCGCACCCCGTGGAGCTGGACTAGCCCGAGAAAACTGCAGGAGCTGGCGGAGAGCAGCTTGACGGAGTGCTGGAGAGGGTGAAAGAGCTGGAGCCGTCGCTCCATGTGTTCAGGAGGGCTCCCCTGGCGCCACGCGGAGGATTGCCTGGTAGTGAAGGAAAGGCAGAGCATTCGGAGATTCCTCCTCCACCTGTGCGGGAAGAAATGTTTGGTGGCAGAGGTTGCGCTGCTTGCTTTTGGAGGGTTTTCCTCTGTGCAAGGGGAACATCCGATGGCACATGGGAGATCTCCTGCTCCATTTCCCCTAGACTTTCCTGTCCTTACACAAGGGTTAGGAATTCATCTCCGTTAGCAACTGATCATTGTAGCCCAGTGCTGGGCAGAGCTGCAGCAGCTGCAGGTCCCTGCTGCTGCTGAGGGCACATTTGTGCCTGCTCTGCCCTCTGCAGCCCTAGGAAGCCATGGCAGGGGTAGCAGTGCAGGAGCTGCACCAAGGCTGCTCTCAGCCACAGCACATGGCACCTGCAAGGTGCATGGCAGGACAAGAGAAGGATCCCAGCAGCACACCAGGGGGTCCCAGGCCACCACCAACTCACAAGGGCTCTGCTGAGGACATGCACACCCGGCCCTGGGCACAACTGCCCTTCGCACTCATTGCACTGCCAAGGAACATGTCTAGACCATGGAAAAGAAAGCTGTCTCGAGACTATCAGGCGGTAAGGGCAGGAGTGGAGCAGGGAAGAAAGATGAAGGCATTCAAGGCTGCTTGCAGGGGTGTAAGCAGAGCCCCAGTTGGAGTCCGGCCTCTGGGCAGGCAGCCACCAGCAGCACCATGGGGCTGCGTGAGGAGCCCTCCTTGGCACCCAGGAAGCCCAAGGCCACGCACTGCTCTCTGCCGCCAGGCTCAGCAGTGCTAGGGGGAGTCCAGCACATGCAGACCCTTCCTCATGGCGGCCCCCCTGGCCCTTGCCGCTGCCCTCCTCCCCCCACGGAGCACTGGAACATCCCAGAGGGGCAGTTATCGCCACGGGAACACGGAAGCTTCCCAGGGCTGCGCCTCACAGTGGCCCCAGTGCTGGCCACGCAGCAGCAAGGCCAGGTGAGCAGCAGGGCCGCGCAGCACCAGGGGCCACCCGTGGTGCCCACAAGATGCAGGGGAGCTGCGGGGCTGCAGGGCAGCCTGCGCGATGCCTCCCAGGGGAGGCCCCAAAGCCACCACGCGACACTTGGCGCTCACACCGCTGACATTGCCCTTCTCTCTCCTCTACTTGCCACTCGGCTCCCCAACTGCAAAAGGGCCTGCCGGGGACAAGGAGGCTGCCGCGGGCAGGCCCAGCTCTGTGCCCCACCACTCCCACACACGGAGACACCAAGCGGCTGCTGGGACAGAGACACCTGCTCTCACGGCTGCAAATGACAATGACTCCTTTTCTTTTGCAGTTGGTGGAGACTTAAAAAAATGGACAACTCTCCAGTTGAAGAGATGGAGTGGGAGAGCTCTGTGCAGGTACTGTGCGCGCAGGCAGAGGCTGCGTGGGGACGGCTGGCGTTTGGCTCTGCGAGAGCAGCTGCAGGGCTAGTGGCAGAGGTGGCAGGGAGCTCTGGCAGGCCTGGGTGCTGGGGCAGAGCTGCGCCAGGGCCAGGAGCGGCCAAGGCCTCGGGGGCTGCTGCCTGAGCCTGGCGCCCTGGCTCTTTGCACCGCCTGCCCTGTGCACGCAGGGCACACGAGGCCCCATGCACAGAGCCAGATCTGCCACCATGACTGTCCCCCTATGCTCTCCTGCTCTCTTCCAGAGCCCAGGAACCCACAGCCTGGCTGGATGCAGCCAGGATGAAGAGCCTATGGAGTGGGAGACCTCTAGCTGTGCCCTCCAGGTATTGCTGCTGCTGCCGGGTGCACATGGACAGCTGGGGATGGGGTTGGCCCCTTCTCGCTTTCCCGATTCTCGCTGCAGGAAGAGGGGCCCTGGGGCCAGACCTCCCCAGCTCTGGGACTTGTCTTGAAAACGCCTCCCTCTCTCTTACAGGCTCCGCACATGGATAGGGGGCCTTCAGGGGACCACCCTGAGCCTATGGAGTGGCTCAGTTACGGCAGCAGCCAGGTACAGCCCCCGTAGCCCCTGGATGCCCTTGCCCTTCCTCTTCCCCATGCACCGTCCCCACCAAGGTCTCCTCCTCTCTTCCAGACCGTGGGGAGCATCACCCTGGTCGGCTGCAGCCAAGAAGAGCCGATGGATTGGGAGAGCTCCAGCTGCAGCCCCCAGGTATGGCCCCTGCTGCCGGCTGCACGGGCACAGCTGGGGCTGTGCCCGGCCCCTTGGCGCTGCTCCGCGCTGCCTTTGGGGAGCAGCCGCGCGGGAGCCTGGCCCAGGTGTGCGGGCGCTCTGGCGGGCCGCGGCGCCGGGGCAGAGCTGCACAGGGCGCAGGAGCGCCCAAGGCCTGGGCACCTGCTGCCTCAGCCCCTCTGCCGGCCTCTGGGCTGCGCTGGCCACGCCAAGCCTCTGCCAGGGCACCAATGACGGCAGCGCTGCTGCCAAAGAGCCCGCGCAGCCGCCAAAGAGCCTCTGCTCCACGGGAGCCCCCGAGCCGCTCCTCGGCCCTGCTCATGCCTCCTTTTCCCTTGCAAACCAAGCTCCCCTTCACCCAGGCTGCTACCAGGAAACGCTGGGCATGAGGACTCCAGCCCTGGACTCTTTTCTGGATTTTTTTCTATGTAGCGTCACAGTAGTTTTTGGTTGTTGTTGATATTGTTTATATTGTTTTTGATATTGTTGTTGTTACTGTTATTGATATTGTTGTCGTTATTATTGTTTTTGTTATTCTTTCTTGCTCTTGTTTAAATATATATTCCTGTATCATTGCTCATATGTTGCCAGTTTTTTCCAAGTGAGCTCAGGCACAAAAAACCATCCCCACCGCAGGTGTGTGTGTGGAGCCCTGTGTGCACCAGGGGCATGGGAGCAACAGCAAAAAATTCCTTCCTGGAATTCCATTCACATGTGGCCCTGGGGAAGAAGCCCCAGCCCCACTGTGGGGCAGCTCTCAACTCTCCGGGTGGCGCACACAACGTGTCCCCGCAGGGCCCAAGCCACAGGCAAAGGGAAGCTGTCGCGCCCCAGGGACACGGGGCCTGGAGATGCAGGGCCGAACTCCACAAGCCCCTGGGGGACACAGGGCCCTGCAGGGCTGGGACACGCTCAGGGACCATGTCACGGGGGGCAGTGTCCCCGGAGGCAGCTGGTGCAGAAATGGGCTGCTGCCAGGAAGGGCCCCGTGCTGGGGACTACGATGGAGGCTGCTCTGTCCCTCTGCCGTCTGCAGGGCCATCTGCCAGTTGCTCATGGTGACAACTCGGTGCCACAAGAGAAGAGGCCTTACGGCCTGACAAAACCCCACCACTGCCCTTCCAACATCACTGCCGTCCTGGGTGCCCACAGAGCCCTCCCAAGTCACACAGTCACACAGGGGTTGACGTTGGAAGGGACCTCTCGAGATCATCAGTCCAACCCCCTCCTGCACAAGCAGGGACTCCTACAGCGCGTTGCACAGGATCACACCCAGGAGGCTTTGGAAGAGCTCCAAAGAAGGAGCCTGCACAACCTCGCTGGACACTCGCTTCCAGTGCTCCGTCACCCTAACTGTCAAAAAGCCCTTCCTCATATGCACATTGAAAGTTTGTAGCAATTTGCATCCATTGTAACTGTGTTGCAATCTACACCCTTTAGCTCTTGGGCTATTGCTGGGCACCACCGAGAAGAGTTTGGCCCTGTCCTTTTTACATCCTCCCCTCAGCTGTTTGTACCTCTTGATAAGTTCCCCTCTCACTCTTGTTTTTTCCAGGATAAACAGGCCAAAATCGCTTACTCTTTCCTCATAAGATAGACGCTCCAGTTCCTTCATCATCTTTGTGGCACTAAGCTGGTCACTCTCTGCAAGTTCCACATCCCTCTTGTCCTGGGCAGCCCACAATATTTCTGCACACAAGAGTCCAGGTGTGGCCTGAGCAGAGCTGAGGAGAGGGGCACGATCAGCCCCCTCCACCTGCTGCCAACACTCCTCCTCGTGCAGGCCAGCATCCCTCTGGCCATCCTTGACACAAGGGCACATTGCTGCCTCCTGCTTGACCTGTTGTCAAGCAGACTTCCCAAACTCCCCTCCACAGAGCTGCTTAAGAGAGATTGCTTGAGAAGTCATTTCTGGAGCCAGGATTTCACCAAAGCACATGTAGAGATGGTAGTCCTTCATTCATGCTGCCATTCATTCATGTTGCTGCATGCTTCATTCATGCACTCAGGAAGCTGCATGCTTCATTCACACATTTCTTTGTTCATGCTGCACATGTGCACCGGCAAGGGGGATTTATATGTAAATGACTGACAGAACAAAGCCTTCACTCTCTATGAGGAGGGCAGCCTCACAACGCTTGCTTGCTCTGCTTCATTCCCTCCCAACCATTACACCACAATTCTCACACCTTGCTACCAGCATGGTCACCCTGCTCAATCACCTCCCACAAAAGACAGGCCTCACAGCTAAAATCACTAGCCACTGCATGCTTAGCGAAGCCTCCAAACATTGCCCCTGCTTCCTTTCATCCATTCCCAGCACGGGCACCACATCTGCATTTCCCTTTGCAGCACTTCCCTACTAAAAAGCTGTCCCCAACACCCACACATTCCACATAAAATCTCTGTCAACAATACACTTTTCTCTTCAGGCCTAGAGTAATCCACTTGCCCTACTCAAATACCACCCTCCAACAATACATATGGAATGAGCAAGCAAAAAGGCACACACAGACACTGATGCAGCAAGAACATATGCTGGAGTTTGCATGCACTTTTCAAGGACTTCTCAAATAAGAATCTGGAAAGTCTTGCAGAGGCACCCACTGGCAGTGCACAATGCCACTCACTCATGCTGCAGGGAGCAGAGAATCTTACGCAACTTGTCTGCAGATTCTGGAAGGATCACCTTATGAGGATGACCATATCATGGGCGTGTCTTCTTCCACCTAATTGTATAAATGACAGGGCCTAGAACTGATAAGCGGAGCAGGAATCGGGAATGACACCTGACCAACACTTATGGCTGGACCGTGAGAATCCCTCCCTTACCCTTAACCCGGCACCCTGCACTAAAGGAAACTGCTTCAAGGATGAGAATCCTCTGAACATTCAGGAAGAAATGTGCTAGCATTTACCATGTACAAGTAGTGCTTCCCTCATGTATGATGCTAGCAATTCTGTGTACGAGATTTGGGAAGGCCTCAGGGCATCCTCAAAATGTGTCAAATTAGATTCTTATACCAAGGACAATTAAAAATCAACCTGCTATTAATCCCTAAGTGTAGGGCCTTCCTTCACCTGACCTGCACACGTGTCCCACAGGATGCCCAAAGGGGAAGAAGCCCCAGCCCCACCGCGGGGCAGCTCTCAACTCTCAGGTTGCCGCACACAATGGGTCCCCTCAGGGCGCAAGCCACAGGCAAAGGGAAGCTGTCCCGCCCCAGGGATACGGGGCCTGGAGATGCAGGGCCGAACTCCACGAGCCCCTGGGGGACACAGGGCCCAGCAGGGCTGGGACACGCTCAGGGACCATGTCACGGGGGGCAGTGTCCCCGGAGGCAGCTGGTGCAGAAAGGGGCTGCTGCCAGGAAGGGCCCCGTACTGGGGACCACGATGGAGGCTGCTCTGTCCCTCAGCCCCTTGGGGAACAGGGACTATGGCAGGTCCTAGTGCTCTTGTGATTTCCAGATCATCACTGTAGGCACCATCTGCTTCTCCAGCACAGCAGAAGACCTTTTGCTGAAGCTGTTCAATGTCCTGACTTCCAGGAGACACAGAGTTTGCTCAGGTTAAGTGCTTGGTAGGATTCCGTTGTTTCCTTTCCCCCTGATGCAGTTAGAGGAGTAGTGAGGACACCTGCAGAACATCTCTCAAGGAGTCAGTGACCAGCAGAGCACACAGTGGCAAGTGTGGCATGTGAATCCACCCACTGAGGCAGGTTCCATCCGGGACATGCAGGCATTTCCTGTTCTGTCAGGAATATCAAGCTGCTTCTTGGGAAGTATCTCCTCAAGCGCTGCACAGCGGACATAAGGAGACAGTTTGAGTCAATTGAGAGCTCCTCAGGAGACAGTGTGGGGCATCCTGCCTTGGCCTCCTAAAGAAAAGTCAAAACACTCAGGGTTTCTTGGTCAGTGTAAGGAAAAAAAAATCAGTAAATAAAAATAAAAAAAATGTAGAACTTGTCATGTTACAGAGAACTCCTAGAAAATAATATTTGCATTTTCATGGACTATAAGGAGATTTCTAAGGGGTAGAGCATACATCATAGACAGACGTGGCCAGGAAAAATAAGTAAATAAGTAAAGAAAAGAACAAAACTTTTGCAAACGCCAAGGTCATAAGATAGATTGCAATAACCATCTTACACTGGACAAATACCAACGCAGGAGCTCGGGTATCAGTTTCACTCTGAAACACTGAAGTTCCACATTGCCTGCATGAAGGATATATTCTAGCTTTAAACATTCCAGGATGGCTCAGATTGGAAAGGGCCTTCAGAGACCTTGTTCATCCTCACGCTTTGACAGGGCTACCTCCAGCAGGCGGCCCAAGACCCTGCCCAGACACCTGTTCAGTATTGCCAGGGCTGGAAACTCCACTGCCTTCCTCTGCAGCCTGTTCCTATGCTCAGACACCTTCCTTATTTTCAGAAATCCTTCCTGTGTTTCAATTTGTGCCCATTACCTTTCATCATTGTCACTGAGCATCACTGAAAAAAATCTGGACCTGTCCTTATCACAGCCTCCCTTTGGATACTTAAGCACATTGATAAAACTCTCCTCCGTCCTCTCTTCTCCAGGCTATGCAGCCCCAGCTCGCTCAGCTACACCTCATATGAGAGAGGCTCCAGTCCCCTAATCGTCTAAGGGGCCCTTAGCTGGACTTACTCCAATAACACCATGTCTCTTCTAGACTGGATCACCCTCCTTCAAACTGCTGCAAGATGCTTTTGTCCAAGAATCAATGCATAAGTTTCACACATAACTCATCATTTCTTAACTGCAAGCAGCTGTAGTTTGGTGAATATCCTAAACACCTCCACCTGCTTCTCAAGAGGGGGGAGCTGCAGTTCAAGGCATCACCTGGCCGGTCCCAGCCCTGCGTTGGGCGCCAGGAATGGGTTAGAGTGACAGCAGCTCCTGGCACTCCTGGCCTGCTTAAGTCGTAGTGTTTTGGTTAGAAATGCTGCTATGGTGGTTAATAACCTGGCTCTTTTAAGCTCAAGGAATGAGGAACTTTGCAAAGAGATTGTTAAGCTCCACAAAAAACATTTACACCAGGTTTGTTTTCCACTGAAATATCACCAAAACCCTGCAATTGAAATGGGTGGGAAGGAAGGAGTGGCAGCTGCATGCTGGGCTTGGCCTGGCCATGGTGGCGGCAGTTGGTACCAGGCCATGCCCCGGTGCTCCTGCAGAGAGGCGCTGCGCGAGGGCGCCTGCCTTGGCTGGCAGACGGGTGCGTTTGGCCGCACACCTTGCTGCGCTGCTCCAGCAGCCCCACACTGCCCCTTGCAGAGGCTGTGGGGAGCGGGTGCTGCGGCCCCTTGTGGGGACTCTGTTTGGTGAGGGCAGCACATCCCTGTGCTGCCCAAGGACAGCAAAGGCTTCCCATGGACGTCCACGTGGACAGGGACACAGGGCTTCTCATCCATGGCTTCAATAGAGATGGGGCTCCTTGGAGCGGAGGCCCTGGAGACCACAGCGCTTGCACAAGAGGCCGGCACGGCGGCTCGCGGAGCGCACCGCAAGCACACGGGCTGCTGGCAGGAGGGCGCTGGGCTGGGGCTGAGGTGTGCGGGGGAAGAGAGGCTACGTGTCCTGGTACCTGCCCGTGCTGCACTTGATCCCCTAACCTAGAGCTAAGCACTCAGCTCTTGGGAGTTTGTTCACTTGCTGGGAAGTTCAACCAAACCTGCTTTCCACCCCTGTATTTGGCTGTTTCCCAAGCTGCTTCCAAAGGGGAGAAAAGACCCCCCCTGCTCTGCACAGGTGCCCAGGATGCAGTGTCCCTGTCCCCTGCGCCGCGGGGCTGCACTGCCCCAGGGAGCAGCTCCTGTCCTGCGCACCGGCCTCCCTGATGCCGCCGTGAGCAGCACAGGAACAGGCGCACGGCTTAGAGATCCTCCGCTAAAAGCCAAGTGGCCTCTCAACACATGGCCAAACTCTCATGCCATAATTTAACTCTTTGTGTGCTGCTGAATTGCTGCTGGAACCAAAGGAACCAAGGTTTGACACGATCCCAATTCTGTATTTTGAGACAGTGTTTGGGGAAGGGGAAGGCAGAGGAAGAGGAGGGTAAATCCCCTCTGTCTATAATCCCTGGCCCATTGCCCCAGATAAAACTGGAGCCAAACACTCAGCCTGCAATTGCACTCCCAGCACCAATAGAGTTAAGGGGGAAGGCAAGGCTGCTCTCAGCCACAGCACATGGCACCTGCAAGGTGCACGGCAGGACAAGAAAAGGAGCCCAGCAGCACACCAGGGGCTCCCAGGCAACCACCAACTCACAAGGGCTCTGTTGAGGACATGCACACCCGGCCCTGGGCACAACTGCCCTTCGCACTCATTGCACTGCCAAGGAACATGTCTAGACCATGGAAAAGAAAGCTGTCTCGAGACTATCAGGCGGTAAGGGCAGGAGTGGAGCAGGGAAGAAAGATGAAGGCATTCAAGGCTGCTTGCAGGGGTGTAAGCAGAGCCCCAATTGGAGTCCGGCCTCTGGGCAGGCAGCCACCAGCAGCACCATGGGGCTGCGTGAGGAGCCCTCCTTGGCACCCAGGAAGCCCAAGGCCACGCACTGCTCTCTGCCGCCAGGCTCAACAGTGCCAGGGGGAGTCCAGCACACGCAGACCCTTCCTCACAGCGGCCCCCCTGGCCCTTGCCGCTGCCCTCCTCCCCCCACGGAGCACTGGAACATCCCAGAGGGGCAGTTATCGCCACGGGAACACGGAAGCTTCCCAGGGCTGCGCCTCACAGTGGCCCCAGTGCTGGCCACGCAGCAGCAAGGCCAGGTGAGCAGCAGGGCCGCGCAGCACCAGGGGCCACCCGTGGTGCCCATAAGATGCAGGGGAGCTGCGGGGCTGCAGGGCAGCCTGCGCGATGCCTCCCAGGGGAGGCCCCAAAGCCACCACGCGACACTTGGCGCTCACACCGCTGACATTGCCCTTCTCTCTCCTCTACTTGCCACTCGGCTCCCCAACTGCAAAAGGGCCTGCCGGGGACAAGGAGGCTGCCGCGGGCAGGCCCAGCTCTGTGCCCCACCACTCCCACACACGGAGACACCAAGCGGCTGCTGGGACAGAGACACCTGCTCTCACGGCTGCAAATGACAATGACTCCTTTTCTTTTGCAGTTGGTGGAGACTTAAAAAAATGGACAACTCTCCAGTTGAAGAGATGGAGTGGGAGAGCTCTGTGCAGGTACTGTGCGCGCAGGCAGAGGCTGCGTGGGGACGGCTGGCGTTTGGCTCTGCGAGAGCAGCTGCAGGGCTAGTGGCAGAGGTGGCAGGGAGCTCTGGCAGGCCTGGGTGCTGGGGCAGAGCTGCGCCAGGGCCAGGAGCGGCCAAGGCCTCGGGGGCTGCTGCCTGAGCCTGGCGCCCTGGCTCTTTGCACCGCCTGCCCTGTGCACGCAGGGCACACGAGGCCCCATGCACAGAGCCAGATCTGCCACCATGACTGTCCCCCTATGCTCTCCTGCTCTCTTCCAGAGCCCAGGAACCCACAGCCTGGCTGGATGCAGCCAGGATGAAGAGCCTATGGAGTGGGAGACCTCTAGCTGTGCCCTCCAGGTATTGCTGCTGCTGCCGGGTGCACATGGACAGCTGGGGATGGGGTTGGCCCCTTCTCGCTTTCCCGATTCTCGCTGCAGGAAGAGGGGCCCTGGGGCCAGACCTCCCCAGCTCTGGGACTTGTCTTGAAAACGCCTCCCTCTCTCTTACAGGCTCCGCACATGGATAGGGGGCCTTCAGGGGACCACCCTGAGCCTATGGAGTGGCTCAGTTACGGCAGCAGCCAGGTACAGCCCCCGTAGCCCCTGGATGCCCTTGCCCTTCCTCTTCCCCATGCACCGTCCCCACCAAGGTCTCCTCCTCTCTTCTAGACCGTGGGGAGCATCACCCTGGTCGGCTGCAGCCAAGAAGAGCCGATGGATTGGGAGAGCTCCAGCTGCAGCCCCCAGGTATGGCCCCTGCTGCCGGCTGCACGGGCACAGCTGGGGCTGTGCCCGGCCCCTTGGCGCTGCTCCGCGCTGCCTTTGGGGAGCAGCCGCGCGGGAGCCTGGCCCAGGTGTGCGGGCGCTCTGGCGGGCCGCGGCGCCGGGGCAGAGCTGCACAGGGCGCAGGAGCGCCCAAGGCCTGGGCACCTGCTGCCTCAGCCCCTCTGCCGGCCTCTGGGCTGCGCTGGCCACGCCAAGCCTCTGCCAGGGCACCAATGACGGCAGCGCTGCTGCCAAAGAGCCCGCGCAGCCGCCAAAGAGCCTCTGCTCCACGGGAGCCCCCGAGCCGCTCCTCGGCCCTGCTCATGCCTCCTTTTCCCTTGCAAACCAAGCTCCCCTTCACCCAGGCTGCTACCAGGAAACGCTGGGCATGAGGACTCCAGCCCTGGACTCTTTTCTGGATTTTTTTCTATGTAGCGTCACAGTAGTTTTTGGTTGTTGTTGATATTGTTTATATTGTTTTTGATATTGTTGTTGTTACTGTTATTGATATTGTTGTCGTTATTATTGTTTTTGTTATTCTTTCTTGCTCTTGTTTAAATATATATTCCTGTATCATTGCTCATATGTTGCCAGTTTTTTCCAAGTGAGCTCAGGCACAAAAAACCATCCCCACCGCAGGTGTGTGTGTGGAGCCCTGTGTGCACCAGGGGCATGGGAGCAACAGCAAAAAATTCCTTCCTGGAATTCCATTCACATGTGGCCCTGGGGAAGAAGCCCCAGCCCCACTGTGGGGCAGCTCTCAACTCTCCGGGTGGCGCACACAACGTGTCCCCGCAGGGCCCAAGCCACAGGCAAAGGGAAGCTGTCGCGCCCCAGGGACACGGGGCCTGGAGATGCAGGGCCGAACTCCACAAGCCCCTGGGGGACACAGGGCCCTGCAGGGCTGGGACACGCTCAGGGACCATGTCACGGGGGGCAGTGTCCCCGGAGGCAGCTGGTGCAGAAATGGGCTGCTGCCAGGAAGGGCCCCGTGCTGGGGACTACGATGGAGGCTGCTCTGTCCCTCTGCCGTCTGCAGGGCCATCTGCCAGTTGCTCATGGTGACAACTCGGTGCCACAAGAGAAGAGGCCTTACGGCCTGACAAAACCCCACCACTGCCCTTCCAACATCACTGCCGTCCTGGGTGCCCACGGAGCCCTCCCAAGTCACACAGTCACACAGGGGTTGACGTTGGAAGGGACCTCTCGAGATCATCAGTCCAACCCCCTCCTGCACAAGCAGGGACTCCTACAGCGCGTTGCACAGGATCACACCCAGGAGGCTTTGGAAGAGCTCCAAAGAAGGAGCCTGCACAACCTCGCTGGACACTCGCTTCCAGTGCTCCGTCACCCTAACTGTCAAAAAGCCCTTCCTCATATGCACATTGAAAGTTTGTAGCAATTTGCGTCCATTGTAACTGTGTTGCAATCTACACCCTTTAGCTCTTGGGCTATTGCTGGGCACCACCGAGAAGAGTTTGGCCCTGTCCTTTTTACATCCTCCCCTCAGCTGTTTGTACCTCTTGATAAGTTCCCCTCTCACTCTTGTTTTTTCCAGGATAAACAGGCCCAAATCGCTTACTCTTTCCTCATAAGATAGACGCTCCAGTTCCTTCATCATCTTTGTGGCACTAAGCTGGTCACTCTCTGCAAGTTCCACATCCCTCTTGTCCTGGGCAGCCCACAATATTTCTGCACACAAGAGTCCAGGTGTGGCCTGAGCAGAGCTGAGGAGAGGGGCACGATCAGCCCCCTCCACCTGCTGCCAACACTCCTCCTCGTGCAGGCCAGCATCCCTCTGGCCATCCTTGACACAAGGGCACATTGCTGCCTCCTGCTTGACCTGTTGTCAAGCAGACTTCCCAAACTCCCCTCCACAGAGCTGCTTAAGAGAGATTGCTTGAGAAGTCATTTCTGGAGCCAGGATTTCACCAAAGCACATGTAGAGATGGTAGTCCTTCATTCATGCTGCCATTCATTCATGTTGCTGCATGCTTCATTCATGCACTCAGGAAGCTGCATGCTTCATTCACACATTTCTTTGTTCATGCTGCACATGTGCACCGGCAAGGGGGATTTATATGTAAATGACTGACAGAACAAAGCCTTCACTCTCTATGAGGAGGGCAGCCTCACAACGCTTGCTTGCTCTGCTTCATTCCCTCCCAACCATTACACCACAATTCTCACACCTTGCTACCAGCATGGTCACCCTGCTCAATCACCTCCCACAAAAGACAGGCCTCACAGCTAAAATCACTAGCCACTGCATGCTTAGCGAAGCCTCCAAACATTGCCCCTGCTTCCTTTCATCCATTCCCAGCACGGGCACCACAGCTGCATTTCCCTTTGCAGCACTTCCCTACTAAAAAGCTGTCCCCAACACCCACACATTCCACATAAAATCTCTGTCAACAATACACTTTTCTCTTCAGGCCTAGAGTAATCCACTTGCCCTACTCAAATACCACCCTCCAACAATACATATGGAATGAGCAAGCAAAAAGGCACACACAGACACTGATGCAGCAAGAACATATGCTGGAGTTTGCATGCACTTTTCAAGGACTTCTCAAATAAGAATCTGGAAAGTCTTGCAGAGGCACCCACTGGCAGTGCACAATGCCACTCACTCATGCTGCAGGGAGCAGAGAATCTTACGCAACTTGTCTGCAGATTCTGGAAGGATCACCTTATGAGGATGACCATATCATGGCGTGTCTTCTTCCACCTAATTGTATAAATGACAGGGCCTAGAACTGATAAGCGGAGCAGGAATCGGGAATGACACCTGACCAACACTTATGGCTGGACCGTGAGAATCCCTCCCTTACCCTTAACCCGGCACCCTGCACTAAAGGAAACTGCTTCAAGGATGAGAATCCTCTGAACATTCAGGAAGAAATGTGCTAGCATTTACCATGTACAAGTAGTGCTTCCCTCATGTATGATGCTAGCAATTCTGTGTACGAGATTTGGGAAGGCCTCAGGGCATCCTCAAAATGTGTCAAATTAGATTCTTATACCAAGGACAATTAAAAATCAACCTGCTATTAATCCCTAAGTGTAGGGCCTTCCTTCACCTGACCTGCACACGTGTCCCACAGGATGCCCAAAGGGGAAGAAGCCCCAGCCCCACCGCGGGGCAGCTCTCAACTCTCCGGGTGCCGCACACAATGGGTCCCCTCAGGGCGCAAGCCACAGGCAAAGGGAAGCTGTCCCGCCCCAGGGATACGGGGCCTGGAGATGCAGGGCCGAACTCCACGAGCCCCTGGGGGACACAGGGCCCAGCAGGGCTGGGACACGCTCAGGGACCATGTCACGGGGGGCAGTGTCCCCGGAGGCAGCTGGTGCAGAAAGGGGCTGCTGCCAGGAAGGGCCCCGTACTGGGGACCACGATGGAGGCTGCTCTGTCCCTCAGCCCCTTGGGGAACAGGGACTATGGCAGGTCCTAGTGCTCTTGTGATTTCCAGATCATCACTGTAGGCACCATCTGCTTCTCCAGCACAGCAGAAGACCTTTTGCTGAAGCTGTTCAATGTCCTGACTTCCAGGAGACACAGAGTTTGCTCAGGTTAAGTGCTTGGTAGGATTCCGTTGTTTCCTTTCCCCCCTGATGCAGTTAGAGGAGTAGTGAGGACACCTGCAGAACATCTCTCAAGGAGTCAGTGACCAGCAGAGCACACGGTGGCAAGTGTGGCATGTGAATCCACCCACTGAGGCAGGTTCCATCCGGGACATGCAGGCATTTCCTGTTCTGTCAGGAATATCAAGCTGCTTCTTGGGAAGTATCTCCTCAAGCGCTGCACAGCGGACATAAGGAGACAGTTTGAGTCAATTTGAGAGCTCCTCAGGAGACAGTGTGGGGCATCCTGCCTTGGCCTCCTAAAGAAAAGTCAAAACACTTCAGGGTTTCTTGGTCAGTGTAAGGAAAAAAAAAATCAGTAAATAAAAATAAAAAAAATGTAGAACTTGTCATGTTACAGAGAACTCCTAGAAAATAATATTTGCATTTTCATGGACTATAAGGAGTTTTCTAAGGGGTAGAGCATACATCATAGACAGACGTGGCCAGGAAAAATAAGTAAATAAGTAAAGAAAAGAACAAAACTTTTGCAAACGCCAAGGTCATAAGATAGATTGCAATAACCATCTTACACTGGACAAATACCAACGCAGGAGCTCGGGTATCAGTTTCACTCTGAAACACTGAAGTTCCACATTGCCTGCATGAAGGATATATTCTAGCTTTAAACATTCCAGGATGGCTCAGATTGGAAAGGGCCTTCAGAGACCTTGTTCATCCTCACGCTTTGACAGGGCTACCTCCAGCAGGCGGCCCAAGACCCTGCCCAG
Organism: Tinamus guttatus; assembly: GCF_059628265.1. Lineage (NCBI taxonomy): Eukaryota > Metazoa > Chordata > Aves > Tinamiformes > Tinamidae > Tinamus > Tinamus guttatus. Next base: position 273,767 of record NW_028288571.1, on the reverse strand, counting down.
ACACCTGTTCAGTATTGCCAGGGCTGGAAACTCCACTGCCTTCCTCTGCAGCCTGTTCCTATGCTCAGACACCTTCCTTATTTTCAGAAAAACCTTCCTGTGTTTCAATTTGTGCCCATTACCTTTCATCATTGTCACTGAGCATCACTGAAAAAAATCTGGACCTGTCCTTATCACAGCCTCCCTTTGGATACTTAAGCACATTGATAAAACTCTCCTCCGTCCTCTCTTCTCCAGGCTATGCAGCCCCAGCTCGCTCAGCTACACCTCATATGAGAGAGGCTCCAGTCCCCTAATCGTCTAAGGGGCCCTTAGCTGGACTTACTCCAATAACACCATGTCTCTTCTAGACTGGATCACCCTCCTTCAAACTGCTGCAAGATGCTTTTGTCCAAGAATCAATGCATAAGTTTCACACATAACTCATCATTTCTTAACTGCAAGCAGCTGTAGTTTGGTGAATATCCTAAACACCTCCACCTGTTTCTCAAGAGGGGGGAGCTGCAGTTCAAGGCATCACCTGGCCGGTCCCAGCCCTGCGTTGGGCGCCAGGAATGGGTTAGAGTGACAGCAGCTCCTGGCACTCCTGGCCTGCTTAAGTCGTAGTGTTTTGGTTAGAAATGCTGCTATGGTGGTTAATAACCTGGCTCTTTTAAGCTCAAGGAATGAGGAACTTTGCAAAGAGATTGTTAAGCTCCACAAAAAACATTTACACCAGGTTTGTTTTCCACTGAAATATCACCAAAACCCTGCAATTGAAATGGGTGGGAAGGAAGGAGTGGCAGCTGCATGCTGGGCTTGGCCTGGCCATGGTGGCGGCAGTTGGTACCAGGCCATGCCCCGGTGCTCCTGCAGAGAGGCGCTGCGCGAGGGCGCCTGCCTTGGCTGGCAGACGGGTGCGTTTGGCCGCACACCTTGCTGCGCTGCTCCAGCAGCCCCACACTGCCCCTTGCAGAGGCTGTGGGGAGCGGGTGCTGCGGCCCCTTGTGGGGACTCTGTTTGGTGAGGGCAGCACATCCCTGTGCTGCCCAAGGACAGCAAAGGCTTCCCATGGACGTCCACGTGGACAGGGACACAGGGCTTCTCATCCATGGCTTCAATAGAGATGGGGCTCCTTGGAGCGGAGGCCCTGGAGGCCACAGCGCTTGCACAAGAGGCCGGCACGGCGGCTCGCGGAGCGCACCGCAAGCACACGGGCTGCTGGCAGGAGGGCGCTGGGCTGGGGCTGAGGTGTGCGGGGGAAGAGAGGCTACGTGTCCTGGTACCTGCCCGTGCTGCACTTGATCCCCTAACCTAGAGCTAAGCACTCAGCTCTTGGGAGTTTGTTCACTTGCTGGGAAGTTCAACCAAACCTGCTTTCCACCCCTGTATTTGGCTGTTTCCCAAGCTGCTTCCAAAGGGGAGAAAAGACCCCCCCTGCTCTGCACAGGTGCCCAGGATGCAGTGTCCCTGTCCCCTGCGCCGCGGGGCTGCACTGCCCCAGGGAGCAGCTCCTGTCCTGCGCACCGGCCTCCCTGATGCCGCCGTGAGCAGCACAGGAACAGGCGCACGGCTTAGAGATCCTCCGCTAAAAGCCAAGTGGCCTCTCAACACATGGCCAAACTCTCATGCCATAATTTAACTCTTTGTGTGCTGCTGAATTGCTGCTGGAACCAAAGGAACCAGGGTTTGACACGATCCCAATTCTGTATTTTGAGACAGTGTTTGGGGAAGGGGAAGGCAGAGGGAGAGGAGGGTAAATCCCCTTTGTCTATAATCCCTGGCCCATTGCCCCAGATAAAACTGGAGCCAAACACTCAGCCTGCAATTGCACTCCCAGCACCAATAGAGTTAAGGGGGAAGGCACCTTGGCTTCAGCAAGCACAGCACAGCTTTTCCATACTTGGGAAAGTCAGCAATTTTAAAATATATTTATGAAGTTTGGTCTTTAATTAGAAAAAGGTGACACTGGATAAGCAGGGTTCTTGTTTCTGAGCTTGTGATGTCAGGGATGCGAAGAACATTTCTGTCGGCATGGGAGATGCCAAGATCTGGGGACCAGGAAGGAGGTTACTCTGTCCAGCGGGAGCCCCTTTCAGCATGCCAGCAAGCAAGCTTGGCGAGCAGCAAGATGCTCCTCTGGGCTCCAGCACTTCGGTGCAGGGGTTGCACTGCTTGATTTTGGAGGGATTTTCCTCTGCGTGAGGGGGATCTCCTGCTCCACCTGCCCTTGGCTTTCCTGTCCTTACCCAAAGGCTGGGAAATCACCTCCATTAGCAAGTGAGCATTGTAGCCCAGTGCTGGGCAGAGCTGCAGCAGCTGCAGCTCCCTGCTGCTGCTGAGGGCACATTTGTGCCTGCTCTGCCCTCTGCAGCCCGAGGAGGCCGTGGTAGGGGCAGCAGTGCAGGAGCCGCACCAAGGCTGCTCTCAGCCACAGCACATGGCACCTGCAAGGTGCACGGCAGGACAAGAGAAGGAGCCCAGCAGCACACCAGGGGCTCCCAGGCAACCACCAACTCACAAGGGCTCTGTTGAGGACATGCACACCCGGCCCTGGGCACAACTGCCCTTCGCACTCATTGCACTGCCAAGGAACATGTCTAGACCATGGAAAAGAAAGCTGTCTCGAGACTATCAGGCGGTAAGGGCAGGAGTGGAGCAGGGAAGAAAGATGAAGGCATTCAAGGCTGCTTGCAGGGGTGTAAGCAGAGCCCCAAGTGGAGTCCGGCCTCTGGGCAGGCAGCCACCAGCAGCACCATGGGGCTGCGTGAGGAGCCCTCCTTGGCACCCAGGAAGCCCAAGGCCACGCACTGCTCTCTGCCGCCAGGCTCAGCAGTGCCAGGGGGAGTCCAGCACACGCAGACCCTTCCTCACGGCGGCCCCCCTGGCCCTTGCCGCTGCCCTCCTCCCCCCACGGAGCACTGGAACATCCCAGAGGGGCAGTTATCGCCACGGGAACACGGAAGCTTCCCAGGGCTGCGCCTCACAGTGGCCCCAGTGCTGGCCACGCAGCAGCAAGGCCAGGTGAGCAGCAGGGCCGCGCAGCACCAGGGGCCACCCGTGGTGCCCACAAGATGCAGGGGAGCTGCGGGGCTGCAGGGCAGCCTGCGCGATGCCTCCCAGGGGAGGCCCCAAAGCCACCACGCGACACTTGGCGCTCACACCGCTGACATTGCCCTTCTCTCTCCTCTACTTGCCACTCGGCTCCCCAACTGCAAAAGGGCCTGCCGGGGACAAGGAGGCTGCCGCGGGCAGGCCCAGCTCTGTGCCCCACCACTCCCACACACGGAGACACCAAGCGGCTGCTGGGACAGAGACACCTGCTCTCACGGCTGCAAATGACAATGACTCCTTTTCTTTTGCAGTTGGTGGAGACTTAAAAAAATGGACAACTCTCCAGTTGAAGAGATGGAGTGGGAGAGCTCTGTGCAGGTACTGTGCGCGCAGGCAGAGGCTGCGTGGGGACGGCTGGCGTTTGGCTCTGCGAGAGCAGCTGCAGGGCTGGTGGCAGAGGTGGCAGGGAGCTCTGGCAGGCCTGGGTGCTGGGGCAGAGCTGCGCCAGGGCCAGGAGCGGCCAAGGCCTCGGGGGCTGCTGCCTGAGCCTGGCGCCCTGGCTCTTTGCACCGCCTGCCCTGTGCACGCAGGGCACACGAGGCCCCATGCACAGAGCCAGATCTGCCACCATGACTGTCCCCCTATGCTCTCCTGCTCTCTTCCAGAGCCCAGGAACCCACAGCCTGGCTGGATGCAGCCAGGATGAAGAGCCTATGGAGTGGGAGACCTCTAGCTGTGCCCTCCAGGTATTGCTGCTACTGCCGGGTGCACATGGACAGCTGGGGATGGGGTTGGCCCCTTCTCGCTTTCCCGATTCTCGCTGCAGGAAGAGGGGCCCTGGGGCCAGACCTCCCCAGCTCTGGGACTTGTCTTGAAAACGCCTCCCTCTCTCTTACAGGCTCCGCACATGGATAGGGGGCCTTCAGGGGACCACCCTGAGCCTATGGAGTGGCTCAGTTACGGCAGCAGCCAGGTACAGCCCCCGTAGCCCCTGGATGCCCTTGCCCTTCCTCTTCCCCATGCACCGTCCCCACCAAGGTCTCCTCCTCTCTTCCAGACCGTGGGGAGCATCACCCTGGTCGGCTGCAGCCAAGAAGAGCCGATGGATTGGGAGAGCTCCAGCTGCAGCCCCCAGGTATGGCCCCTGCTGCCGGCTGCACGGGCACAGCTGGGGCTGTGCCCGGCCCCTTGGCGCTGCTCCGCGCTGCCTTTGGGGAGCAGCCGCGCGGGAGCCTGGCCCAGGTGTGCGGGCGCTCTGGCGGGCCGCGGCGCCGGGGCAGAGCTGCACAGGGCGCAGGAGCGCCCAAGGCCTGGGCACCTGCTGCCTCAGCCCCTCTGCCGGCCTCTGGGCTGCGCTGGCCACGCCAAGCCTCTGCCAGGGCACCAATGACGGCAGCGCTGCTGCCAAAGAGCCCGCGCAGCCGCCAAAGAGCCTCTGCTCCACGGGAGCCCCCGAGCCGCTCCTCGGCCCTGCTCATGCCTCCTTTTCCCTTGCAGACCAAGCTCCCCTTCACTCTGGCTGCTGCTGGGAAGCACTGGGCCCAGGGACTGCAGCAATAACTTCTTATCTGGATTTTTCATTAGAGACTTTTATTAGTAGTATTTGTTCCTGTTGATATTGTTGATATTCCTGTTGTTAGTTTTATTGATATTGTTTTTGTTATTGTTGTTGTTATTGTTTAATATATTGTTCTGTTTTTGTTGTTGTTTAAATATATATTCCTGTATCATTGTTTTAGTGTTGTATGTTTTATCCAAGTGATGTCAGGCACTAAAATCATCCCCACTGAAGATGTGTGTATGTAGTGCTAAGATTTCAGACCCTAGGAGCAAGGGAGGGCCTGCACAGGTTCCCTCTAGGACTTTCTTCACACATGGCCCTTTGGGATGTCCCAGCCAGTTTTCCATCTGTTTTTTTTTCTTCTTCTTTTTCACTTCTTCTATTCTTCATTTTCTTTTTCTTTTCCCTTTTCTTTTTTTTTGTTTTCCTTTTAATCTTTTCCTAATGCTGTTTTGTTTTGTTTTCTCTTTTTCTCTTTCTTCTTTCCATTTCCAATTCTTTTTATTTCTTCTTATTTTTTTTTTCCTTCTTGGGAATTGTGGCACAGAAAAAGAGTGTAGGGTATCACGGAGCCGAAGAGCATTCCCGACCGGCAGCGGGGATCGCAGCTCTGCTCCACACTCAGGCGCTCCCCTTCTATAATGCCTGCACTCAAGCAGTGCCGAGAGAGGACAAGCTCATCCTCAGGAGAGTAGTCATTGCTCTCTGGAAAGGAAGGGAGCCTCCAAGGCCAGGCCTGCAAAGGAACAATGGTTCTTTTCCAGCAATGTGCATGCATTCCAATGCCAGGCTGTGGGATTTCTTGCTCCCTTATGGAGTTGGGAATAAGTGTATGGTACCTGACAAAACAGGACAAGCAAGGAAGAAGACGAGGAGGTTCTTGGCAGATGAGATGGAAGGCAGCACTGCCAGGCCCAGCGGGAGTCGTGCGGCACACGGGGAGCAGCTGAGTGCGCCCAACAGCCTGGCTCATTGCGGCCAATGACCACCTGCAGGAACCAGCTCTCACGCACATGCTCACCCCAGTCCTGCTTCACTGCTTTAGCCCTCTCTTCAGCTTCCCCCAGAGAAGATGTCCTGCTTCTGCCGCATCTCTGCATGGCTCTTGCTTCAGGAGGCAGGCCAAGAAGGCAGCCTCAGATCCCGAAGGAACCACAAGCGTCCCATGGTCCTGATGTGCAGGCACCGCATGGGGCAGGGAGCACTCCAGGATGGGGAAAGGTCTCCCCAGTATGGACCCAGCAACAACCCTTGGTATCTCAGCCCACCACAGCCCTCCTGCTTGGGCAGCCACCCCCTGCAACCTGCCCCTGCTGACTCCTGTGAATGTCCAATGTCAGACGAGTGCTGGAAATGGCCAAAGTGAGAGACCAATCCGTGACAAATGCCCTGTGGCCCCTTCACAGCCAGGCCATGCAACCAAGGACACCCAGCTCAGCAAACGTCCTTTTCCTCTCCGGACCCTCTCCAGCCCAGCCCAGCCCCTCTCCAGCTCTCCCCACCTGCCCTGCCCTCTCCCAGCCCACCCAGCAGAGCAGACCAGGCTGGGGGTGGCCCCGCAGCAGTGCCCCCCGCAGGGCACTCACCCCACAGCCCCAGCCCCACTGTGGGCACAGCAGCTCCAGGGGTCAGGGCTGTGTGTGTCAGGTGCCCCACCAGGCTCCAAGCTGGAACTGGCCCCCATACGGACACAGAGGACAGTGACACTCTGTGCCTCTTGTTCCTGTATCCCAGAGCTTCCCTACCCCAGGCTGCCTGCAGCCCCCATGCCAGCCCCTCTCTCCAGCACAGCACAAGGCTCCCTGCCCTGGGGCTCTGCTGGCACCTCCTGCTGCCAGGGACACAGCAGCCAGCCCCTAGCTGACATGCAGAGAAACATATTTCTTTTCCCCATTTATTCCTCCTTCTAAGAGCACAATTGCTCCTTTTCCCCTTCCCCAGGGATATCCCTGCTCCCTGGAAAACCCTTCCCCAGGTTCATTCCTTAGTTATGGTCTGCCTGGAAGCTCCTGGAGCCTCCCCGGTGCTCCCTGCAGGACCCCGAGATGCTGGTGCTGCTCTGCAGAGTGAGTGGGCTGTGGTGCTCTGGGGTCACAGCGTGACTCTGCAGTTGTTGTGCTCATGGTTGGACACAGACCCAGCTGGACAGGCATCATTGTACCTGAGAACACCATATCAAGAGGCTTCTATCTGTGAATGATGCTCTGAGCAATCACAGGGCCTATAAAATGGCTCAGGCTGTGTTCATGTGTCCCTAGACCCAGACAATGACTTCAGGTATAAGCTACCATGGGCGGCTCTTGAAGCTCCTTTTCCTGTGCCTGCAAAGTCCCCTGTATGGTCATAGGCCACCATACGGGGGACAGTCCCAGGCAGATACTGCTTAGACATTCATCACTATGAGGAGCACCGAGCACTCACAAGTGAGAACTGAATCCAGTCCTTATTCCCCAACATATCCCCCCAGGAGCTCATTGCCTTGGGCCCATGAAGAGCCCCAGAAAAGCAACAAGCATCTCTCAGGCTGAAAATTCAGCAAATTCTCAGCAAATTCTTGGCACCAGCTTTGGAAGAAGAGCCCAATCCACGAGATGCACTGAAAACATACCCTTTACTTGGGGGAACGACAGCTCTGACACAATGATAGACACATTTAAAAAAGACCTCTGGGTCAGAAAGACACAGTTAACACCTCTGGAGAAGTGGGATGAATTCAGGAACTTGTGCACAAACCTCATTATTAAAGCAAGGATGCTGAAATCACAGGAGTTGTCTGAGAGAAATTAGATATCATTTGAGTAGATGGATGGGATTTCAGCTTATTGCTGCTGAAATATTACCAATTGAATCATTTTTTTCAGTGCATCCCTGAGTTCCTTGTTCCTCATGCTGTAGATGAGAGGGTTCAGTGCTGGAGGCAGAACTGAGTACAGAACAGCTACCACCAGATCCAGAGCTGGGGTGGAAATGGAGGGAGGCTTCAGGTAGGCAAACACTGCTGTGCTGACAACCATACAGACCACAGCCAGGTGTGGGAGGCACATGGAAAAGGCTTTTTGCCGGCCCTGCTTTGATGGAATCCTCAGCACAGCTCTGAAGATCTGCACATAGGACACCACAATGAAAATGAAACACCCAAAGCCTAAAGAGACGCTAACCATAAGAAGCCCAGCTTCCCTGAGATAGGAGTCTGAGCAGGAGAGCTTGAGGATGTGGGGGATCTCACAGAAGAACTGCTCCACCTCATTGCCTTGGCACAGTGGCAGGGAAAATGTGTTCCCAGTGTGCAGGAGAGCATTGAGAAAATTAGATGCCCAGGCAACTGCGGCCATTTTGACACAAGCTCTGCTGTCCATAAGGACATCATAGTGCAGGGGTCTGCAGATGGCAACGTACCGGTCATAGGCCATGACTGTGAGGAGACAATACTCTGCTGAAATGAAAAAGGCAAACATAAAGACCTGTGCAGCACATCCTAAGTAGGAAATGGCCCTGTCGTCCCACAGAGAATTGGCCATGGATTTGGGGACAGTGGTGGAGATGGAGCCAGCATCGAGGAGGGAGAGGTTGAGGAGGAAGAAGTACATGGGGGTGTGGAGGTGGTGGTCGCAGGCTACGGCTGTGATGATGAGGCCGTTGGCCAGGAGGGCAGCCAGGTAGATGGCCAGGAAGAGCGAGAAGTGCAAGAGCTGCAGCTCCCGCCTCTCTGCAAATGGCAGGAGGAGGAACTCGTTGAAGGAGCTGCTGTTGTTTCGGAGCACTGTCCAATGAGGAAAAAGCGTCAACACGTTAGAATAGGCTTCTCTGAGCAAAAGTCCTTCTCTGAGCAAAACTCCTTCTACTCCTCTTAGTAAAGCCACATTTTCCTCTCTCCTTTACCTTGTTCAGCTCCCTTGTCTGACCTCTGGTTTGTGCTGGCTGAGTATGCTCTTCATCTGTGCTTGGGCTCCAGAGCACTCAGTCCTGCTCTTGTGGGTGGTGTAAATGGAGGTGTCCAACTGCCTCATATATTTCGTGAGGAGACCAGGGGATGGGCACCATGAACTGAGTGAAGGGGATTTGATCCAGTGGCTCAATAGCAATATTCTCTAATTACTTTTGCGCAAATGGCATCACTCATGACAGCTCTTTTTGAAGGAAAAAATTTTGGGGAAGGATTCAGCTCCAGCTTACCCTTTTGAACAGAAGTGCCTGAAATGGACCCTGTCCTCTAAGCATCTTAATATCTTCACTCTTGCTTGACACAATGCAGTGGGAGAGGGAAGTTTCTGCCTTAACTGCAGCTGACTCCCTGTCCTTAGCTCGAGGGACAAAGGACCAGACCAGAACGAGAGGTGAAGAAATGTAGAGCAACACTATGAACCTTATGCCAAGGGACAGGAAGGAGTAACAGACAGAGGAGCACTGGGGAAAGTCTTCCCCTCCCGAAGCTGTGCACATCACCTCCCAGACAGCAACATCTCCAGACAGTCCCTCTCAGTCCCCTTCTCCTGCAGTGGGAAAGGACCAGGCTGCAGTAGAGACACAGCCCCTCTTCTACCAAGGAGGGTACTCATGGCTGGGACCCCATGGCCTTGAGGGGTGGGAGAGGGGACACAGGGCTTTGCTTAGAGGAAGACATCTGTGTTGCAGGGACTGACTGGTGGGGAGTGATCCAAATCCCCCCTTCCCACAGCGATTATGTTTCTAGTTCCCTCCCATTTGCTGATTTTATCTCCACTGCTGGAGCTTTTCCTGATGGCAGCAGTTGCTCTTGCCCATGTCTTCTCCCTGTCCGTGCCGCACAACCCATCCCACCCCCTGGACACTTACTCTGCCCTACAGCAGTATCTCAGCAGCAGGGCACTGTCCAGGGACATCTCTCTGCAGGTAGTAAGGAGAAGGTCAGACAAACCCTGGTGAGGCCAGAGAAGGTGATGCTGGTGCTGTCTTCAATCAGGGGAGGGGGGCAAGGGTTTTCTGAGGTTCCTCACAAATCTCTCCATTTAAAGGACTAGAGTGTCAGGTTCCTGCTCTAACCTGGCATTTCCTTTCCATACCCCCCCGGGTTTTCGGAAAGCAGACACAAGAAATCTCCTGATCTTAGACATTAACACTGCCTTCACTGTCCTCTTGAAAAGGCTCTTTCAGAAAATGAACCTGTCCTTATGGGAGTCTCTCCTCACACCCAGAGCTTCTCCCTGCAGCATCATGGGGGTATCCCAGGCAAGGTTAGTGCTGCAGTCCCAGGCAGGTGGCAGTGCCCAGGGGACACAGCACCCTGCGGCACAGGGACACTGCTCTGAATTGCAGCCCATGCAGACCTGGGTGCACTCATTGGCTTCACACCCCTGCACTATCCCAGGGAGAAGGCAGCCATGATGCCCGGTCCCTTTGATGGTCTGGCTGGGAATCCCTGCTCCAAAGCACACCCAGCTCCAAGCAAGAGAAGCTGGGAGAGCCACCCCAGCTGGGGAAGGTGCTACATTCAAAAGATCATTCCAGTAATCACAGCAGTGTTGTCCTGCAGACAGACACTTTCCATATCTTGGGCTGGTAAGATTTCTCCCTGCAGTGAGTTCTCAATTGCCCTCCCATTCCCAACTCTCCCTCACCTGTCCCTCACTTACGCGCGACTCATCCCAGCCTGGTGCCTGTGGGCAGTGCCCTGAGTCTTGATGCTCCTTTATGAGGAGCTGCTCCTGGGCAGAGCTGTCACTCTGCAGCACCTGCCAGGTTGCCATGGGCTCCCGCAGTCCCAGGAGCCAGGCCCAGCTCAGGAGCAGGGACCAAGCTTAAGATGGAATAATTTCTGTCTCCTCTGCAGCCTTCAGGCATTTCTGGGGCTTCAGGGCTGTGACAGGGGAAGCAGGCTGGGTGTCTGTAGGATGCATGGACACAGCTGCAGGTATGAACCAGCATTGGACAGGCTCAGGTGGAGACAGACAAAGGCTCTGCCTGGGCTCACAGACACCAGAGGAGGCCTTCATCCTCTTGGCTATGGCTGTTGTCTCTGCCACCGAGGCCTGTCAGGAGACACTGGAGCCTTAGTGTCCCTCTTGCTGGTACCCTGAAAGGTGTCGTATCATTGTCCTGCACTGAGCACTGCACACCCCCCACACACACTGTCCTCAGGAGGACCTGTAAAACATGTGGGGGAAAGGATCTCCCTTCCCAGAAGCGCAGGGGCTGAGCTTGGAGATTTTGACTGATAAAACACACCAAGGGTTAATGTGGCATCAGAGCCTCCTGCATGATTCTCTGCCTACCTGTTATCAGTGATGACAATTTTCTGTTCTAATCAGTCCCTGGGTAGTCTTTACTGCTAACAACTATCAGTGGGACCCATTAAAACTCAACAAAATGTTGTGGGTTGATCTTGACTTTAAATTCTCCTCTCAGTAACTGAGGTTCATGGATTCAGCATGAAATATACCATGGGGCTCATAAAAATGCAAAAAGCTCTCACAAACCATGTCTCTCCCTGCAATTTTTGTCTAGGCTTGCTTGACTAATTGGAGAGGTTTGGGGACTGTAGCTGAAAGTTGGAGACATCAGTAATATACAAGCATTTCTGATTTTACAGGTTTTTATTGTTACTATTAACATCCAGCTTTCAGAGTAATCGACAGCAATATTCTGGAATTGGAATCAATCCAGAATGACTCCCAATGAAGTGTGGACATCTAGAAGAACCCATGTCCCAGAGCTCAAGCACTGTATGGACACTCTTCCTTCCCTCCCCAACCTGCCATTTCTCACATCAGCCACCTGGGACTTCCATCACTCTTGTTAGAAGCTTCTCTGTTCTACTGAAATCAGCAACTGAAAGTTAGAGCTCATCTGCTGCAGCTGCCAACTGCTTTCCTTAGAGAGTTTCTTAGAGAACTAGCTGCAAACAAACACAGGGTTTTTCTTAATTGCAAAGAAACAGAAATAAAGCTTGAAATAATTTCACAAATAATAATTGTGCTCTTTGAGTGTAGGCTAAGCCCAACATGTCAACAATGAGGTTCCCTTGCTACAAGGGACACCCTTCCTCAAAGACAGAGCAACCTTTAAACTCCTTGAAGTGCAAACCAGCAGCTGGGTCCTGAAGTGAGCAAAGAGTAACAGGGGGAGTCATAATACTGCGGTTCTACAATGGCCAACTTGTGGCCTGTAAAGATGGTGTTAGAAATTGTCAGTTTAAGCAGGACATGTGGGAATGGGAGAGCCATACAGCTCCTGTGTGTCCTGGGTCATGATGTGGGCCATGCTGCTTTTGGAGATCCCAGACCTGCCTCAGCTTCTCTACAAAAGCAGGGAAAAGGCCCTGATGCAAGACCTTAGAGAACAGGGATTTTCCTGGCTGCTCAGAGCAACACAAAGAAGGACTTGGGGATGTCAAAGGAAACCCAACCCACCAACACCAAAAGCACTGGACCTTCCTCAACCCTTCGTTTGGGAGCAGGATGGGACAGGGAAAACAGCCACGTCCCAGACGTCCTCCATTAGGCCTCCAGCTCTGCAGCTTCTCATGGCTTCAGGGAAGCTCCCTAAACCAACACTTCCCATGACCCTAGTGCATTGAGCAGACTGAGCAGACACAGAGGAGACAGAAGAGAGAAAGGGGAGAGACCCCTGGGTCCAGAATGGGCCTTCCTGTGCCAAAGACAGGATGCTAGAGGCTGAATAGGCAACTGAAAGAAAGGAGGAAAGGCGTGCTTTGCTTTTCAGGGTCTGGAATGCCACATATCTGAAAGCTTCAAGAGGGATGCCATCCCCCTTCTGCAAGATTTGCTCCAGGACTGTGAAAAAACTACAGGAAGAGGAATGTTGGTTGTTGGAAGCTTCAGCAGTAGGGGAGTGGGGAGATGGTCATCTCACTGACTTGTGAACAAGCCAAAATGCAGCTCCTGAGGCACGGCAGTGCCTTACAGGCTCCATACGGGAGTCTGGACAGAGGGATGCAGTGTGTGGGCCTGTCCTGAGACACCCAGGGTCAAAAGTGTGGGAGATGCAGGGTGCCAGGGCTCTACAGATCCCAAAGACAGGCAGGTGCCAAAAACTATACCCACGGGAGAAACACTACTTGGAGGTGTAATGGCAAACCCCAAAGCATAAGTAAGGTGCAAAAGAGAAATAGCTTTCCTCAGGGTCAGATGAAAGAAAGCTGCGCAAAATTCACAGGATTTGGAGAAACTTCTTCAGATTTTCTACCTGGCCTGACCCATGGTTTTGGAGCTTGTCAGGAACCAATGTCCCATCTCAAGCCCTCTGGAGGGAAGACGTGTGTTAAGAATATATTTGCTCTTTTCTGACATATCATCTCTATCTTATCACAGATCAAGAAACCTTCCTGAGGGCTTTTAAAAGCACAGAGCCTGTAGATCCTTTTTCAGAAGAGTAGATTCCTTGAGGTTGCAGCAGGGGATCCAGTGCCGTGCTGAAGGCAGGTCCCAGCAGGCAGGTCCTTGGGGCCTTTTCCAGTGAACTTTGGGTTATCTCCGAGGATGGAGACCTGAGAATCTCTCTGGATCCTGTGCCAGAGTTTGACCATGCTCATAGACAAAAAGATTGGTTCTTAACATCTAAGAGCATTTCCCATTGTCCATTTCTTTTTCTCTCACTATTGCCTCACCTGCCATTTGTGTGACCCTCCAAGAATATCCAACTGCTCTGTGCCCTCCACAAGGCAGTTGTGCACAGCATGAAGATCCCCCTTGGACTTCTCTGGTCTACGCTGAACAAACCCTGCTCTCCCAGCATCTCCTTTTCTGCCCCACACTCCAGGCCCTGACCATCTTCTTGTCCCTGTGCTGGACTCCCTCTCACTTGTTAGTGCCTGCGCAGAACTGGAGAGGCTGAATGGGATCTGGTTTACAGACATGGTCTCGTAATCCCGCTCCATCCCAGGAGCTTCTCTGTGTGCTCAGACATGCATGTGCATGTACATGCATGTGCTCGGACATGTGTGTGCTTGGACGTGCGTGTGAACCCATGAGTGCATGCGTCTGTGTGTGCGCATGTGCTGGGCACTCTCCTGTCTTCCCGTGGCAGGGGCCCACGTGGCCCCGCGAGCCCCTGCACAGGTGCCCCTCGCCCTGTGGCCCCCGGCACCCAGTGCCCCTGGGGCGCTGACACCGGGACCTGCCACCCTGGGGGTCCCAGCACAAGGAGCCCTCTCTGGGGGGCCACCAGCACCAGGAGCCCTCACTGCTGGGCCCCAACCAGCAGGACCTGTCACCTCAACCTCAGGACCCCTCATTCAGGGACACTTCCCATCAGGGCACCTCGACCTCGAGCTCCCAACCGCAGGCCCCTTCATCCCTTCATCAGTGACGCAGAGCCTAGTTGGAGACCTGCAACTATTGGTATCAGGAGTCAGTCAAAATCTGTTCAGTTTATTAATCAGTGGCCTGAAGGGACAGAGTGCACCCTCAGCAAGTTTTCTGAGGATAGAAAAGTGCGAGGAATGGCTGATAGTCCAGAGGTCTGTGCAGGCTTTAAGAGGGACCTGGACAACCTGGAGATTGGCCGGTAGAGGAACCTCATGAAGTTCAACATGGGCAAATGCAGAGTCTTGCAGCTAGGGAGGAATAACCCCATGCACCAGGACAGGCTGGGGATTGACCTGTTGGAGAGCAGCTGCACAAAAAGGGACCTGCGAATCGTGGTTGGCACTAAATTGACCATGAGCCATCAGTGTGCCCTTGTAGCCGCTGATACTGATGGCTGAGGTCTGACGATATTCAGAGTGCCCCACAATATTGCAAGCGCAGGAGATGTCTTTGGGTGGCCACTAGCTCCAGGCTGTGGTGTTTCACTGCGGGTGCAGGAATCGCCCTCCACTGCCCCTTCCCTGGGCCTCCTGGGTCCCCACTGCCTCCCTGGGGATTGCAGAGCCCTCCTTTCCCCGTGTGCACCTGGGTTTAGTGCTCTACCTTCTGGTCCCTGCACTGTGAGTCATCCCTGTTTCGTTAAAGCTGCACTCAGTGCCCACTCCCAGGCAAACCCTGTGCCTGGAGATCCCTGGGGGTTCCCTCATCAGCACAGTCACGTGTGGGGCAGCCTGGCACAGGCAATGCAGAGACCATTGCCTATCTGCAGTGGTCACTGAGAGATGGACCCTAGATTGAGGCTAACAGATCACCCTGGAATGCTGAGGTCATCTGCTGGATCTCATGGAGTTCACAAGCAGAAGAGCAGGCCCATTTGTGGTTGCACACCCTAGGGCATATTTTTTGATTCCAGTTTCTAAAGAGAGGCCAGATTCAGGACCATCACAGGGCAGATCCCCTTTTATTATGGAAATGTTATTCTGGAATCCAGCTGTGTCTTAAGGGAGCCCAAGGACTGGTCCTGCCTGTTTTTCCAGGGTATGAGGAAAAACAAGCCTATCTCTTCCAGGTTATGAGAGTTCCTGGGCCATATCTGCAGGATAAAGGGTGGAAGGACAGCATGGAAATGAGGAGGACAACTCTAAATACAGAAAGTCTTGCTGCCCTCCTTGAATTTGTCTTCAGGAAAGATGAACTGCCACGGGAAGGCTGCCTCTAGACTTTCCTTCAATTCACTCATGTTTAGTTTTGTGTGTTGGAGCTTTGCATGGAACCATGGAAACCTGTGGTGACATTTGGTTGCCATTTCTGTCATATTAGAGAGATTTGAGATCACACTCTAACCATAGCCAAGAGAGCTGAGATCTCCTAAACAACACTGGACCCCTGGTCTCACCCAAGCTGCCCTCGTCCTGCCGTGACTCTGTACCTCAGAGGTCCCTTGGTGTCAGTGCTGGAAAAGACACTGCAGAGGGAAACTCTCCTCCCTGCACTGGGCACATCCTAAGGAGCTCAAAGAAGCAGCTCAGAGAATCCCCCCTCTCTGCTAGTGAAGGGGGAAGCCTGGCTTCCTGCTGAATCACGATCTATGTTTAAGTGCTGAATGAGAGATTCCTGTGCAGATGTGACAAAAACTAGGTGTCTTTATTTTATTATTTATTATTTTAAGATTGGTGTAAAAGAGAGAAGTAAAAAAGAAAGAAATGGATAAAATACGGCCTTGATGCCAGATATCCTGGTGAGTGAATGAAACATTTGTTACCACTGACCTTGTACCCACTGGATGAGTTTCTTCAGTGCCTCCTTGAGCTCCTTGTTCCTCATGCTGTAGATGAGGGGATTCAGGGCTGGAGGCACCACAGAGTACAGAATGGACACAACCATATCTAAAAGTGGGTAGGAAATGGAGGGGGGCTTCAGGTAGGCAAACAATACAGTACTGACAACCAAGGACACCACAGCCAGGTGCGGGAGGCACATGGAAAAGGCTTTGTGCTGGCCCTGCTTGGAGGGGATCCTCAGCACAGCTCTGAAGATCTGCACATAGGACACCACAATGAAAATGAAACACCCGAAGAATAAACAGACACTAACAACAAGAAATCCAACTTCCCTGAGGTAGGATTGTGAGCAGGAGAGCTTGAGGATCTGGGGGATCTCACAGAAGAACTGCTCCACCACATTGCCTTGGCAGAGGGGTAGGGAAAATGTGTTCCCAGTGTGCAGGAGAGCATAGAGAAAGCCACTGGCCCAGGCAGCTGCTGCCATTTTGGCACAATCTCTGCTGTCCATGAGGGTCCCATAGTGCAGGGGTCTGCAGATGGCAACGTAGCGGTTATAGGCCATGACTGTGAGTAGGGAAAACTCTCCTCCCAACAAGAAGACGAAGAAAAATATCTGGGCAGCACATTCCGAGTAGGAAATGGCCCTGGTGTTCCACAGGGAATTGGCCATGGATTTGGGAACAGTTGTGGAGATGGAGCCAACATCGAGGAGGGAGAGGTTGAGGAGGAAGAAGTACATGGGGGTGTGGAGGTGGTGGTCGCAGGCTACGGCTGTGATGATGAGGCCGTTGGCCAGGACGGCAGCCAGGTAGATGGCCAGGAAGAGCGAGAAGTGCAAGAGCTGCAGCTCCCGCGTGTCTGTGAAAGGCAGGAGGAGGAACTCATTGAATGAGCTGCTGTTGGTCATTAGCTCCTTCAGGCCACTGCAGGACTGTCTGAGTAAAAAGAGTTGTTGAGAAATTAGAACAGATTTCCATGTGCAATTTTTTCTCATAAACCCTCCTCTAACACACTTTATTAAGTCCCATCTCAGTCAAACCATCATTGAGGTCCATGTCTTGAGCTGTGCTTGATGCTGGGTGAGTTTGCCATGAGGAGACAGAAATCCTCAGCACTGCTACTGCACTCTGAGTAAATGGTGGTGGTTATAGAGGGGCAAACTGGTTCACTGTAGCATTAATGCAGAATGAGAAGAGCTGACCCGTTCCCAGCTGCCCTGTGTTCGCACCTCTGATATAGAGGACCATTTCACTCATTTTATCATAGAAAGAAATCACTCCACGGAGTGCAGAGGAATCTAGGTTCAAATCCAGGTTCATCGCCCAACCCAGTGCCCTCTCTGAGAGTCCCTGAGGGAGGTCTCAGCCCTCCTCTTCAAGCCAGAAGCACATTGGACTTATTCCAGCTGTTCCCATGCACCTGCCCAGCAGCAGTGCTGTGGCCTCAGTACCTAGAGAGCTTCTCCTTGGAGCCCCTCCATAAGACTCACCCGTAATGGGGAAGCTGTGCCCTCTGGAAGGGCAGCTTGCAGCCCAACAAAAATAAAGAGAAAAGGTCTAATGTCTTAAAAATTGGGTGTCCTAAAGAGACCCAAAGAGAGAGTTGGCTCATTCCCAAACCCTCACAGTACCTGGCTCCAAGCTCCACAGGGCGAGGGGCATTGGACACCTCCCACTCAAGGACACATCTGCATGGCAGGACCCACAGGGTCAGTGTCTGGACTGCAGCAGAACCCCCCTGCCCAGAGAGTCCAAGGGAAGCACATGGTGAAACACAGAGCAACACCCTGATTTGTGCCAAGAGAGGCAGGGCCAGACAGGCCTGGGAGAAGGGAGCTCTCAGAGGTGTCTCCTTCACATCCATCTGCCAAGGAAATATGGTCTGGATGCTCCAGCTTGCAGAGCAGAGGGTTGTGCTGGTGGGGAGAGCGGAGGAGGTCCTGGAAATGGCAGTTTCCTCAAACCCTCTGGCCATGACCTTGCTGCCTGGGGAGCCATCCCCTGTGGGAGCTGTTCCTCCATCTGAGTGTCTGCCCTCACATGGCCAGAGACTCTCCCAGATCCCATCCCAACCGCTGGGTCCTCCGTTCTGCCCTGCAGACACCTTCTGGAGGCAGGATCCTGCCCAGGGCACCTCCGTGTTTGCGGGTGAGACAGACCTTGCTGAGCCTGGAAAGGGGATGCTGGCTCTGTCTGTAGGCTGAGGGGTGGGTGAAGGCATTTGCTCAGGTCGTCCCACTACTGCTCTTATCTCAGTGTCACCGTTTATGAGCCTCCAACCTCTGTATAAACCTGACAAATCCATGCCTGTTTCACCCCCACCCAAAGAGAAAAAAAGTGAAAGGACAGAGTCATGACAACTCCCTCTCTATCAGGGGTTCCCTGCCTTGGTGTTCTTGATGAAAAGTCAACTCTGATATGTCCCCAAGGCATAAAATACAGCATCCTCTTGATGGGAGGCTCAAGCTACCCTGCTGGGGGTTTCTCTTCTAACCCAGAGCTTCTCCCCACAGCACCATGGGGAGCTCCCCAGGCAGGCTGAGTGCTGACACTCACAGGTGGCAGAGTCACTGCCCCGGGCTCACAGCACCATGGAGCACAAGGACACTGCTGTGCACACCCCAGCTTCGCACTCTGCAGCCATCCCCAGGAGAAGAGAGCAGCATATCCTGTCCCTGTGTTGGAGTAGCAGGAACGCTGCTCTGAAGCATCTCCCCATTCTCTGCACAGGAGAAAAAAAGAGAACCCATGCCGATCTGTAATGGCATGGATTGGGGTCAGAAGACTGCTCCAGGAACCTCAGTAGCATTGCCCTGCAGACAGAGACTCACCATGTCAAGGGAGTGATGATTTCTCCGCCAGTTCTCCTCTGTCCTCCCGCTCCACACTGCCGTTCCCCTCTCGCTGCCTTCTCTCCTCTGCTGTCCGCAGCAGCAGGCAGTGCCCGCAGCCCTGCTGCTCTTGGCACAGGAGCTGCTCCTGCACTCGGCTGTCTCTGGGCAGTGCTGCCAGGCTGCCACGAGCTGCCTCCGTCCCAGGAGCCTGGCCCCGCTCAGGAGCAGAGGAACAGCTGAACTCACCAATTTCTCTGTCCCTTGTGCTCCCTCCTCCAGGGAAAAGTGCACTTCAATAAACTAAAATAATCATCTGTTGTCCTTTGCTAACAAGTGGAGAGAGAGAGATTCTAATATTGCAATTTATTTCATCAGAGAGTGAAGATCTATCAAAATTGGAAACCTCTCACTCTGGAAGGCTCATTTCACATCCCTTAACTAGACAGGAGACCGAGGAGTGAACAAGTGGGGAGTTCATTGACACGGGGTTCAGGTGCTGATTCAGAAATATCACTCTGGGCTGTACCTGCTTAGATCTGAGTCTGAAGTCGTATTCAGATCCCTCCTGTAAACTCCACAAAAACACAAGTGGTGGGATTCCCCTTGCCAAAACTGAAGTGAGCAGAGCACAGCGATCTGCCCACGAGCTCCTTGTCAAAGCTCTGCTATAATCACTGGAGATGCAGGGTGAGAGTCAGTAGCTCCCACAGAAACATCTGGTGACAGTGGAAGAGACTGAGGAGGTCCAAGGCATGTGCCAGTGTCTGCTTGCTCCAATGGAGCTACTGGGAGACCTGCATCATCCTAGAGCATGAGTGGGGGTCCAGGTGGGGAATTGCCTTGCTCATCTGAAATGACCCCAGATGACAACTACGACAACAGCCACCCTGCCTATGAAGTTGAGGTATGGGAAGATTCGAGGATTAACCAGCAGCTCTTGTAATTCAATGCAGAGCCTTGATTTGATGTCACAGAAAAGTGCTGGCAGGGCCTTGTCAGATGCCAGGGGTGTCCAGCACAACCGCATGTGTCTAGCAGATAAAGCCAGGGACCTACAGGAAAACCACGTCCCCTTGGAGTGATTGCTGGATAAGTGCCCCAGGACATCCTGCGTTTCCATCCTGTACCCAAACAAAGACATTCCAGCACTGGCTGTAGGGAAAGCCCATCCCGTCTACATCCAGGGTGCTGCATAAATGGGAGGCACCCTGGCCCTGCCATGTCTCTGCTCCAGGCCCTGCACCCTCAAACCCTTCTAGCTCTCCTCCCCTGAGCTCCTCTTCATCCCCCCACATGACATGAACAGGTAATGGGCTAATGAGGACCTCTGGGTGGCTGCATCAAAGGCTGTCAAGGCCCATGGACATCTTCAGTGGCACCTTGTTCTTCCCGAATCAGCGTCAGGCACAGGAGAGAGTGCCCGTTGGTCTGCTTTGTGTGAGAGGAAATGCCCATGGCCAGGAATACATGTCCCCTCGCTGGAGAAGCTCCAGCCTGGCTATCTTGGCCCAGGTCTCCTTCCCCACCATCCCTGTGCCCTCCCGGCAGGTCCCATCCCTGCCGCCCACCTCTCCCTCCAGCCCCACGGCTCACCTCCCTTGTGCGCTCCTGCGCTCCAGGGATCCCGTCCATGGATGAGGAACAGCCGTTCACCTGCTGCTCCTTCTCCATCTCCAGGACTCGCTCTGGGGACAGCCCTGCATGGCCAGCTCGTTTCCAGCCTGTCCTCTACACAGACAGACACGTCCTCACAGTCCATGTCACAGCCCTGTCCTCTGATCAGCTGCTCACACTGAGGGGACCTCACAGGCCCTTGGCTGGGGCTGGTTCTGCTGCTGGCCAATCCCTCACGGGGCAGCAGTGACCTCACAATGTGCCCTGGAACCTTCAACTGGCTCTGACCTATCAGCAGCAGGAACAGAGGTGACGTCACAAGAAACCTCAGCAACCCAGAGCCTCCTGATGGCATCAAGTCTACAGAGAAGGATGTGACCTCACAGTCACCCTCAGAGCCATATCCCTGCTTTTGAGCTGTCAAGGACTGGCCCAGCAGTGACCTCACTACCACTATCCAGGCCATATCCCTGCTTCTAGCCTAACAGGAACAGGCACAGCAGTGACCTCACTAACAAACATCCAGGCCATTTACCTGCTGCTGGTCTATCAGGTCCTGAAGTAGAAAGGCCAACACAACCAACATCCAAACCATGGGCCTTTTCTGGCTTGTCACCACCGGACACTGAGGTGTTGCAGATAGTTAGGGTCCGGCGGCCGGAAGATATCACGCTGTACGGAAAGATAGCCAATAGCGTATAGTTTATGATGTAAGCAGACGGATGTGACGTTGTAAACCTAGCTATATAACACCTTGTTACCCATCAATAAACCCCATTGCCGTCCACCACATTGGTGTCAGCGAGCTGATGGCCCGAGCGGCCTGGGGGTGGTCGCCGTGCCGTCCCTGAACCAGGTCGCCACGCCGCTTGAACGGCAACAAGTGGTGCCGAAACCCGGGAATCATCGCCTGGACGGGTGAACGGCGGCCGGAGCGAGTGGACCAGCCTGGCGGAGAGGACGCTACCAGAGCAACAAGGAGGATGGAAGCCCTTGTGAAGGTTGTATCGCAATTACATAAATATTGGGGGATTGATTGTAAGCCAAAAGATTTTACTCTCGCAGTTGTGAGGCTTTTAAAAATTAAGGTTATAGACCAGCCGGTGGATATTCTGAAGTCCCTGAAGTGTGTCCCTAAACTGTGGGACAAATGTACTAAGGCGTTAGCTGAGGAGACGATGTCTTCGGGTTGTGGGAAAAACCTTAAGGCTTGGGGAAAAGTTGTACAGGCGTTGCAGAAGGCTATAAAGGAGCTGGAGACCTGGGTGGCGGTAAAGGACTGTTTGTTGGCCACCCCGAAAATGGGAGTTGGGGCAACCGCACAGACTTTGCACCCCCCAGATGATGGTGATTCTGCTGAGCCTAAAGATCTGCAAGAGGGTGATACGTCCCCTCAATCCCCGAACCCCGTCCCGCTTACAGAGGAGCAAAAACAGCCGAAATCTGTTTGGGGCGAGCTAGCCGAGGAAGCTAGGAACATTGAAAAGAAGTCAGAGCTTGGGGACGTCTGGGTCAGGACACCACCCTATGCCCCCCAAAATGGCGCTGAGCCACAAGGGGAAGGTCGGGGCGAGGATGCTCCCGGCAGGAACGGGCAGGAACCATTAGAACTAACAAGCGCATACAAACAAGAGGGGGAGGACAACAAGGAGGAGAAAGGTGGTTCGGGTGACCGGCCAGGTGAGGGAGGCCCGAGTGAGGCGCTGAGAACCGATCAGAGCGGCCATTTCACAAAACGCCTCTGTGAGTAGGAGGCGGGGCGAGCCAAGGAGGGGGGAACAGCCCGCCCGCAACGGAAGTAGGCGGGACGGAAGTAGGCGGGGCCGGAGCCCAACGAGAAAGTACCGGAGCCCGGAAGTGACCAGTCAGTCGAGTTCCGACTGCGGATCAGACACTGGTCAGGGCGAGTGGGTCACAACTGATTCAAACTTAAGGGAGGAGGAAATGAAGGTAAACAGAGCTAAGAGCCAAAATATTCCCATCCGAATTAAAGAAAAACCGCGAAGGGAGGAACCCCTCTCAGGGACTGGAAGGAAATAAAGATCGCATGTGCCGACTGGGCCCCATCGGCCGCGCTAGCGTTCCCGGTCCGGGTGACGGAGGGGGGACAGAGGGTCCACTCGCCGATAAAATCTGAGGACGTACAAGCAATTGTTAAAGCAATTGCAGATAAAGGGACTAATTCTGCCATGGTCTCGACCCTCCTAGATGGTATCTTTGGGGGGGACGATCTGCTCCCGTTCGATAGAAAACAAACTTGTAGGCTGATCTTTGATGGAGCAGGGATGATCGTTTTCAAACAAGAATGGGAAGACAACTGTACAAAGTGTTTAGCCCAAGTAACTGGGACAGATCATCCATTACACGGCTCCAGCCTGCAGCGGTTAATGGGTGCAGACCCAACAATGATCACCCCCCAGGCGCAGGCCCATGGCCTGCGGGCCCATGAAGTTGTGACAACTACTCGTGCGGCCAGAGAAGCCATTCGCACAGCCTGTAGAGTTGTTGCCAGACCATCGCCATGGTCCACAATAAAGCAAAGTGAAAGTGAGAGCTTTACACGATTTGTAGATCGTCTCCAAGCAGCGGTCGACTCTTCGTCCCTGTCCACGGAGGCAAAAGGCCCGGTCGTAGCGGAATGTTTACGCCAACAATGCAATTCGGCAACCAAAGAAATCCTGCGATCATTGCCGGCGGGGTCAAGTATCGCAGACATGATTAAGCATGTTGCAAAGGAAGAGCATCTGACCCCAATTCAGGTGGCTGTTCACGCCGCAATAGCCAACGTAATGGCAGGTTCTAAATGTGGCCAGGCCGGCCACGTTGCAGTAAACTGCCCTTGGCTGGGGGACTCGCTGGCAGCGCTCCCCCCATGCCGAGATCGACCCAAAGGTCACTGTCAGGAAAGATGGCAGAGTCAAGTGGTGCCCGCTTAAGTCTATTAAACCAGACCTTCAAATTAAAACTAATGAAAATTGTGAGTTTCTGTTCACAGGACCGGATCATCGGATGCCCCGGTGACAGGCGTCCCGCCCGAGCCTGTGAGTTCCACGCCGACCGAATCCAGAAAACAACAAAACAGCCTTCGCAAGAGGGGGCCGCGATGCCTTTGCGTGATCTTAATTTTGCAGCTTGTCACTATAGGACAGGTAGAGTCACATCAGCCCTTTAAATGAGTACTTGAACAGATGGAACAATCTCGAGCGATTAGTACAAAAGTAACTACAGGGTCACCAGTTTTCATTGCCACGCTTTGCCAACCAACACCCATTGAACCCTGTTCCAAACGCAGCTGGTAAAAAAATTGGTTCACCGGTTCACCGTGGTTAACCACCCTGATATCCACCTTGATAGGGCCGATCACAATGATCATGATGACACTGATCTTTGGACCCTGTATATTGAATAAGCTCATGCCGTTTGTCAAGAGTCGGCTAGAGAAGGTTAACATCATGTTAGTAGAACACCGACAACTGCTTTAAGAATATATCCACTGAGTATTATCCCCAAGTTATCCCAAGGTACACCCTATTCCTACACCCCGGTATTACCTGTCATCCCCTACCTTCTATGTGCCTTCTTCTTTGTACCTTATGCTTTTATGTCAAGTTTATGATATATAATTTTAAGATTGTTATAAACTATAAAAATAAAATAAGATAGTAATAAGATAATAATAAGAATAAGTAATTAGAATAAGATAAGTAAGAATAAGATAGTTGCATTTTAGCTAGTTTTGTTATGCATAGGGAGGGGGGAAATGTTGCAGATAGTTAGGGTCCGGCGGCCGGCAGATATCGCGCTGTACGGAAAGATAGGGACCCTAATAGCCAATAGTTTTTAGTTTATGATGTAAGCAGACAGATGTGACGTTGTAACCCTTAGCTATATAACACCTTGTTACCCATCAATAAAGGCCATTTGCCGTCTACCACATTGGTGTTAGCGAGCTGATGGCCCGAGCCGTTTGGGGGTGGTCGCCGTGCCGTTCCTGCACCAGGTTGCCGCGCCGCTTGAACGGCAACACTCCTGGGAGCTGCTCTGCAGGAAGGCTCTGCAGCCTGCGCTCCAAAGGCCCAGGAGCGCCTCTGTCTTGGAGCCCACACACAGCAGGCAGCAACTCAGGGAAATTTGACTTAGCTGCTGAAGTTGCCGCGTGAGGTCAAGGTCCCTTTGGAGCCAAGCTGCAGCCTTGTCTTCTACATGTCTAAGCTGGGGGAAGAGGTAAAAGCAGTCAAAAAGGGCTAGAAAAGTCCCCTCTTCTTCCTTTCCTTGCCCTGACACAGCGAGCATCCTGCAAGAGGGACATTCCCAGAGCAAAGCAGTGGGACATGCTGCTGTCAGCGGGAGCTGCAGTCCTCAGTGGGACAGGGGCTGGTGCATGCGCTGTGAGGAGGCAGGAGGTGGCAGGAGCAGGAGCCAGGTGGTGTCCAGGAGGTAGGAGAGCAGGTCCCAGCACAGCTCTGTGCCCAGGCAGGAGCTTGCAGAGTCAAGGGCAGCCTGGCGTGTGGCCCTGGAGAAGTGTGCAGCGGGGCCCTGCGTGCAGCAGGCAGCAAGGCGGCCAGGGGACGGGGTCCTTCCAGCAGGGCCAGCGATGCTCATGCAGCCCCAAAAGACTCTCTGCAGGGACCAAAAACTTCTTGTGAGCTCTGTCTTAGCAGAGCTGTAAATGCCAGGAGTTCTCTGCTGGGGAAACGGGTCAAGGATCCTTCTAGACACAGCCATGAGACAGGAGCTGTAGAGTTGAGGATTCTCCTACAGTGAAGAGTCTCCCAAAAAGAATAAGCTTTCCTTTGGGTACGATTCCCCTTTTGGAGCAAACTCCAAAGTGTCCTGGTCTCTTCCCTCATCCAGCTTGCCCTCATCTTGACATGCACAATGTATTTTAAAGCTTCAACAGACATCTGTTCTCTTTGCTCTTGCACATCCATCCTGTCACATACTGGGCAATGAGAACAAATGTCTGCAGGACCCCCATTTGTGGGAGTCCTCCAACCACAAAGCCAACCTGCACAGACTGAGGAGAGGAGGCTACATGAACAAGGATGGCCAAGTGGGTTGTCCATGCAGGTGAGCAGAGGAGCTTCCCTGGGAGGGGGAGGCTGGGAGAGCGCTGGCTGCAGCCGCCCCGTGCGCGTGCAGGGCGCAGGGCTGCTGTGCTGCTGTCCCTGCAGGGGCAGGAGGAGCCCAGCGCTCGCTGCGGGCATTGCGAGCTGCTCTTGCGAGGCTGTGCGGCGCTGCCGCAGCAGCGGGTGCGTGGCCAGGCGGCGCAGCGAGGAGCACGGCTCCGCGCTGGCTGCTGGGAGCCAAGGCCCCCGGCGCTGGGCAGGGCCGCGCGCGCAGGGGAGCAGCTCCCGCGGGGCCAGCGCTCCTCCTGGCAAGGCAGCCTGCGCGGGAGCGCCACGAGCGCCGCCTCCTTGCTGCCCTCATCTCGCCATGGGGCGTCTGCAACCTGCGCCACTGCAGCCAGCACAGGCAGCACCTGGCCGCGCTCAGGAGAGAGCTCGACAAGACACGTGGGCCACAAAAGGGAGCTAAAGCTCAGGGTTCACAGGGACGCTTGGTGCTGCAGAGGGTTGGGGCTTCCCTTGTTTTCTCCCAGCAAGGCAGGAGCTGCAGGAGCGGGAAGGGCTGAGCTGGGAGGAGAGCCCTTGTGGCCTGGAAATGAGTGTGTGAGTCCGTGCTGAGCTGATGCAGGGTGCAGAATTTGGGAATGGGGGGAAAGTCATCCCCAACCACCCTCTGGGATTTCTGAGGGAAACCCTTCTCTCCTGGTCTACCCCATCTCCATCCTGGACAGTGGCCTCTCAAAAGCATGACAATGCAGGGAGCTCCTGGAGCAGGATCTTTTTGTTTCTAGTTGCAAACTGAGCTTTCTGCACATTCAGGAATGGAGAAGGGGCCAACAAGTCCACCATAACAGGCAGAAGTGTCATGGAAGCAGAGCAGACAACACGCAAGGCAGCCAAGAGCAGGGCTAATGGGTGGCTCCAATCACTTCACCTCCTCCATCTCCTCTCTCCAGTTTGTTCACCATTCATTCCTCACATCCTCCTGCCGCCAGGCTCAGCAGTGCCAGGGGGAGTCCAGCACATGCAGACCCTTCCTCACGGCGGCCCCCCTGGCCCTTGCCGCTGCCCTCCTCCCCCCACGGAGCACTGGAACATCCCAGAGGGGCAGTTATCGCCACGGGAACACGGATGCTTCCCAGGGCTGCGCCTCACAGTGGCCCCAGTGCTGGCCACGCAGCAGCAAGGCCAGGTGAGCAGCAGGGCCGCGCAGCACCAGGGGCCACCCGTGGTGCCCACAAGATGCAGGGGAGCTGCGGGGCTGCAGGGCAGCCTGCGCGATGCCTCCCAGGGGAGGCCCCAACGCCACCACGCGCCACTTGGCACTCACACCTCTCACATTGCCCTTTTCTCTCCTCCACTTGGCACTGGACTCCCCGTCAGCCAAAGGGACTGCTGGGGGCAATGAGGCTGCTGCGGGCTGGCCCAGCACTTCCTGCTCCTTGTTCTACCGCTCCCACGCATGGAGACTCCAAGAGGCTCTTGGGACAGAGACCCCTGCTCTCAGGGCTGCAAATGACAATGACTCCTTTTTTCTTTCAGTCTCTGGAGACTGAAGAAAAATGGATAACTCAGTGGAAGAGATGGAATGGGAGAGCTCTGTGCAGGTACTGTGCGTGCAGGCAGAGTCTGTGCGGGGACGGCTGGCGCTTGGCTCTGCGAGAGCAGCTGCAGGGCTGGTGGCAGAGGTGGCAGGGAGCTCTGGCAGGCCTGGGTGCTGGGGCAGAGCTGCGCCAGGGCCAGGAGCGGCCAAGGCCTCGGGGGCTGCTGCCTGAGCCTGGCGCCCTGGCTCTGTGCACCGCCTGCCCCAGGGGACATGAGACCCTGCGCACAGAGCCAGTGCTGCAACCATGACCGTCCCCACAAGCTCTCCTGCTCTCTTCCAGAATCCGAGCACCGGCAATCTTGTCGGCTACAACGACGAGGAACCCATGGATTGGGAGACCTCGACCTGCAGCCTCCAGGTATTGCCCCTTCTTCCAGCTCAACAGGGAAAAATGGGGCTCAGCCCGGCCCCTTCCCTCTTTCCTGTTTCCCAAATTAGGAAGAGAGGTCCTGGGGACCAAAGAGCACAGGCTCTGGGACCTGCAAACGCCTCTTGCTCTCTTGCAGGCTCCATGCATGAATGGGAGCTCTGCAGGAGACCATCCTGAGCCCATGGAGTGGCTCGATTATGGCAGCAGCCAGGTACAGCCCCTGCAGCCCCTGCACGCGCTTTTCCTTTGTCTTCCCCAAACACCGTCCCCACCAAGGTCTCCTGCTCTCTTCTAGATGATGGGGAGCAGCGGCCTGGTCGGCTGCAGCCAGGAGCAGCCGATGGATTGGGAGAGCTCCGGCTGCAGCCCCCAGGTATGGCCCCTGCTGCCGGCTGCACGGGCAGAGCTGGGGCTGTGCCCGGCCCCTTGGCGCTGCTCCGCGCTGCCTTTGGGGAGCAGCCGCGCGGGAGCCTGGCCCAGGTGTGCGGGCGCTCTGGCGGGCCGCGGCGCCGGGGCAGAGCTGCACAGGGCGCAGGAGCGCCCAAGGCTTGGGCACCTGCTGCCTCAGCCCCTCTGCCGGCCTCTGGGCTGCGCTGGCCACGCCAAGCCTCTGCCAGGGCACCAATGACGGCAGCGCTGCTGCCAAAGAGCCCGCGCAGCCGCCAAAGAGCCTCTGCTCCACGGGAGCCCCCGAGCCGCTCCTCGGCCCTGCTGATGCCTCCTTTTCCCTTGCAGACCAAGCTCCCCTTCACTCTGGCTGCTGCCAGGAAGCGCTGGGCATGAGGGACTGCAGCCATAACCCCTTATTTGGATGTCCCTGAAGAATCTTTTATAGTAGTATTTGTTCTTATTGATATTGTTGATATTCTTCTTGTTAGTTTTATTGATTTTTATTATTACTGTTCTTGTTATTGTTTCTTATATTGTTCTGTTTTTATTGTTGTTTAAATATATATTCTTGTATCATTGTTTTAGTGTTACGTATTTTATCCAAGTGATCTCGGGCACTAAAATCCTCCCCACTGCAGGTGTCTGTGTGTAATGCCAATATTCCAAACACTAGGGGCAAGCGAGGGTTACCAAAAGGTCCCTTTAGACTTCCCTTCACACGTGGCCCTGAGGAGGCCACAGTCCCTTGTCCATCTTTTCCTTTTTCTTTTTTTCATCTTTTTCTCTTTCCCTTTTCTTTTTCCTTCTCCTTTTTTTATTTTCTTTCTTTTTCTTCTTTTTTTTTTTTTTCTGGTCCTTTTTCTTTCTTTTTTCCGTTTCCTGTTTCTGGTCCTTTTTTTTTTTTTTGTCTCTTTCTTTCTCTCTCTATTTCCTTTTTCCTTTCTTTTCATTTCCTTTTCCTTTTATTTATTCTTCTTTTCTTTTCCCCTTCTTTCTTTTTCTCCATATTTCCTCCAAAGTGTATCTGTGGGAGAAAACTGGCAGAGAAAAGGATCGTAGGACATCACTGAGCCAAAGAGCATTCCCCACAGGCAGCAGGGACCGCAGCTCTGCTCCACACTCAGGCGTTCTCCTTCTAAATGCCTGCACTCAAGCAGTGCCAGGAGAGGACAAGCTCATCCTAGGAGAGCCGACATTGCTCTCTGGAAAGGAAGGGAGCCTCCAAGGCCAGGCCTGCAAAGGAACAATGGTTCTTTTCCAGCAATGTGTATCCATTCCAATGCCAGGCTGTGGAATTTATTGCTCCTGTAGGGAATAAGTGTATGGTTCCTGGCAAAACAGGGAGCAGCTGAGTGCGCTCAACAGCCTGGCTCATTGCGGCCAATGATCACCTGCAGGAACCAGCCCTCATGCACACGGTCGCCGCAGTCCCGCTTCACTGCTTTAGCCCTCTCTTCAGTTTCTCCCAAAGAAGATGTCCTGCTTCCGCTGCATCTTTCCCTTGCAGGCCAAGCTCCCCTTCACCCTGCTGCCAGGAAGCGCTGGGCCCAGGGACACCAGCAACAATTTCTTTGGATTTTTTTCTGTACACTTTTATATTAACATTTATTCTTGTTAATATTGTTCTTGGTTTTATTGTCGTTATCGCTGATTTTATTGTTCTAATTTTTCTTGTTATTGTTATTGTTTATTAGATTGTTATTTTTGTTGTTGTTTAAATATATATTCCTGTATCATTCTTTCACTGTTGTGTGGTGTTTCCAAGTGAGGTCAGGCACAAAAATCATCCCCATTGCAGATGTGTGTGTGTAGCCCTAAGATTTCAGACCCTAGGGGAAAGAGGGGGCCAGCAAAGTTTCCCTCTAGGATTTCCCTTCACACATTGGCCTTCGGATACCGCAACTCATTTTCCACCCTTTTTCACGTCTTCTTTTCCTGTTTTTATACTCCTCCTTTTTCTTGTTCTTTACATTTTTTTCTTCTTTACCTTTCCTTATTTTTCTTTTCCTCTTCTTTATTTTTTCCATTTTTTCCTCTTTTTTTTTCATTGCAATTCTTTTAATTTGTTTTCATCCTATTTTTTTTTCCTACCCCTTTTTTTCTTTTATTTCCTCCAAGATGGTTCTCTGGGAGGAAATTGTGTCAGAGAAAAGGAGTGTAAGACATCACCGAACCAAAGAGCTTTCTCCACAGGCAGCAGGGACCGCAGCTCTGCCAGGCCCAGCAGGAATCGCGCTGCACACGGGGAGCAGCTGAGTGCACCCAACCACCTGGCTCATTGCAGCCAATGATCACCTGCAGGGACCAGCCCTCACGCACATGCTCGCCCCAGTCCTGCTTCACTGCTTTAGCCCTCTCTCCAGCTTCTCCCAAAGAAGATGTCCTGCTTCTGCCGCATCTCTGCATGGCTCTTGCTTTGGGAGACAGGTCAAGAGGGCAGCCTCAGATCCTGAAGGAACCACAGGTGTCCCAAGCAGGGCATGATGTTCACTCCTTCCAGCAGCATGGGACATAGGGATACACTGGGCCTTGGAAGCAAAGCACCAGCAGCACCTGAGCTGCAGGACCACTGAGGCCAGGGGAAAGGAGGAGAGCAGCTTTGGCCCAAAACGCCCGCTCTTCAGGCACCCCAGGCACAAGAAAAGGCACCCACCCATATCCTCATCTTCCACAGCTGCAGGGAGCAAGGGCCTCCTTTGGCCCCTTTGCCATATGCAGCAAGCCAGCAGGGCTACAGCTTCCCAAGCAAGGCCACTGCAGCTCTGCACAGACCACAACGGGCACTGCGCTCGCACCCGGCAGCAAGCAGTCCTGACGCACAGTGCGAGCAGGCTCCTGCCGGCCTCTTGGCACAGCTTGCTGAGCACACCTCTGTGCTCACAAACCTCCTGCTCAGCAAGTATTTGCGCCTGGCTCCTCACACCACCTGCCCAAGGGAAGGAGCCCATGCTGAGAGAGTTCACCTCGCACAAAATACAAACCTCACAGCTGAAATCACTAGCCACTGCATGCTTAGCGAAGCCCCCAAATACTGTCTCTTCTTCCTTTTATCCCTCCCCAGAACAGGCAACACGGCTACATTTCCCTTAACAGCATTTCCCTACTAAAAAGCTGTCCCCAACACCCACACATTCCACATAAAATCTCTGTCAACAATACACTTGTCTCCTCCAGCCTAGAGTAATCCACCTGCCCTACTCAAATACTTCCCTCCAACAATACATATGGAATGGGCAGGCAAAAAGGCACACACAGACACTGATGCAGCAAGAACATATGCTGGAGTTTGCATGCACTTTTCAAGGACTGCTCAAATAAGGATCTGGAAAGTCTTGCAGAGGCACCCACTGGCAGTGCACAATGCCACTCACTCATGCTGCAGGGAGTAGAGAATCTTATGCAACTTGTCTGCAGATTCTGGAAGGATCACTTTATGAGGATGACCGTATCATGGGCATGTCTTCTTCCACCTAATAGTATAAATGACGGGGCCTAGCACTGATAAGTGGAGCAGGGATCGGGAATGACACCTGACCAACACTTATGGCTGGACCGTGAGAATCCCTCCCTTACCCTTAACCCGGCACCCTGCACTAAAGGAAACTGCTTGCAAGGATGAGAATCCTCTGAACAGTCAGGAAGAAATGTCCTAGCATTTACCACGTACAAGTAGTGCTTCCCTCATGTATGATGCTAGCAATTCTGTGTTCGAGATCTGGGAAGGCCTCAGGGCATCCTGAAAATGTGTCAAATTAGATTCTTATACCAAGGACATTTAAAAATCAACCTGCTATAAATCCCTAAGTGTAGGGCCTTCCTTCACCTGACCTGCACACGTGTCCCACAGGATGCCCAAAGGGGAAGAAGCCCCAGCCCAACCGCGGGGCAGCTCTCAACTCTCCGGGTGCCGCACACAACGTGTCCCCGCAGGGCCCAAGCCACAGCCAAAGGGAAGCTGTCCCGCCCCAGGGACACGGGGCCTGGAGATGCAGGGCCGAACTCCAAGAGCCCCTGGGGGACACAGGACCCTGCAGGGCTGGGACACACTCAGGGACCACGTCACGGGGGGCAGTGTCCCTGGAGGCAGCTGGTGCAGAAATGGGCTGCTGCCAGGAAGGACCCCGTGCTGGGGACCACGATGGAGGCTGCTCTGTCCCTTGGCCCCTTGGGGAACAGGAACTATGGCAGGTCCTAGTGCTCTTGTGATTTCCAGATCATCACTGTAGGAACCATCTGCTTCTCCAGCACAGCAGAAGGCCTTATGCTGAAGCTGTTCAATGTCCTGACTTCCAGGAGACACAGAGTTTGCTCAGGTTAAGTGCTTGGTAGGATTCCGTTGTTTCCTTTCCCCACTGATGCAGTTAGAGGAGTAGTGAGGACACCTGCAGAACATCTCTCAAGGAGTCAGTGACCAGCAGAGCACGTGCTGGCAAGTGTGGCATGTGAATCCACCCACTGAGGCAGGTTCCATCCGGGACATGCAGGCATGTTCTGTCCTGTCAGGAATATCAAGCTGCTTCCTGGGTAGTAGCTACTCAAGAGCTGCACAGCGGACATACGGAGACAGTTTGAGTAGATTTAAGAGCTCCTCAGGAGACAGTGTGGGGCATCCTGCCTTGGCCTCCTAAAGAAAAGTCAAAACACTTCAGGCTTTCTTGGTCAGTGTAAGGAAAAAAAAAATAAGTAAATAAAAATAAAAAAAATGTAGAACTTGTCATGTTACAGAGAACTCCTAGAAAATAATGTTTGCAAAGAGGCACACGTCTCTTTGCAAAAAGGCTGGCCAACCTGGTTAGGAGGGCTTTAAACTAGGCAAGAAGGGGGAAGGGGAGTGGCACACTGACGCGGCAAGCAGTACCGCACAGCCCAGGTCAGATGGCATCCAGCGGGAGTATGGTAGTGGGGAAGTGAGGATAGGAAATGATCACAGAGGGTCCTCTTTCACCCCTCCTGGGAAACCTGTGGCCTCTGTTGCTTCCCTGAAATGCTTGTATACCAATGCGCGAAGCATGGGGAATAAGCAGGATGAACTGGAGATCTGTGTGTGGTCCCAGCGTCATGATCTCATCGGAATCACAGAGACGTGGTGGGATAGCTCGCATGACTGGAGCGCTGCCATGGAAGGCTATGTGCTCTTTAGGAAGGACAGGCTGGGAAGGCGAGGTGGTGGAGTTGCTCTTTATGTGAGAGAGCAACTGGAATGCATGGAGCTCAACCTGGGAGTCGAGGATGAGCGAGTTGAGAGCTTGTGGGTAAGGATTAGAGGGCAGGCTAATGTGGGAGACACTGTGGTGGGTGTCTGCTACCGGCCACCTGACCAAGACGAGGAGGTTGATGAGGCCTTCTATAGGCAGCTGGATGTTGCCTCATGGTCACAGGCCCTGGTTCTCATGGGGGACTTCAACTACCCCGACATCAACTGGGAGGACAACACAGCCAGGCATAAGCAGTCCTGGAGGTTCCTGCAGAGCGTCGACGATAACTTTTTGACGCAGGTTGTGGAGGAGCCGACGAGGAGAGGTGGGCTACTGGACCTCGTGCTATCAAATAGGGAGGGCCTAGTAGGAGATGTGAAGGTGGGGGGTAGCCTCGGCTGCAGTGACCATGAGTTGGTGGAGTTCAGGATTCAACGAGGAGGAGGAAGGGCTGTAAGTAGCCTTGCGACGATGGACTTCAGGAGGGCCAACTTTAGCCTCTTCAGAGACCTCCTCGGTAGAATCCCATGGGCTAGTGCTCTAGAAGGCAGGGGGGCCCAAGAGAGCTGGTTAGTTTTCAAGCGGCACTTTCTCCACGTCCAGCAACAGTGCATCCCTGTGTGTAGGAAGGGAGGCAGAGGGGGCAGGCGACCTGCGTGGATGAGCCGGGAGCTTGTGGCTCAAGCAGAAGGCAGCGGTATACAGAATGTGGAAAAAAGGACAGGCCCCCTGGGAGAAATACAGGAACGTAGTCAGGGAGTGCAGAGATGCGACAAGGAAAGCTAAGGCACGTCTGGAAGGCAAGCTGGCAAGGGACGTTAAAAATAACAAAAAAAAATTCTTCAAATACATTAACAGCAAAAGGAAGATCAGGGAAAACGTGGGTCCGCTGGAGGACGGGATGGGCACCTTGGTTACAAATAACACAGAAAAAGCAGAGTTGCTCAATGCCTTCTTTGCTTCGGTGTTTACCAAGGGCAGCCCTTTAGAGCCCCAGGCCCTAGAGGCAAGAGAAGAAGCTGGTGGAGAGGAAGACTTGCCCTGGGTAGAGGAAGATTGGGTCAGAGAGCACCTAAGGAACCTCGATACCCACAAATCCATGGGCCCTGATGGGATGCACCCCAGAGTGCTGCGTGAGCTGGCAGATGCCATAGCTAAGCCGCTCTCCATCATCTTTGAAAGATCCTGGAGAACGGGGGAGGTGCCGGAAGACTGGAAGAAGGCCAATGTCACGCCAGTCTTCAAAAAAGGCAAGAAGGAGGACCCAGGCAACTACAGGCCAGTCAGCCTCACCTCCGTCCCCGGAAAAGTGATGGAACGGCTCATACTGGCTGTTGTCTCCAGGCACATGGAGGACAAGAAGGTGCTCAAGAGTAGTCAGCATGGATTCACCAAGGGAAAATCTTGCCTGACTAACCTGATAGCCTTCTATGATGAAATGACCGGCTGGATAGACGAGGGGAGAGCGGTGGATGTCGTCTATCTCGACTTCACCAAGGCTTTTGACACCGTCCCTCACAACATCCTCCTGGGCAAGCTCCGGAAGTGTGGGATGGATGAGTGGACAGTGAGATGGATTAGGAACTGGCTGGATGGCAGGGCCCAGAGAGTGGTGATCAGCGGTGCAGAGTCTAGTTGGAGGCCTGTGGCTAGTGGGGTCCCCCAGGGGTCAGTCCTTGGTCCAGTCCTGTTCAATTTATTCATCAATGACCTGGATGAAGGCACAGAGTGCTCCCTCAGCAAGTTTGCTGATGATACCAAACTGGGAGGAGTAGCCGATACCCCAGAGGGCTGTGCTGCCATCCAGAGGGACCTGGACAGACTGGACAACTGGGCGGTGAAAAACCTCATGCAATTCAACAAGGCCAAGTGCAAGGTCCTGCACCTGGGGAGGAATAACCCCAGACACCAGTACAGGCTGGGAACCGACCTTCTGGAGAGCAGCTCTGCGGAGAAAGACCTGGGTGTCATGGTGGACGACAAGTTGACCATGAGGCAGCAGTGTGCCCTCGTGGCCAAGAAGGCCAATGGGATCCTGGGCTGCATTAAGAAGAGCATCTCTAGCAGGTCGAGGGAGGTGATCCTGCCCCTCTACTCAGCCCTGGTGAGGCCGCATCTGGAGTACTGTGTCCAGTTCTGGGCTCCACAGTACAAGAGGGATGTGGAGCTGCTGGAAAGAGTCCAGCGCAGGGCTACAAGGATGATCAGGGGCCTGGAACATCTGCCCTATGAGGAGAGGCTGAGGGAGCTGGGCCTGTTCAGCCTGGAGAAGAGAAGGCTGAGAGGGGATCTAATCAGTGTATATAAATACCTCAAGGGAGGGAGTGCAGAGGACGGGGATGGTCTCTTTTCAGTGGTGGCCACTGATAGGACTAGAGGAAATGGCCGGAAACTGAAACATCAAAAATTCCATAGGAACTTAAGGAAAAATTTCTTAACAGTGAGGGTGACAGAGCACTGGAACAGGCTGCCCAGAGAGGTTGTGGAGTCTCCTTCTCTGGAGATCTTCAAAACCCGCTTGGATGCAGTCCTGTGCCACGTGCTCTAGGTGTCCCTGCGTATGCAGGGGGGTTGGACTAGATGATCTCTAGAGGTCCCTTCCAACCCTAAGCATTCTATGATTCTATGATTCTATGATTCTATGATTTTCATGGACTATAAGGAGTTTTCTAAGGGGTAGAGCATACATCATAGACAGACGTGGCCAGGAAAAATAAGTAAATAAATAAATAAAAGAAAAAAACATTTGCAAACGCCAAGGTCATAAGATAGATTGCAATAACCATCTTACACTGGACAAATACCAACGCAGGAGCTCAGGTATCAGTTTCGCTCTGAAACACTGAAGTTCCACATTGCCTGCATGAAGGATATATTCTAGCTTTAAACATTCCAGGATGGCTCAGATTGGAAAGGGCCTTCAGAGACCTTGTTCATCCTCATGCTCTGACAGGGCTACCTCCAGCAGGCGGCCCAAGACCCTGCCCAGACACCTGTTCAGTATTGCCAGGGCTGGAAACTCCACTGCCTTCCTCTGCAGCCTGTTCCTATGCTCAGACACCTTCCTTATTTTCAGAAAAACCTTCCTGTGTTTCAATTTGTGCCCATTACCTTTCATCATTGTCACTGAGCATCACTGAAAAAAATCTGGGCCTGTCCTTATCACAGCCTCCCTTTGGATACTTAAGCACATTGATAAAACTCTCCTCCGTCCTCTCTTCTCCAGGCTATGCAGCCCCAGCTCGCTCAGCTACACCTCATATGAGAGAGGCTCCAGTCCCCTAATCGTCTAAGGGGCCCTTAGCTGGACTTACTCCAATAACACCATGTCTCTTCTAGACTGGATCACCCTCCTTCAAACTGCTGCAAGATGCTTTTGTCCAAGAATCAATGCATAAGTTTCACACATAACTCATCATTTCTTAACTGCAAGCAGCTGTAGTTTGGTGAATATCCTAAACACCTCCACCTGCTTCTCAAGAGGGGGGAGCTGCAGTTCAAGGCATCACCTGGCCGGTCCCAGGCCTGCGTTGGGCACCAGGAATGGGTTAGAGTGACAGCAGCTCCTGGCAATCCTGGCCTGCTTAAGTCTTAGTGTTTTGGTTAGAAATGCTGCTATGGTGGTTAATAACCTGGCTCTTTTAAGCTCAAGGAATGAGGAACTTTGCAAAGAGATTGTTAAGCTCCACAAAAAACATTTACGCCAGGTTTGATTTCCACTGAAATGTCACCAAAACGCTGCAATTGAAATGGGTGGGAAGGAACGAGTGGCAGCTGCATCCCGGGCTTGGCCTGGCCATGGTGGCGGCAGTTGGTACCAGGCCATGCCCCGGTGCTCCTGCAGAGAGGCGCTGCGCAAGGGCCGCCAGCAGCACCATGGGGCTGCGTGAGGAGCCCTCCTTGGCACCCAGCAAGCCCAAGGCCACGCACTGCTCTCTGCCGCCAGGCTCAGCAGTGCCAGGGGGAGTCCAGCACACACAGACCCTTCCTCGCGGCGACCCCCCCGGCCCCTGCCGCTGCCCTCCTCCCCCCACGCAGCACTGGAACATCCCAGAGGGGCAGTTATCACCACGGGAACACGGAAGCTTCCCAGGGCTGCGCATCACAGTGGCCCCAGTGCTGGCCACGCAGCAGCAAGGCCAGGTGAGCAGCAGGGCCGTGCAGCACCAGGGGCACCCGTGGTGCCCACAAGATGCAGGGGAGCTGTGGGGCTGCAGGGAAGCCAACACGATGCCTCCCAGGGGAGGCTCCAAAGCCACCGTGCGACACTTGGCACTCACACCTCTCACATTGCTCTTTTCTCTCCTTCACTTTTCATTGGGCTCCCCGCCTGCCTAGGATCTGCCAGGAGCAAGGAGCCTGCTGCAGGCAAGTCCAGCAGTGCCTGCTCCATGCCCCACCGCTCCCACGCATGGCGACACCAAGAGGCTCCTGGGACAGAGACCCCCCCTGCTCTCAGAATTGCAAATGACAACAACTGATTTTCTCTTGCAGTCTCTGGACACTAAAAAAAAATGGACAACTCTCGCGTTGAAGAGATGGAGTGGGAGAGCTCTGTGCAGGTACTGTGCACGCAGGCAGAGGCTGCACGGGGATGGCTGGCGCTTGGCTCTGCGAGAGCAGCCGCAGGGCTGGTGGCAGAGGTGGCAGGGAGCTCTGGCAGGCCTGGGTGCTGGGGCAGAGCTGCGCCAGGGCCAGGAGCGGCCAAGGCCTCGGGGGCTGCTGCCTGAGCCTGGTGCCCTGGCTCTGTGCACCGCCTGCCTTGCACACGCAGGGGACACGAGGCCTCGCGCACAAAGACAGCGCTGCCACCATGACCCTCTCCGTACGCTCTCCTCCTCTCTTCCAGACTCCTAGCATTCATAGCCTGGTCAGCTGCACCAGTGAGGAGGAGCCTATGGAGTGGAAAAGCTCCTTCTGCGGACTTCAGGTACGGCCACTGCTGCCAGGTGCATGGATAGAGCTCAGGCTGGGGCCGGCCCCTTCCCACTTACCTGCTTCCTCCTGGGACCAGAGTCTCCCAGCTGCCTGTAAGAAGCTCCTTCTCTCTTGCAGTCTCTGCATATGAATAAGGGACATGCAGGAAACCAGCCTGAGCCTGTGGAGTGGCTCAGCTATGGCAGCAGCCAGGTATGACCCTGGGAGCCCCTGCACACGCTTGCCCTTCCTTTTCTACACGCACCATCCCCCACCAAGGTCTCCTGCTCTCTTCCAGAAGGTGGGGAGCAGTGGCCTGGTTGGCTGCAGCCAGGAGGAGCCCATGGAGTGGGAGAGCTCCGGCTGCAGCCCCCAGGTATGGCCCCTGCTGCCGGCTGCACGGGCAGAGCTGGGGCTGTGCCCGGCCCCTTGGCGCTGCTCCGCGCTGCCTTTGGGGAGCAGCCGCGCGGGAGCCTGGCCCAGGTGTGCGGGCGCTCTGGCGGGCCGCGGCGCCGGGGCAGAGCTGCACAGGGCGCAGGAGCGCCCAAGGCCTGGGCACCTGCTGCCTCAGCCCCTCTGCCGGCCTCTGGGCTGCGCTGGCCACGCCAAGCCTCTGCCAGGGCACCAATGACGGCAGCGCTGCTGCCAAAGACCCCGCGCAGCCGCCAAAGAGCCTCTGCTCC
Organism: Tinamus guttatus; assembly: GCF_059628265.1. Lineage (NCBI taxonomy): Eukaryota > Metazoa > Chordata > Aves > Tinamiformes > Tinamidae > Tinamus > Tinamus guttatus. Next base: position 235,410 of record NW_028288571.1, on the reverse strand, counting down.
ACGGGAGCCCCCGAGCCGCTCCTCGGCCCTGCTCACGCCTCCTTTTCCCTTGCAGACCAAGCTCCCCTTCACTCTGGCTGCTGCCTGGAAGTACTGGGCCCATGGATGCCACCGATAACCTGCTCTGTGGATTTTTCTCTATAGACGCTTATAATAGCATTTGTTGTTGTTAATGTTGTTGTCGATATTATTGTTGTTATTTTTGATTATATTGTTGTAATTTTCTTTTTGTTATTGTTTATTAATTTTTTATTTTTATTGTTGCTGTTTATATATATATTCCTGTATCATTGGTTAAGTGTTGCATGTTGTTTCCAGGTGATCTCAGGTACTAAAATCATCCTCGCTGAAGATGCATTTTTGTGTCACTAAGATTCCAGCCACTGGGGCAAGTGAGGTCCAGGAAAAGGTCCTTCTAGGACTTCCCCTCACATGTGGCCCTGGGGATGCCACAATCCCTTTGCCATCTTTTTTCTTTTTCTTATTCTTCTTTTTCTTTTCCTTTTTACTTTTTCTATTTTTTCTCTTTTTCTTTTCCTTTTCCTTTTTTATTCTTTTTTTATCTTACTCTTCTTCCTGTTCTTCTTTTTTCTTTTTTATTCATTTATTTCTTGTTTCCTTTTCCTTCTTCTTTTCCTTTTCTTTTTCATCTTTTTCCTTGTCTTTGTCTTTTTTCTTTTTCTTTATATTACTTTTTTTCTCTTTTCTCTCACTTTTTTCTTTTTCTTTTTCCTTGTCTTTTTCTTTTTTCTTTTTTTTATTTTTATACTTTCTTTTTCTTTTTTCTCTCTCTTTCTCTGTCTCTCTCATTCTTTCTCATTTTTTCTCTCTCTCCCTTTCTTTCTTTCTCTCTCTCTCTCACTTTCTTTCTTTGCTTCTTTTCTTCTTTCCATTTTTCTTTCCTTCTTTCCTACTTTCTTTCCTTCTTTCTTTCCTTCTTTCTTTGTCCTCTCTTTCTCCATCTGACTCTTATACCATAATTGCTTATTCCCTGCTACCAGCAGTGTCATTTTGCACAACCGTGTCCTGTTCAGCACGGCTTTGGAACAAAACCTGCACTCTCTCTGAGGAGGGCAGCCTCACAACACCTGCTTGCTCTGCTTCATTCCCTCCCAACAATTATACCAGCCTTCTCATACCGTGCTACTAGTAGAGACACCCTGTTCATTCACCTCCCACGAAATAAAGGCCTCACAGCTAAAACCATTAACCATTGCATGCTTGGTGAAGACCCAAATATGGCCCCTGCTTCCTTTCCTCCCTTCCCAGCACAGGCACCACGGCTACTCACACATTTCCCTGGGCAGCATTACCCTACTAAAAAGCTGACCACAACACCCACACATTGCACACAAAATCTCTGTCAACAACATTCTTGTCTCCTCTGGCCTAGGATAAATCACCTGCCCTGCTTAACTTCCTTTCTCCAACAATATGTATAGAATGGGGGTGTAAAAAGCACAAACAGACGCTGATGCCACAAAAGCATGTATTGGAAATTGCATGTACTTTTCAAGGACTGCTCAAATAGGGGACTGGGAAGTCTTCTGGAGGCACCTACTGACAGCTCACAACTCACTCGAGGTTCAAGGAGCGGAGAATCTTACTCAACTTGCTTGAAGATTCTGGCAGGATCACCTTACGAGGATGACCATATCGCAGCCATGTCTTCTTCCTACTAATTCTGTAACTGACAGGGCCTAGCACTGATAAGCTGCGCAAGAATCGGGAATGAAACCTCCTGAGGATGGACCATGAGAATCTCTCACCTCCCCTTAACCTGGCACTCTGTGCTAAGGAAACTCCTTGCATGGAGGAGACCCCTGCACATTCAGGAAGAAATGTGCTAGCATTTACCAGGTACAAGCAGTGCTTCCCTCTCGTATGATGCTTGCAATTCTGTGTACGAGACATGGGAAGGCCTCAGGGCATCCTAAATATGTGTCAAATTAGATACTTATACCAAGGACAATTAAAAATCCACCTGCTATTAATTCCTAAGTGCAGAACCTTCCTTCACCTGACCTTCACACGTGTCCCACGGGATGCGCAAAGTGGAAGGAGCCCCAGCTCTACCGTGTGGCAGCTCTCAATTCTCCGGGTGCCTCACACAATGTGTCCCTGCAGTACCCAAGCCACAGGCAAAGGGGAGCCGTCGCGCCCCAAGGACGCAGGGCCTGGAGAGGCAGGACCAAGCTCCCCAAGGTCACCAAAACCCTGCAATTGAAATGGATGGGAAGGAATGAGTGGCAGCTCCGACCAGGGATTGGCCTGGCCATGGTGGCGGCAGTTGGTACCAGGCCATGCCCCGGTGCTCCTGCAGAGAGGGGCTGCACGAGGGCGCCTGCCTTGGCTGGCAGACGGGTGCGTTTGGCCGCACACCTTGCTGCGCTGCTCCAGCAGCCCCACACTGCCCCTTGCAGAGGCTGTGGGGAGCGGGTGCTGCGGCCCCCTGTGGGGACTCTGTTTGGTGAGGGCAGCGTGTCCCTGTGCTGTCCAAGGACAGCAATGGCTTCCCATGGACGTCCACGTGGACAGGGACACAGGGCTTCTCATCCATGGCTTCAATAGAGATGGGGCTCCTTGGAGCGGAGGCCCTGGAGGCCACAGCGCTTGCACAAGAGGCCGGCACGGCGGCTCGCGGAGCGCACCGCAAGCACACGGGCTGCTGGCAGGAGGGCGCTGGGCTGGGGCTGAGGTGTGCGGGGGAAGAGGGGCTACGTGTCCTGGTACCTGCCCGTGCTGCACTTGATCCCCTAACCTGGAGCTAGGCACTCAGCTCTTGGGAGTTTGTTCACTTGCTGGGAAGTTCAACCAAACCTGCTTTCCACCCCTGTATCTGGCTGTTTCCCAAGCTGCTTCGAAAGGGGAGAAAAGATCCCCCCTGCTCTGCACAGGTGCCCAGGGCGCAGTGTCCCTGTCCCCTGCGCCGCGGGGCTGCACTGCCCCAGGGAGCAGCTCCTGTCCTGCGCACCGGCCTCCCCGATGCCACCGTGAGCAGCACAGGAACAGGCGCACGGCTTAGAGATCCTCCGGTAAAAGCCAAGTGGCCTCCTCACACATGGCCAAACTCTCATGCCATAAATTAACTCTTTGTGTGCCGCTGAACTGCTGTTGGAACCAAAGCAACCAGGGTTTGACACGATCCCAATCCCGTATTCTGAGACTGTGTTTGGGGAAGGGGGAGGCAGAGGGAGAGGAGGGTAAATCCCCTCTGCTCTATAATCCCTGGCCCATCGCCCCGGATAAAACTCGACCCAAACACTCAGCATGCAATTCCATTCCCAGCACCAAAAGAGTCAAAGGAGAGGGTGCCTTGGCTTCAGCAAGCACAGCACAGGTTTCCATACTTGGGAAAGTCACTCACTTAAAATATATTTACCAAGTTTGGTCTTTACTTAGAAAAAGGGGACACTGGATAAGCAGGGTTCTTGTTTCTGAGCTTGTGATGTCAGAGATGCCAAGAGCATTTCCGTTGGAATGAGTGATGCCAAGATCTGGGGACCAGGATGGAGGTTTCTCTGTCGAGCAGCAGCCCCTTGTGGCATGCCAGCAAGCAAGCTTGGCCAGCAGCAAGATGCTCCTCTGGGCTCCAGCACTTTGGTGGCAGGGATTGCGCTGCTTGCTTTTGGAGGTTTTTCCCCTGCGTGAGGAGGATCTCCTGCTCCATCTGCTCCTGGCTTTACCGTTCAGACCTGAGTGTAAGGAATTTATCTCTGTTAGCAAGTGAGCATTGTAGCCAAGTGCTGGGCAGAGCTGCAGCAGCTGCAGGTCCCTGCTGCTGCTGAGGGCACATTTGTGCCTGCTCTGCCCTCTGCAGCCCTAGGAAGCCGTGGCAGGGGCAGCAGTGCAGGAGCCGCACCAAGGCTGCTCTCAGCCACAGCACTTGGCACCTGCAAGGTGCGCGGCAGGACAAGAGAAGGAGCCCAGCAGCACCAGGGGGTCCCAGGGCACCACCAACTCACAAGGGCTCTGCTGAGGACATGTACACCTGGCACCAGGGCACAACTGCCCTTCGTGCTCATTGCACTACCAAGGAACACGTCTCGACCATGGAAAACAAAATCTTCTTTAGGAAATAGGGCTGTAAGGGCAGGAGTGGAGCAGGGAAGAAAGATGAAGGCATTCAAAGCTGTTTGCAGGGATGGAAGCAGAGCTTCCATGCAGCCACCAGCAGCACCATGGGGCTGCGTGAGGAGCCCTCCTTGGCATCCAGCAAGCACAAGGCCACGCACTGCTCTGTGCCGCCAGGCTCAGCAGTGCCAGGGGGAGTCCAGCACACGCAGACCCTTCCTCACGGCAGCCCCCCTGGCCCCTGCCGCTGCCCTCCTCCCCCCACGGAGCACTGGAACATCCCAGAGGGGCAGTTATCGCCACGGGAACACGGATGCTTCCCAGGGCTGCGCCTCACAGTGGCCCCAGTGCTGGCCACGCAGCAGCAAGGCCAGGTGAGCAGCAGGGCCGCGCAGCATCAGGGGCCACCCGTGGTGCCCACAAGATGCAGGGAGCTGCGGGGCTGCAGGGCAGCCTGCGCGATGCCTCCCAGGGGAGGCCCCAAAGCCACTGTGCGCCACTTGGTGCTCATGGCTGCAAATGTAAACAATTCCATTCCGTTGCAGACTTGGGAGAGTGAACAAAATGGACAAATGCGAAGTTGAGGAAATGGAGTGGGAAAGCTCTGTGCAGGTACTGTGCGTGCAGGCAGAGGCTGTGCAGGGACGGCTGGCACTTGGCTCTGCGAGAGCAGCCGCAGGGCTCATGGCAGAGGTGGCAGGGAGCTCTGGCAGGCCTGGGTGCTGGGGCAGAGCTGCGCCAGGGCCAGGAGCGGCCAAGGCCTCGGGGGCTGCTGCCTGAGCCTGGTGCCCTGGCTCTGTGCCCCGCCTGCCCTGTGCACGCAGGGGACATGAGACCCTGCGCACAGAGCCAGCGCTGCCACCATGACCGTCCCCACAAGCTCTCCTGCTCTCTTCCAGAATCCGAGCACCGGCAATCTTGTTGGCTGCAACGACGAAGAACCCATGGATTGGGAGACCTCGACCTGTAGTCTCCAGGTATTGCCCCTTCTTCCAGCTGAACAGGGAAAAATGGGGCTCAGCCCGCTCCCTTCCCTCTTTCCTGCTTCCCACTGCAAGAGGAACCGTGGGGCCAGAGCCACCCAGCTCTGTGACCTGTCCTGCAAATTCTTCCTTCTCTCTTACAGGCTCCACATATGGATGGGGGGCTGGCAGGGAATGGGTCGGAGCCGATGGAGTGGCTCGATTACGGCAGCAGCCAGGTACAGTCCTTGCAGCCACTGGATGCCCTTTTCCTTTTTCTTCCCCAAGCACCGTCCCCACCAAGGTCTGCTGCTCAATTCTAGATGATGGGGAACAGTGGCCTGGTCGGCTGCAGCCAGGAGGAGCCGATGGATTGGGAGAGCTCCGGCTGCAGCCCCCAGGTATGGCCCCTGCTGCCGGCTGCACGGGCACAGCTGGGGCTGTGCCCGGCCCCTCGGCGCTGCTCCGCGCTGCCTTTGGGGAGCAGCCGCGCGGGAGCCTGGCCCAGGTGTGCGGGCGCTCTGGCGGGCCGCGGCGCCGGGGCAGAGCTGCACAGGGCGCAGGAGCGCCCAAGGCCTGGGCACCTGCTGCCTCAGCCCCTCTGCCGGCCTCTGGGCTGCGCTGGCCACGCCAAGCCTCTGCCAGGGCACCAATGACGGCAGCGCTGCTGCCAAAGAGCCCGCGCAGCCGCCAAAGAGCCTCTGCTCCACGGGAGCCCCCGAGCCGCTCCTCGGCCCTGCTCACGCCTCCTTTTCCCTTGCAGACCAAGCTCCCCTTCACTCTGGCTGCTGCCAGGAAGCGCTGGGCATGAGGACTCCGGCCCTGGACACTTTTGTGGATTTTTTTCTCTGTAGTGTCACAGTAGTTCTTAGTTGTTGATATTGTTTATATTATTTTTGATATTGTTGTTACTGTTGTTGTTGTCGTTATTGTTGTTGTTATTGTTGTTCTTTTTTGTTGTTGTTTAAATATATATTCCTGTATCATTGTTCATATGTTGCTTTTTTTTTTTCCAAGCAAACTCAGGCACAAAAGGCATCCCCACTGCACGTGTCTGTGTGGAGCCCTGTGTGCACCAGGGGCACGGGAGCAACAGCAAAAAATTCCTTCCGGCACTTCCATTCACACGTGGCCCTGGGGATGCCTAAAGGGGAAGGAGCTCCAGCCCCACCGCGGGGCAGCTCTCAACTCTCCGGGTGCCGCACACAACGTGTCCCCGCAGGGCCCAAGCCACAGGCAAAGGGAAGCTGTCCCGCCCCAGGGATACGGGGCCTGGAGATGCAGGGCCTAACTCCGCGAGCCCCTGGGGGACACAGGGCCCTGCAGGGCTGGGACACGCTCAGGGACCGCGTCACGGGGGGCAGTGTCCCTGGAGGAAGCTGGTGCAGAAATGGGCTGCTGCCAGGAAGGGCCCCGTGCTGGGGACTACGATGGAGGCTGCTCTGTCCCTCTGCCGTCTGCAGGGCCATCTGCCACCTGCTCATGGTGACAACTCGCTGCTACAGGAGAAGAGGCCTTACGGCCTGACAAAACCCCACCGCTGCCCTTCCAACATCGCTGCCGTCCTGGGTGCCCGCGGAGCCCTCCCAAGTCACACAGTCACACAGGGGTTGACTTTGGAAGGGACCTCTCGAGATCATCAGTCCAACCCCCTCCTGCACAAGCAGGGATCCCTACAGCGCGTTGCACAGGATCACACCCAGGAGGGTTTGGAAGAGCTCCAAAGAGGGAGCCTGCACAACCTCGCTGGACACCCGCTTCCAGTGCTCCGTCACCCTAACTGTCAAAAAGCTCTTCCTCATATGCACATTGAAACTGTGTTGCAATTTGTACTCTTTAGCCCTTGGGCTATTGCTGGGTACCACTGAAAACGAGTTTGGCCCTGTCCTTTTTACATCCTCCCCTCAGCTGATTGTACCTGTTGACACGTTCCCCTCTCACTCTTGTCTTTTCCAGGATAAACAGGCCCAAATCGCTTACTCTTTCCTCATAAGATAGACGCTCCAGTTCCTTCATCATCTTTGTGGCACTAAGCTGGTCACTCTCTGCAAGTTCCACATCCCTCTTGTCCTGGGCAGCCCACAATATTTCTGCACACAAGAGTCCAGGTGTGGCCTGAGCAGAGCTGAGGGGCACGATCAGCCCCCTCCACCTGCTGCCAACACTCCTCCTCGTGAAGGCCAGCATCCCTCTGGCCATCCTTGACACAAGGGCACATTGCTGCCTCCTGCTTGACCTGTTGTCAAGCAGACCTCCCAAACTCCCCTCCACAGAGCTGCTTAAGAGAGATTGCTTGAGAAGTCATTTCTGGAGCCAGGATTTCACCAAAGCACATGTAGAGATGGTAGTCCTTCATTCATGCTGCCCTTCATTCATGTTGCTGCATGCTTCATTCATGCACTCAGGAAGCTGCATGCTTCATTCACACATTTCTTTTTGTTCATGCTGCACATGTGCACCGGCAAGGGGGATTTATATGTAAATGACTGACAGAACAAAGCCTTCACTCTCTATGAGGAGGGCAGCCTCACAACGCTTGCTTGCTCTGCTTCATTCCCTCCCAACCATTACACCACAATTCTCACACCTTGCTACCAGCATGGTCACCCTGCTCAATCACCTCCCACAAAAGACAGGCCTCACAGCTAAAATCACTAGCCACTGCATGCTTAGCGAAGCCTCCAAACATTGCCCCTGCTTCCTTTCATCCCTACCCAGCACGGGCACCACAGCTGCATTTCCCTTTGCAGCATTTCCCTACTAAAAAGCTGTCCCCAACACCCACACATTCCACATAAAATCTCTGTCAACAATACACTTTTCTCTTCAGGCCTAGAGTAATCCACTTGCCCTACTCAAATACCACCCTCCAACAATACATATGGAATGAGCAAGCAAAAAGGCACACACAGACACTGATGCAGCAAGAACATATGCTGGAGTTTGCATGCACTTTTCAAGGACTTCTCAAATAAGAATCTGGAAAGTCTTGCAGAGGCACCCACTGGCAGTGCACAATGCCACTCACTCATGCTGCAGGGAGCAGAGAATCTTACGCAACTTGTCTGCAGATTCTGGAAGGATCACCTTATGAGGATGACCATATCATGGGCGTGTCTTCTTCCACCTAATTGTATAAATGACAGGGCCTAGCACTGATAAGTGGAGCAGGAATCAGGAATGACACCTGACCAACACTTATGGCTGGACCGTGAGAATCCCTCCCTTACCCTTAACCCGGCACCCTGCACTAAAGGAAACTGCTTCAAGGATGAGAATCCTCTGAACATTCAGGAAGAAATGTGCTAGCATTTACCATGTACAAGTAGTGCTTCCCTCATGTATGATGCTAGCAATTCTGTGTACGAGATTTGGGAAGGCCTCAGGGCATCCTCAAAATGTGTCAAATTAGATTCTTATACCAAGGGCAATTAAAAATCAACCTGCTATTAATCCCTAAGTGTAGGGCCTTCCTTCACCTGACCTGCACACGTGTTCCACAGGATGCCCAAAGGGGAAGAACCCCCAGCCCCACCGCGGGGCAGCTCTCAACTCTCCGGGTGCCGCACACAACGTGTCCCCTCAGGGCGCAAGCCACAGGCAAAGGGAAGCTGTCCCGCCCCAGGGATACGGGGCCTGGAGATGCAGGGCCGAACTCCACGAGCCCCTGGGGGACACAGGGCCCAGCAGGGCTGGGACACGCTCAGGGACCACGTCACGGGGGGCAGTGTCCCCGGAGGCAGCTGGTGCAGAAAGGGGCTGCTGCCAGGAAGGGCCCCGTACTGGGGACCACGATGGAGGCTGCTCTGTCCCTCAGCCCCTTGGGGAACAGGGACTATGGCAGGTCCTAGTGCTCTTGTGATTTCCAGATCATCACTGTAGGCACCATCTGCTTCTCCAGCACAGCAGAAGACCTTTTGCTGAAGCTGTTCAACGTCCTGACTTCCAGGAGACACAGAGTTTGCTCAGGTTAAGTGCTTGGTAGGATTCCGTTGTTTCCTTTCCCCCCTGATGCAGTTAGAGGAGTAGTGAGGACACCTGCAGAACATCTCTCAAGGAGTCAGTGACCAGCAGAGCACACGGTGGCAAGTGTGGCATGTGAATCCACCCACTGAGGCAGGTTCCATCCGGGACATGCAGGCATTTCCTGTTCTGTCAGGAATATCAAGCTGCTTCTTGGGAAGTATCTCCTCAAGCGCTGCACAGCGGACATAAGGAGACAGTTTGAGTCAATTTGAGAGCTCCTCAGGAGACAGTGTGGGGCATCCTGCCTTGGCCTCCTAAAGAAAAGTCAAAACACTTCAGGGTTTCTTGGTCAGTGTAAGGAAAAAAAATCAGTAAATAAAAATAAAAAAAAATGTAGAACTTGCCATGTTACAGAGAACTTCTAGAAAATAATATTTGCATTTTCATGGACTATAAGGAGTTTTCTAAGGGGTAGAGCATACATCATAGACAGACGTGGCCAGGAAAAATAAGTAAATAAGTAAAGAAAAGAACAAAACTTTTGCAAACGCCAAGGTCATAAGATAGATTGCAATAACCATCTTACACTGGACAAATACCAACGCAGGAGCTCGGGTATCAGTTTCACTCTGAAACACTGAAGTTCCACATTGCCTGCATGAAGGATATATTCTAGCTTTAAACATTCCAGGATGGCTCAGATTGGAAAGGGCCTTCAGAGACCTTGTTCATCCTCACGCTTTGACAGGGCTACCTCCAGCAGGCGGCCCAAGACCCTGCCCAGACACCTGTTCAGTATTGCCAGGGCTGGAAACTCCACTGCCTTCCTCTGCAGCCTGTTCCTATGCTCAGACACCTTCCTTATTTTCAGAAAAACCTTCCTGTGTTTTAATTTGTGCCCATTACCTTTCATCATTGTCACTGAGCATCACTGAAAAAAATCTGGACCTGTCCTTATCACAGCCTCCCTTTGGATACTTAAGCACATTGATAAAACTCTCCTTCGTCCTCTCTTCTCCAGGCTATGCAGCCCCAGCTCGCTCAGCTACACCTCATATGAGAGAGGCTCCAGTCCCCTAATCGTCTAAGGGGCCCTTAGCTGGACTTACTCCAATAACACCATGTCTCTTCTAGACTGGATCACCCTCCTTCAAACTGCTGCAAGATGCTTTTGTCCAAGAAGCAATGCATAAGTTTCACACATAACTCATCATTTCTTAACTGCAAGCAGCTGTAGTTTGGTGAATATCCTAAACACCTCCACCTGCTTCTCAAGAGGGGGGAGCTGCAGTTCAAGGCATCACCTGGCCGGTCCCAGCCCTGCGTTGGGCGCCAGGAATGGGTTAGAGTGACAGCAGCTCCTGGCACTCCTGGCCTGCTTAAGTCGTAGTGTTTTGGTTAGAAATGCTGCTATGGTGGTTAATAACCTGGCTCTTTTAAGCTCAAGGAATGAGGAACTTTGCAAAGAGATTGTTAAGCTCCACAAAAAACATTTACACCAGGTTTGTTTTCCACTGAAATATCACCAAAACCCTGCAATTGAAATGGGTGGGAAGGAAGGAGTGGCAGCTGCATGCTGGGCTTGGCCTGGCCATGGTGGCGGCAGTTGGTACCAGGCCATGCCCCGGTGCTCCTGCAGAGAGGCGCTGCGCGAGGGCGCCTGCCTTGGCTGGCAGACGGGTGCGTTTGGCCGCACACCTTGCTGCGCTGCTCCAGCAGCCCCACACTGCCCCTTGCAGAGGCTGTGGGGAGCGGGTGCTGCGGCCCCTTGTGGGGACTCTGTTTGGTGAGGGCAGCACATCCCTGTGCTGCCCAAGGACAGCAACGGCTTCCCATGGACGTCCACGTGGACAGGGACACAGGGCTTCTCATCCATGGCTTCAATAGAGATGGGGCTCCTTGGAGCGGAGGCCCTGGAGACCACAGCGCTTGCACAAGAGGCCGGCACGGCGGCTCGCAGAGCGCACCGCAAGCACACGGGCTGCTGGCAGGAGGGCGCTGGGCTGGGGCTGAGGTGTGCGGGGGAAGAGAGGCTACGTGTCCTGGTAGCTGCCCGTGCTGCACTTGATCCCCTAACCTAGAGCTAAGCACTCAGCTCTTGGGAGTTTGTTCACTTGCTGGGAAGTTCAACCAAACCTGCTTTCCACCCCTGTATTTGGCTGTTTCCCAAGCTGCTTCCAAAGGGGAGAAAAGACCCCCCCTGCTCTGCACAGGTGCCCAGGATGCAGTGTCCCTGTCCCCTGCGCCGCGGGGCTGCACTGCCCCAGGGAGCAGCTCCTGTCCTGCGCACCGGCCTCCCTGATGCCGCCGTGAGCAGCACAGGAACAGGCGCACGGCTTAGAGATCCTCCGCTAAAAGCCAAGTGGCCTCTCAACACATGGCCAAACTCTCATGCCATAATTTAACTCTTTGTGTGCTGCTGAATTGCTGCTGGAACCAAAGGAACCAGGGTTTGACACGATCCCAATTCTGTATTTTGAGACAGTGTTTGGGGAAGGGGAAGGCAGAGGGAGAGGAGGGTAAATCCCCTTTGTCTATAATCCCTGGCCCATTGCCCCAGATAAAACTGGAGCCAAACACTCAGCCTGCAATTGCACTCCCAGCACCAATAGAGTTAAGGGGGAAGGCAAGGCTGCTCTCAGCCACAGCACATGGCACCTGCAAGGTGCACGGCAGGACAAGAAAAGGAGCCCAGCAGCACACCAGGGGCTCCCAGGCAACCACCAACTCACAAGGGCTCTGTTGAGGACATGCACACCCGGCCCTGGGCACAACTGCCCTTCGCACTCATTGCACTGCCAAGGAACATGTCTAGACCATGGAAAAGAAAGCTGTCTCGAGACTATCAGGCGGTAAGGGCAGGAGTGGAGCAGGGAAGAAAGATGAAGGCATTCAAGGCTGCTTGCAGGGGTGTAAGCAGAGCCCCAATTGGAGTCCGGCCTCTGGGCAGGCAGCCACCAGCAGCACCATGGGGCTGCGTGAGGAGCCCTCCTTGGCACCCAGCAAGCCCAAGGCCACGCACTGCTCTCTGCCGCCAGGCTCAGCAGTGCCAGGGGGAGTCCAGCACACGCAGACCCTTCCTCACGGCGGCCCCCCTGGCCCTTGCCACTGCCCTCCTCCCCCCACGGAGCACTGGAACATCCCAGAGGGGCAGTTATCGCCACGGGAACACGGAAGCTTCCCAGGGCTGCGCCTCACAGTGGCCCCAGTGCTGGCCACGCAGCAGCAAGGCCAGGTGAGCAGCAGGGCCGCGCAGCACCAGGGGCCACCCGTGGTGCCCACAAGATGCAGGGGAGCTGCGGGGCTGCAGGGCAGCCTGCGCGATGCCTCCCAGGGGAGGCCCCAAAGCCACCACGCGACACTTGGCGCTCACACCGCTGACATTGCCCTTCTCTCTCCTCTACTTGCCACTCGGCTCCCCAACTGCAAAAGGGCCTGCCGGGGACAAGGAGGCTGCCGCGGGCAGGCCCAGCTCTGTGCCCCACCACTCCCACACACGGAGACACCAAGCGGCTGCTGGGACAGAGACACCTGCTCTCACGGCTGCAAATGACAATGACTCCTTTTCTTTTGCAGTTGGTGGAGACTTAAAAAAATGGACAACTCTCCAGTTGAAGAGATGGAGTGGGAGAGCTCTGTGCAGGTACTGTGCGCGCAGGCAGAGGCTGCGTGGGGACGGCTGGCGTTTGGCTCTGCGAGAGCAGCTGCAGGGCTAGTGGCAGAGGTGGCAGGGAGCTCTGGCAGGCCTGGGTGCTGGGGCAGAGCTGCGCCAGGGCCAGGAGCGGCCAAGGCCTCGGGGGCTGCTGCCTGAGCCTGGCGCCCTGGCTCTTTGCACCGCCTGCCCTGTGCACGCAGGGCACACGAGGCCCCATGCACAGAGCCAGATCTGCCACCATGACTGTCCCCCTATGCTCTCCTGCTCTCTTCCAGAGCCCAGGAACCCACAGCCTGGCTGGATGCAGCCAGGATGAAGAGCCTATGGAGTGGGAGACCTCTAGCTGTGCCCTCCAGGTACTGCTGCTGCTGCCGGGTGCACATGGACAGCTGGGGATGGGGTTGGCCCCTTCTCGCTTTCCCGATTCTCGCTGCAGGAAGAGGGGCCCTGGGGCCAGACCTCCCCAGCTCTGGGACTTGTCTTGAAAACGCCTCCCTCTCTCTTACAGGCTCCGCACATGGATAGGGGGCCTTCAGGGGACCACCCTGAGCCTATGGAGTGGCTCAGTTATGGCAGCAGCCAGGTACAGCCCCCGTAGCCCCTGGATGCCCTTGCCCTTCCTCTTCCCCATGCACCGTCCCCACCAAGGTCTCCTCCTCTCTTCCAGACCGTGGGGAGCATCACCCTGGTCGGCTGCAGCGAAGAAGAGCTGATGGATTGGGAGAGCTCCAGCTGCAGCCCCCAGGTATGGCCCCTGCTGCCGGCTGCACGGGCACAGCTGGGGCTGTGCCCGGCCCCTCGGCGCTGCTCCGCTCTGCCTTTGGGGAGCAGCCGCGCGGGAGCCTGGCCCAGGTGTGCGGGCGCTCTGGCGGGCCGCGGCGCCGGGGCAGAGCTGCACAGGGCGCAGGAGCGCCCAAGGCCTGGGCACCTGCTGCCTCAGCCCCTCTGCCGGCCTCTGGGCTGCGCTGGCCACGCCAAGCCTCTGCCAGGGCACCAATGACGGCAGCGCTGCTGCCAAAGAGCCCGCGCAGCCGCCAAAGAGCCTCTGCTCCACGGGAGCCCCCGAGCCGCTCCTCGGCCCTGCTGATGCCTCCTTTTCCCTTGCAGACCAAGCTCCCCTTCACCCAGGCTGCTACCAGGAAACGCTGGGCATGAGGACTCCAGCCCTGGACTCTTTTCTGGATTTTTTTCTATGTAGCGTCACAGTAGTTTTTGGTTGTTGTTGATATTGTTTATATTGTTTTTGATATTGTTGTTGTTACTGTTATTGATATTGTTGTCGTTATTATTGTTTTTGTTATTCTTTCTTGCTCTTGTTTAAATATATATTCCTGTATCATTGCTCATATGTTGCCAGTTTTTTCCAAGTGAGCTCAGGCACAAAAAACCATTCCCACCGCAGGTGTGTGTGTGGAGCCCTGTGTGCACCAGGGGCATGGGAGCAACAGCAAAAAATTCCTTCCTGGAATTCCATTCACATGTGGCCCTGGGGAAGAAGCCCCAGCCCCACTGTGGGGCAGCTCTCAACTCTACGGGTGGCGCACAAAACGTGTCCCCGCAGGGCCCAAGCCACAGGCAAAGGGAAGCTGTCCCGCCCCAGGGACACGGGGCCTGGAGATGCAGGGCCGAACTCCACAAGCCCCTGGGGGACACAGGGCCCTGCAGGGCTGGGACACGCTCAGGGACCATGTCACGGGGGGCAGTGTCCCCGGAGGCAGCTGGTGCAGAAATGGGCTGCTGCCAGGAAGGGCCCCGTGCTGGGGACTACGATGGAGGCTGCTCTGTCCCTCTGCCGTCTGCAGGGCCATCTGCCAGTTGCTCATGGTGACAACTCGGTGCCACAAGAGAAGAGGCCTTACGGCCTGACAAAACCCCACCACTGCCCTTCCAACATCACTGCCGTCCTGGGTGCCCACGGAGCCCTCCCAAGTCACACAGTCACACAGGGGTTGACGTTGGAAGGGACCTCTCGAGATCATCAGTCCAACCCCCTCCTGCACAAGCAGGGACTCCTACAGCGCGTTGCACAGGATCACACCCAGGAGGCTTTGGAAGAGCTCCAAAGAAGGAGCCTGCACAACCTCGCTGGACACTCGCTTCCAGTGCTCCGTCACCCTAACTGTCAAAAAGCCCTTCCTCATATGCACATTGAAAGTTTGTAGCAATTTGCATCCATTGTAACTGTGTTGCAATCTACACCCTTTAGCTCTTGGGCTATTGCTGGGCACCACCGAGAAGAGTTTGGCCCTGTCCTTTTTACATCCTCCCCTCAGCTGTTTGTACCTCTTGATAAGTTCCCCTCTCACTCTTGTTTTTTCCAGGATAAACAGGCCCAAATCGCTTACTCTTTCCTCATAAGATAGACGCTCCAGTTCCTTCATCATCTTTGTGGCACTAAGCTGGTCACTCTCTGCAAGTTCCACATCCCTCTTGTCCTGGGCAGCCCACAATATTTCTGCACACAAGAGTCCAGGTGTGGCCTGAGCAGAGCTGAGGAGAGGGGCACGATCAGCCCCCTCTACCTGCTGCCAACACTCCTCCTCGTGAAGGCCAGCATCCCTCTGGCCATCCTTGACACAAGGGCACATTGCTGCCTCCTGCTTGACCTGTTGTCAAGCAGACCTCCCAAACTCCCCTCCACAGAGCTGCTTAAGAGAGATTGCTTGAGAAGTCATTTCTGGAGCCAGGATTTCACCAAAGCACATGTAGAGATGGTAGTCCTTCATTCATGCTGCCCTTCATTCATGTTGCTGCATGCTTCATTCATGCACTCAGGAAGCTGCATGCTTCATTCACACATTTCTTTGTTCATGCTGCACATGTGCACCGGCAAGGGGGATTTATATGTAAATGACTGACAGAACAAAGCCTTCACTCTCTATGAGGAGGGCAGCCTCACAACGCTTGCTTGCTCTGCTTCATTCCCTCCCAACCATTACACCACAATTCTCACACCTTGCTACCAGCATGGTTATCCTGCTCAATCACCTCCCACAAAAGACAGGCCTCACAGCTAAAATCACTAGCCACTGCATGCTTAGCGAAGCCTCCAAACATTGCCCCTGCTTCCTTTCATCCATTCCCAGCACGGGCACCACAGCTGCATTTCCCTTTGCAGCACTTTCCTACTAAAAAGCTGTCCCCAACACCCACACATTCCACATAAAATCTCTGTCAACAATACACTTTTCTCTTCAGGCCTAGAGTAATCCACTTGCCCTACTCAAATACCACCCTCCAACAATACATATGGAATGAGCAAGCAAAAAGGCACACACAGACACTGATGCAGCAAGAACATATGCTGGAGTTTGCATGCACTTTTCAAGGACTTCTCAAATAAGAATCTGGAAAGTCTTGCAGAGGCACCCACTGGCAGTGCACAATGCCACTCACTCATGCTGCAGGGAGCAGAGAATCTTACGCAACTTGTCTGCAGATTCTGGAAGGATCACCTTATGAGGATGACCATATCATGGGCGTGTCTTCTTCCACCTAATTGTATAAATGACAGGGCCTAGCACTGATAAGTGGAGCAGGAATCGGGAATGACACCTGACCAACACTTATGGCTGGACCGTGAGAATCCCTCCCTTACCCTTAACCCGGCACCCTGCACTAAAGGAAACTGCTTCAAGGATGAGAATCCTCTGAACATTCAGGAAGAAATGTGCTAGCATTTACCACGTACAAGTAGTGCTTCCCTCATGTATGATGCTAGCAATTCTGTGTACGAGATTTGGGAAGGCCTCAGGGCATCCTCAAAATGTGTCAAATTAGATTCTTATACCAAGGACAATTAAAAATCAACCTGCTATTAATCCCTAAGTGTAGGGCCTTCCTTCACCTGACCTGCACACGTGTCCCACAGGATGCCCAAAGCGGAAGAAGCCCCAGCCCCACCGCGGGGCAGCTCTCAACTCTCCGGGTGCCGCACACAATGGGTCCCCTCAGGGTGCAAGCCACAGGCAAAGGGAAGCTGTCCCGCCCCAGGGATACGGGGCCTGGAGATGCAGGGCCGAACTCCACGAGCCCCTGGGGGACACAGGGCCCAGCAGGGCTGGGACACGCTCAGGGACCATGTCACGGGGGGCAGTGTCCCCGGAGGCAGCTGGTGCAGAAAGGGGCTGCTGCCAGGAAGGGCCCCGTACTGGGGACCACGATGGAGGCCGCTCTGTCCCTCAGCCCCTTGGGGAACAGGGACTATGGCAGGTCCTAGTGCTCTTGTGATTTCCAGATCATCACTGTAGGCACCATCTGCTTCTCCAGCACAGCAGAAGACCTTTTGCTGAAGCTGTTCAATGTCCTGACTTCCAGGAGACACAGAGTTTGCTCAGGTTAAGTGCTTGGTAGGATTCCGTTGTTTCCTTTCCCCCCTGATGCAGTTAGAGGAGTAGTGAGGACACCTGCAGAACATCTCTCAAGGAGTCAGTGACCAGCAGAGCACACGGTGGCAAGTGTGGCATGTGAATCCACCCACTGAGGCAGGTTCCATCCGGGACATGCAGGCATTTCCTGTTCTGTCAGGAATATCAAGCTGCTTCTTGGGAAGTATCTCCTCAAGCGCTGCACAGCGGACATAAGGAGACAGTTTGAGTCAATTTGAGAGCTCCTCAGGAGACAGTGTGGGGCATCCTGCCTTGGCCTCCTAAAGAAAAGTCAAAACACTTCAGGGTTTCTTGGTCAGTGTAAGGAAAAAAAAATCAGTAAATAAAAATAAAAAAAATGTAGAACTTGTCATGTTACAGAGAACTCCTAGAAAATAATATTTGCATTTTCATGGACTATAAGGAGTTTTCTAAGGGGTAGAGCATACATCATAGACAGACGTGGCCAGGAAAAATAAGTAAATAAGTAAAGAAAAGAACAAAACTTTTGCAAACGCCAAGGTCATAAGATAGATTGCAATAACCATCTTACACTGGACAAATACCAACGCAGGAGCTCGGGTATCAGTTTCACTCTGAAACACTGAAGTTCCACATTGCCTGCATGAAGGATATATTCTAGCTTTAAACATTCCAGGATGGCTCAGATTGGAAAGGGCCTTCAGAGACCTTGTTCATCCTCACGCTTTGACAGGGCTACCTCCAGCAGGTGGCCCAAGACCCTGCCCAGACACCTGTTCAGTATTGCCAGGGCTGGAAACTCCACTGCCTTCCTCTGCAGCCTGTTCCTATGCTCAGACACCTTCCTTATTTTCAGAAAAACCTTCCTGTGTTTCAATTTGTGCCCATTACCTTTCATCATTGTCACTGAGCATCACTGAAAAAAATCTGGACCTGTCCTTATCACAGCCTCCCTTTGGATACTTAAGCACACTGATAAAACTCTCCTCCGTCCTCTCTTCTCCAGGCTATGCAGCCCCAGCTCGCTCAGCTACACCTCATATGAGAGAGGCTCCAGTCCCCTAATCGTCTAAGGGGCCCTTAGCTGGACTTACTCCAATAACACCATGTCTCTTCTAGACTGGATCACCCTCCTTCAAACTGCTGCAAGATGCTTTTGTCCAAGAATCAATGCATAAGTTTCACACATAACTCATCATTTCTTAACTGCAAGCAGCTGTAGTTTGGTGAATATCCTAAACACCTCCACCTGCTTCTCAAGAGGGGGGAGCTGCAGTTCAAGGCATCACCTGGCCGGTCCCAGCCCTGCGTTGGGCGCCAGGAATGGGTTAGAGTGACAGCAGCTCCTGGCACTCCTGGCCTGCTTAAGTCGTAGTGTTTTGGTTAGAAATGCTGCTATGGTGGTTAATAACCTGGCTCTTTTAAGCTCAAGGAATGAGGAACTTTGCAAAGAGATTGTTAAGCTCCACAAAAAACATTTACACCAGGTTTGTTTTCCACTGAAATATCACCAAAACCCTGCAATTGAAATGGGTGGGAAGGAAGGAGTGGCAGCTGCATGCTGGGCTTGGCCTGGCCATGGTGGCGGCAGTTGGTACCAGGCCATGCCCCGGTGCTCCTGCAGAGAGGCGCTGCGCGAGGGCGCCTGCCTTGGCTGGCAGACGGGTGCGTTTGGCCGCACACCTTGCTGCGCTGCTCCAGCAGCCCCACACTGCCCCTTGCAGAGGCTGTGGGGAGCGGGTGCTGCGGCCCCTTGTGGGGACTCTGTTTGGTGAGGGCAGCACATCCCTGTGCTGCCCAAGGACAGCAACGGCTTCCCATGGACGTCCACGTGGACAGGGACACAGGGCTTCTCATCCATGGCTTCAATAGAGATGGGGCTCCTTGGAGCGGAGGCCCTGGAGACCACAGCGCTTGCACAAGAGGCCGGCACGGCGGCTCGCAGAGCGCACCGCAAGCACACGGGCTGCTGGCAGGAGGGCGCTGGGCTGGGGCTGAGGTGTGCGGGGGAAGAGAGGCTACGTGTCCTGGTAGCTGCCCGTGCTGCACTTGATCCCCTAACCTAGAGCTAAGCACTCAGCTCTTGGGAGTTTGTTCACTTGCTGGGAAGTTCAACCAAACCTGCTTTCCACCCCTGTATTTGGCTGTTTCCCAAGCTGCTTCCAAAGGGGAGAAAAGACCCCCCCTGCTCTGCACAGGTGCCCAGGATGCAGTTTCCCTGTCCCCTGCGCCGCGGGGCTGCACTGCCCCAGGGAGCAGCTCCTGTCCTGCGCACCGGCCTCCCTGATGCCGCCGTGAGCAGCACAGGAACAGGCGCACGGCTTAGAGATCCTCCACTAAAAGCCAAGTGGCCTCTCAACACATGGCCAAACTCTCATGCCATAATTTAACTCTTTGTGTGCTGCTGAATTGCTGCTGGAACCAAAGGAACCAGGGTTTGACACGATCCCAATTCTGTATTTTGAGACAGTGTTTGGGGAAGGGGAAGGCAGAGGGAGAGGAGGGTAAATCCCCTCTGTCTATAATCCCTGGCCCATTGCCCCAGATAAAACTGGAGCCAAACACTCAGCCTGCAATTGCACTCCCAGCACCAATAGAGTTAAGGGGGAAGGCAAGGCTGCTCTCAGCCACAGCACATGGCACCTGCAAGGTGCACGGCAGGACAAGAAAAGGAGCCCAGCAGCACACCAGGGGCTCCCAGGCAACCACCAACTCACAAGGGCTCTGTTGAGGACATGCACACCCGGCCCTGGGCACAACTGCCCTTCGCACTCATTGCACTGCCAAGGAACATGTCTAGACCATGGAAAAGAAAGCTGTCTCGAGACTATCAGGCGGTAAGGGCAGGAGTGGAGCAGGGAAGAAAGATGAAGGCATTCAAGGCTGCTTGCAGGGGTGTAAGCAGAGCCCCAAGTGGAGTCCGGCCTCTGGGCAGGCAGCCACCAGCAGCACCATGGGGCTGCGTGAGGAGCCCTCCTTGGCACCCAGCAAGCCCAAGGCCACGCACTGCTCTCTGCCGCCAGGCTCAGCAGTGCCAGGGGGAGTCCAGCACACGCAGACCCTTCCTCACGGCGGCCCCCCTGGCCCCTTCCGCTGCCCTCCTCCCCCCACGGAGCACTGGAACATCCCAGAGGGGCAGTTATCGCCACGGGAACACGGAAGCTTCCCAGGGCTGCGCCTCACAGTGGCCCCAGTGCTGGCCACGCAGCAGCAAGGCCAGGTGAGCAGCAGGGCCGCGCAGCACCAGGGGCCACCCGTGGTGCCCACAAGATGCAGGGGAGCTGCGGGGCTGCAGGGCAGCCTGCGCGATGCCTCCCAGGGGAGGCCCCAAAGCCACCACGCGACACTTGGCGCTCACACCGCTGACATTGCCCTTCTCTCTCCTCTACTTGCCACTCGGCTCCCCAACTGCAAAAGGGCCTGCCGGGGACAAGGAGGCTGCCGCGGGCAGGCCCAGCTCTGTGCCCCACCACTCCCACACACGGAGACACCAAGCGGCTGCTGGGACAGAGACACCTGCTCTCACGGCTGCAAATGACAATGACTCCTTTTCTTTTGCAGTTGGTGGAGACTTAAAAAAATGGACAACTCTCCAGTTGAAGAGATGGAGTGGGAGAGCTCTGTGCAGGTACTGTGCGCGCAGGCAGAGGCTGCGTGGGGACGGCTGGCGTTTGGCTCTGCGAGAGCAGCTGCAGGGCTAGTGGCAGAGGTGGCAGGGAGCTCTGGCAGGCCTGGGTGCTGGGGCAGAGCTGCGCCAGGGCCAGGAGCGGCCAAGGCCTCGGGGGCTGCTGCCTGAGCCTGGCGCCCTGGCTCTTTGCACCGCCTGCCCTGTGCACGCAGGGCACACGAGGCCCCATGCACAGAGCCAGATCTGCCACCATGACTGTCCCCCTATGCTCTCCTGCTCTCTTCCAGAGCCCAGGAACCCACAGCCTGGCTGGATGCAGCCAGGATGAAGAGCCTATGGAGTGGGAGACCTCTAGCTGTGCCCTCCAGGTATTGCTGCTGCTGCCGGGTGCACATGGACAGCTGGGGATGGGGTTGGCCCCTTCTCGCTTTCCCGATTCTCGCTGCAGGAAGAGGGGCCCTGGGACCAGACCTCCCCAGCTCTGGGACTTGTCTTGAAAACGCCTCCCTCTCTCTTACAGGCTCCGCACATGGATAGGGGGCCTTCAGGGGACCACCCTGAGCCTATGGAGTGGCTCAGTTACGGCAGCAGCCAGGTACAGCCCCCGTAGCCCCTGGATGCCCTTGCCCTTCCTCTTCCCCATGCAGCGTCCCCACCAAGGTCTCCTCCTCTCTTCCAGACCGTGGGGAGCATCACCCTGGTCGGCTGCAGCCAAGAAGAGCCGATGGATTGGGAGAGCTCCAGCTGCAGCCCCCAGGTATGGCCCCTGCTGCCGGCTGCACGGGCAGAGCTGGGGCTGTGCCCGGCCCCTTGGCGCTGCTCCGCGCTGCCTTTGGGGAGCAGCCGCGCGGGAGCCTGGCCCAGGTGTGCGGGCGCTCTGGCGGGCCGCGGCGCCGGGGCAGAGCTGCACAGGGCGCAGGAGCGCCCAAGGCCTGGGCACCTGCTGCCTCAGCCCCTCTGCCGGCCTCTGGGCTGCGCTGGCCACGCCAAGCCTCTGCCAGGGCACCAATGACGGCAGCGCTGCTGCCAAAGAGCCTCTGCTCCACGGGAGCCCCCGAGCCGCTCCTCGGCCCTGCTGATGCCTCCTTTTCCCTTGCAGACCAAGCTCCCCTTCACCCAGGCTGCTACCAGGAAACGCTGGGCATGAGGACTCCAGCCCTGGACTCTTTTCTGGATTTTTTTCTATGTAGCGTCACAGTAGTTTTTGGTTGTTGTTGATATTGTTTATATTGTTTTTGATATTGTTGTTGTTACTGTTATTGATATTGTTGTCGTTATTATTGTTTTTGTTATTCTTTCTTGCTCTTGTTTAAATATATATTCCTGTATCATTGCTCATATGTTGCCAGTTTTTTCCAAGTGAGCTCAGGCACAAAAAACCATCCCCACCGCAGGTGTGTGTGTGGAGCCCTGTGTGCACCAGGGGCATGGGAGCAACAGCAAAAAATTCCTTCCTGGAATTCCATTCACATGTGGCCCTGGGGAAGAAGCCCCAGCCCCACTGTGGGGCAGCTCTCAACTCTCCGGGTGGCGCACACAACGTGTCCCCGCAGGGCCCAAGCCACAGGCAAAGGGAAGCTGTCGCGCCCCAGGGACACGGGGCCTGGAGATGCAGGGCCGAACTCCACAAGCCCCTGGGGGACACAGGGCCCTGCAGGGCTGGGACACGCTCAGGGACCATGTCACGGGGGGCAGTGTCCCCGGAGGCAGCTGGTGCAGAAATGGGCTGCTGCCAGGAAGGGCCCCGTGCTGGGGACTACGATGGAGGCTGCTCTGTCCCTCTGCCGTCTGCAGGGCCATCTGCCAGTTGCTCATGGTGACAACTCGGTGCCACAAGAGAAGAGGCCTTACGGCCTGACAAAACCCCACCACTGCCCTTCCAACATCACTGCCGTCCTGGGTGCCCACGGAGCCCTCCCAAGTCACACAGTCACACAGGGGTTGACGTTGGAAGGGACCTCTCGAGATCATCAGTCCAACCCCCTCCTGCACAAGCAGGGACTCCTACAGCGCGTTGCACAGGATCACACCCAGGAGGCTTTGGAAGAGCTCCAAAGAAGGAGCCTGCACAACCTCGCTGGACACTCGCTTCCAGTGCTCCGTCACCCTAACTGTCAAAAAGCCCTTCCTCATATGCACATTGAAAGTTTGTAGCAATTTGCATTCATTGTAACTGTGTTGCAATCTACACCCTTTAGCTCTTGGGCTATTGCTGGGCACCACCGAGAAGAGTTTGGCCCTGTCCTTTTTACATCCTCCCCTCAGCTGTTTGTACCTCTTGATAAGTTCCCCTCTCACTCTTGTTTTTTCCAGGATAAACAGGCCCAAATCGCTTACTCTTTCCTCATAAGATAGACGCTCCAGTTCCTTCATCATCTTTGTGGCACTAAGCTGGTCACTCTCTGCAAGTTCCACATCCCTCTTGTCCTGGGCAGCCCACAATATTTCTGCACACAAGAGTCCAGGTGTGGCCTGAGCAGAGCTGAGGAGAGGGGCACGATCAGCCCCCTCCACCTGCTGCCAACACTCCTCCTCGTGCAGGCCAGCATCCCTCTGGCCATCCTTGACACAAGGGCACATTGCTGCCTCCTGCTTGACCTGTTGTCAAGCAGACTTCCCAAACTCCCCTCCACAGAGCTGCTTAAGAGAGATTGCTTGAGAAGTCATTTCTGGAGCCAGGATTTCACCAAAGCACATGTAGAGATGGTAGTCCTTCATTCATGCTGCCATTCATTCATGTTGCTGCATGCTTCATTCATGCACTCAGGAAGCTGCATGCTTCATTCACACATTTCTTTGTTCATGCTGCACATGTGCACCGGCAAGGGGGATTTATATGTAAATGACTGACAGAACAAAGCCTTCACTCTCTATGAGGAGAGCAGCCTCACAACGCTTGCTTGCTCTGCTTCATTCCCTCCCAACCATTACACCACAATTCTCACACCTTGCTACCAGCATGGTCACCCTGCTCAATCACCTCCCACAAAAGACAGGCCTCACAGCTAAAATCACTAGCCACTGCATGCTTAGCGAAGCCTCCAAACATTGCCCCTGCTTCCTTTCATCCATTCCCAGCACGGGCACCACATCTGCATTTCCCTTTGCAGCACTTCCCTACTAAAAAGCTGTCCCCAACACCCACACATTCCACATAAAATCTCTGTCAACAATACACTTTTCTCTTCAGGCCTAGAGTAATCCACTTGCCCTACTCAAATACCACCCTCCAACAATACATATGGAATGAGCAAGCAAAAAGGCACACACAGACACTGATGCAGCAAGAACATATGCTGGAGTTTGCATGCACTTTTCAAGGACTTCTCAAATAAGAATCTGGAAAGTCTTGCAGAGGCACCCACTGGCAGTGCACAATGCCACTCACTCATGCTGCAGGGAGCAGAGAATCTTATGCAACTTGTCTGCAGATTCTGGAAGGATCACCTTATGAGGATGACCATATCATGGGCGTGTCTTCTTCCACCTAATTGTATAAATGACAGGGCCTAGAACTGATAAGCGGAGCAGGAATCGGAAATGACACCTGACCAACACTTATGGCTGGACCGTGAGAATCCCTCCCTTAGCCTTAACCCGGCACCCTGCACTAAAGGAAACTGCTTCAAGGATGAGAATCCTCTGAACATTCAGGAAGAAATGTGCTAGCATTTACCATGTACAAGTAGTGCTTCCCTCATGTATGATGCTAGCAATTCTGTGTACGAGATTTGGGAAGGCCTCAGGGCATCCTCAAAATGTGTCAAATTAGATTCTTATACCAAGGACAATTAAAAATCAACCTGCTATTAATCCCTAAGTGTAGGGCCTTCCTTCACCTGACCTGCACACGTGTCCCACAGGATGCCCAAAGGGGAAGAAGCCCCAGCCCCACCGCGGGGCAGCTCTCAACTCTCCGGGTGCCGCACACAATGGGTCCCCTCAGGGTGCAAGCCACAGGCAAAGGGAAGCTGTCCCGCCCCAGGGATACGGGGCCTGGAGATGCAGGGCCGAACTCCACGAGCCCCTGGGGGACACAGGGCCCAGCAGGGCTGGGACACGCTCAGGGACCATGTCACGGGGGGCAGTGTCCCCGGAGGCAGCTGGTGCAGAAAGGGGCTGCTGCCAGGAAGGGCCCCGTACTGGGGACCACGATGGAGGCTGCTCTGTCCCTCAGCCCCTTGGGGAACAGGGACTATGGCAGGTCCTAGTGCTCTTGTGATTTCCAGATCATCACTGTAGGCACCATCTGCTTCTCCAGCACAGCAGAAGACCTTTTGCTGAAGCTGTTCAATGTCCTGACTTCCAGGAGGCACAGAGTTTGCTCAGGTTAAGTGCTTGGTAGGATTCCGTTGTTTCCTTTCCCCCCTGATGCAGTTAGAGGAGTAGTGAGGACACCTGCAGAACATCTCTCAAGGAGTCAGTGACCAGCAGAGCACACGGTGGCAAGTGTGGCATGTGAATCCACCCACTGAGGCAGGTTCCATCCGGGACATGCAGGCATTTCCTGTTCTGTCAGGAATATCAAGCTGCTTCTTGGGAAGTATCTCCTCAAGCGCTGCACAGCGGACATAAGGAGACAGTTTGAGTCAATTTGAGAGCTCCTCAGGAGACAGTGTGGGGCATCCTGCCTTGGCCTCCTAAAGAAAAGTCAAAACACTTCAGGGTTTCTTGGTCAGTGTAAGGAAAAAAAAATCAGTAAATAAAAATAAAAAAAATGTAGAACTTGTCATGTTACAGAGAACTCCTAGAAAATAATATTTGCATTTTCATGGACTATAAGGAGTTTTCTAAGGGGTAGAGCATACATCATAGACAGACGTGGCCAGGAAAAATAAGTAAATAAGTAAAGAAAAGAACAAAACTTTTGCAAACGCCAAGGTCATAAGATAGATTGCAATAACCATCTTACACTGGACAAATACCAACGCAGGAGCTCGGGTATCAGTTTCACTCTGAAACACTGAAGTTCCACATTGCCTGCATGAAGGATATATTCTAGCTTTAAACATTCCAGGATGGCTCAGATTGGAAAGGGCCTTCAGAGACCTTGTTCATCCTCACGCTTTGACAGGGCTACCTCCAGCAGGCGGCCCAAGACCCTGCCCAGACACCTGTTCAGTATTGCCAGGGCTGGAAACTCCACTGCCTTCCTCTGCAGCCTGTTCCTATGCTCAGACACCTTCCTTATTTTCAGAAAAACCTTCCTGTGTTTCAATTTGTGCCCATTACCTTTCATCATTGTCACTGAGCATCACTGAAAAAAATCTGGACCTGTCCTTATCACAGCCTCCCTTTGGATACTTAAGCACATTGATAAAACTCTCCTCCGTCCTCTCTTCTCCAGGCTATGCAGCCCCAGCTCGCTCAGCTACACCTCATATGAGAGAGGCTCCAGTCCCCTAATCGTCTAAGGGGCCCTTAGCTGGACTTACTCCAATAACACCATGTCTCTTCTAGACTGGATCACCCTCCTTCAAACTGCTGCAAGATGCTTTTGTCCAAGAATCAATGCATAAGTTTCACACATAACTCATCATTTCTTAACTGCAAGCAGCTGTAGTTTGGTGAATATCCTAAACACCTCCACCTGCTTCTCAAGAGGGGGGAGCTGCAGTTCAAGGCATCACCTGGCCGGTCCCAGCCCTGCGTTGGGCGCCAGGAATGGGTTAGAGTGACAGCAGCTCCTGGCACTCCTGGCCTGCTTAAGTCGTAGTGTTTTGGTTAGAAATGCTGCTATGGTGGTTAATAACCTGGCTCTTTTAAGCTCAAGGAATGAGGAACTTTGCAAAGAGATTGTTAAGCTCCACAAAAAACATTTACACCAGGTTTGTTTTCCACTGAAATATCACCAAAACCCTGCAATTGAAATGGGTGGGAAGGAAGGAGTGGCAGCTGCATGCTGGGCTTGGCCTGGCCGTGGTGGCGGCAGTTGGTACCAGGCCATGCCCCGGTGCTCCTGCAGAGAGGCGCTGCGCGAGGGCGCCTGCCTTGGCTGGCAGACGGGTGCGTTTGGCCGCACACCTTGCTGCGCTGCTCCAGCAGCCCCACACTGCCCCTTGCAGAGGCTGTGGGGAGCGGGTGCTGCGGCCCCTTGTGGGGACTCTGTTTGGTGAGGGCAGCACATCCCTGTGCTGCCCAAGGACAGCAACGGCTTCCCATGGACGTCCCCCTGGACAGGGACACAGGGCTTCTCACCCATGGCTTCAATAGAGATGGGGCTCCTTGGAGCGGAGGCCCTGGAGACCACAGCGCTTGCACAAGAGGCCGGCACGGCGGCTCGCAGAGCGCACCGCAAGCACACGGGCTGCTGGCAGGAGGGCGCTGGGCTGGGGCTGAGGTGTGCGGGGGAAGAGAGGCTACGTGTCCTGGTACCTGCCCGTGCTGCACTTGATCCCCTAACCTAGAGCTAAGCACTCAGCTCTTGGGAGTTTGTTCACTTGCTGGGAAGTTCAACCAAACCTGCTTTCCACCCCTGTATTTGGCTGTTTCCCAAGCTGCTTCCAAAGGGGAGAAAAGACCCCCCCTGCTCTGCACAGGTGCCCAGGATGCAGTGTCCCTGTCCCCTGCGCCGCGGGGCTGCACTGCCCCAGGGAGCAGCTCCTGTCCTGCGCACCGGCCTCCCTGATGCCGCCGTGAGCAGCACAGGAACAGGTGCACGGCTTAGAGATCCTCCGCTAAAAGCCAAGTGGCCTCTCAACACATGGCCAAACTCTCATGCCATAATTTAACTCTTTGTGTGCTGCTGAATTGCTGCTGGAACCAAAGGAACCAGGGTTTGACACGATCCCAATTCTGTATTTTGAGACAGTGTTTGGGGAAGGGGAAGGCAGAGGGAGAGGAGGGTAAATCCCCTTTGTCTATAATCCCTGGCCCATTGCCCCAGATAAAACTGGAGCCAAACACTCAGCATGCAATTGCACTCCCAGCACCAGTAGAGTTAAGGGGGAAGGCACCTTGGCTTCAGCAAGCACAGCACAGCTTTTCCATACTTGGGAAAGTCAGCAATTTTAAAATATATTTATGAAGTTTGGTCTTTAATTAGAAAAAGGTGACACTGGATAAGCAGGGTTCTTGTTTCTGAGCTTGTGATGTCAGGGATGCGAAGAACATTTCTGTCGGCATGGGAGATGCCAAGATCTGGGGACCAGGAAGGAGGTTACTCTGTCCAGCGGGAGCCCCTTTCAGCATGCCAGCAAGCAAGCTTGGCGAGCAGCAAGATGCTCCTCTGGGCTCCAGCACTTCGGTGCAGGGGTTGCACTGCTTGATTTTGGAGGGATTTTCCTCTGCGTGAGGGGGATCTCCTGCTCCACCTGCCCTTGGCTTTCCTGTCCTTACCCAAAGGCTGGGAAATCACCTCCATTAGCAAGTGAGCATTGTAGCCCAGTGCTGGGCAGAGCTGCAGCAGCTGCAGCTCCCTGCTGCTGCTGAGGGCACATTTGTGCCTGCTCTGCCCTCTGCAGCCCGAGGAGGCCGTGGTAGGGGCAGCAGTGCAGGAGCCGCACCAAGGCTGCTCTCAGCCACAGCACATGGCACCTGCAAGGTGCACGGCAGGACAAGAGAAGGAGCCCAGCAGCACACCAGGGGCTCCCAGGCAACCACCAACTCACAAGGGCTCTGTTGAGGACATGCACACCCGGCCCTGGGCACAACTGCCCTTCGCACTCATTGCACTGCCAAGGAACATGTCTAGACCATGGAAAAGAAAGCTGTCTCGAGACTATCAGGCAGTAAGGGCAGGAGTGGAGCAGGGAAGAAAGATGAAGGCATTCAAGGCTGCTTGCAGGGGTGTAAGCAGAGCCCCAAGTGGAGTCCGGCCTCTGGGCAGGCAGCCACCAGCAGCACAATGGGGCTGCGTGAGGAGCCCTCCTTGGCACCCAGCAAGCCCAAGGCCACGCACTGCTCTCTGCCGCCAGGCTCAGCAGTGCCAGGGGGAGTCCAGCACACGCAGACCCTTCCTCACGGCGGCCCCCCTGGCCCCTTCCGCTGCCCTCCTCCCCCCACGGAGCACTGGAACATCCCAGAGGGGCAGTTATCGCCACGGGAACACGGAAGCTTCCCAGGGCTGCGCCTCACAGTGGCCCCAGTGCTGGCCACGCAGCAGCAAGGCCAGGTGAGCAGCAGGGCCGCGCAGCACCAGGGGCCACCCGTGGTGCCCACAAGATGCAGGGGAGCTGCGGGGCTGCAGGGCAGCCTGCGCGATGCCTCCCAGGGGAGGCCCCAAAGCCACCACGCGACACTTGGCGCTCACACCGCTGACATTGCCCTTCTCTCTCCTCTACTTGCCACTCGGCTCCCCAACTGCAAAAGGGCCTGCCGGGGACAAGGAGGCTGCCGCGGGCAGGCCCAGCTCTGTGCCCCACCACTCCCACACACGGAGACACCAAGCGGCTGCTGGGACAGAGACACCTGCTCTCACGGCTGCAAATGACAATGACTCCTTTTCTTTTGCAGTTGGTGGAGACTTAAAAAAATGGACAACTCTCCAGTTGAAGAGATGGAGTGGGAGAGCTCTCTGCAGGTACTGTGCGCGCAGGCAGAGGCTGCGTGGGGACGGCTGGCGTTTGGCTCTGCGAGAGCAGCCGCAGGGCTGGTGGCAGAGGTGGCAGGGAGCTCTGGCAGGCCTGGGTGCTGGGGCAGAGCTGCGCCAGGGCCAGGAGCGGCCAAGGCCTCGGGGGCTGCTGCCTGAGCCTGGCGCCCTGGCTCTTTGCACCGCCTGCCCTGTGCACGCAGGGCACACGAGGCCCCATGCACAGAGCCAGATCTGCCACCATGACTGTCCCCCTATGCTCTCCTGCTCTCTTCCAGAGCCCAGGAACCCACAGCCTGGCTGGATGCAGCCAGGATGAAGAGCCTATGGAGTGGGAGACCTCTAGCTGTGCCCTCCAGGTATTGCTGCTGCTGCCGGGTGCACATGGACAGCTGGGGATGGGGTTGGCCCCTTCTCGCTTTCCCGATTCTCGCTGCAGGAAGAGGGGCCCTGGGACCAGACCTCCCCAGCTCTGGGACTTGTCTTGAAAACGCCTCCCTCTCTCTTACAGGCTCCGCACATGGATAGGGGGCCTTCAGGGGACCACCCTGAGCCTATGGAGTGGCTCAGTTACGGCAGCAGCCAGGTACAGCCCCCGTAGCCCCTGGATGCCCTTGCCCTTCCTCTTCCCCATGCAGCGTCCCCACCAAGGTCTCCTCCTCTCTTCCAGACCGTGGGGAGCATCACCCTGGTCGGCTGCAGCCAAGAAGAGCCGATGGATTGGGAGAGCTGCAGCTGCAGCCCCCAGGTATGGCCCCTGCTGCCGGCTGCACGGGCACAGCTGGGGCTGTGCCCGGCCCCTTGGCGCTGCTCCGCGCTGCCTTTGGGGAGCAGCCGCGCGGGAGCCTGGCCCAGGTGTGCGGGCGCTCTGGCGGGCCGCGGCGCCGGGGCAGAGCTGCACAGGGCGCAGGAGCGCCCAAGGCCTGGGCACCTGCTGCCTCAGCCCCTCTGCCGGCCTCTGGGCTGCGCTGGCCACGCCAAGCCTCTGCCAGGGCACCAATGACGGCAGCGCTGCTGCCAAAGAGCCCGCGCAGCCGCCAAAGAGCCTCTGCTCCACGGGAGCCCCCGAGCCGCTCCTCGGCCCTGCTGATGCCTCCTTTTCCCTTGCAGACCAAGCTCCCCTTCACCCAGGCTGCTACCAGGAAACGCTGGGCATGAGGACTCCAGCCCTGGACTCTTTTCTGGATTTTTTTCTATGTAGCGTCACAGTAGTTTTTGGTTGTTGTTGATATTGTTTATATTGTTTTTGATATTGTTGTTGTTACTGTTATTGATATTGTTGTCATTATTATTGTTTTTGTTATTCTTTCTTGCTCTTGTTTAAATATATATTCCTGTATCATTGCTCATATGTTGCCAGTTTTTTCCAAGTGAGCTCAGGCACAAAAAACCATCCCCACCGCAGGTGTGTGTGTGGAGCCCTGTGTGCACCAGGGGCATGGGAGCAACAGCAAAAAATTCCTTCCTGGAATTCCATTCACATGTGGCCCTGGGGAAGAAGCCCCAGCCCCACTGTGGGGCAGCTCTCAACTCTCCGGGTGGCGCACACAACGTGTCCCCGCAGGGCCCAAGCCACAGGCAAAGGGAAGCTGTCGCGCCCCAGGGACACGGGGCCTGGAGATGCAGGGCCGAACTCCACAAGCCCCTGGGGGACACAGGGCCCTGCAGGGCTGGGACACGCTCAGGGACCATGTCACGGGGGGCAGTGTCCCCGGAGGCAGCTGGTGCAGAAATGGGCTGCTGCCAGGAAGGGCCCCGTGCTGGGGACTACGATGGAGGCTGCTCTGTCCCTCTGCCGTCTGCAGGGCCATCTGCCAGTTGCTCATGGTGACAACTCGGTGCCACAAGAGAAGAGGCCTTACGGCCTGACAAAACCCCACCACTGCCCTTCCAACATCACTGCCGTCCTGGGTGCCCACGGAGCCCTCCCAAGTCACACAGTCACACAGGGGTTGACGTTGGAAGGGACCTCTCGAGATCATCAGTCCAACCCCCTCCTGCACAAGCAGGGACTCCTACAGCGCGTTGCACAGGATCACACCCAGGAGGCTTTGGAAGAGCTCCAAAGAAGGAGCCTGCACAACCTCGCTGGACACTCGCTTCCAGTGCTCCGTCACCCTAACTGTCAAAAAGCCCTTCCTCATATGCACATTGAAAGTTTGTAGCAATTTGCATTCATTGTAACTGTGTTGCAATCTACACCCTTTAGCTCTTGGGCTATTGCTGGGCACCACCGAGAAGAGTTTGGCCCTGTCCTTTTTACATCCTCCCCTCAGCTGTTTGTACCTCTTGATAAGTTCCCCTCTCACTCTTGTTTTTTCCAGGATAAACAGGCCCAAATCGCTTACTCTTTCCTCATAAGATAGACGCTCCAGTTCCTTCATCATCTTTGTGGCACTAAGCTGGTCACTCTCTGCAAGTTCCACATCCCTCTTGTCCTGGGCAGCCCACAATATTTCTGCACACAAGAGTCCAGGTGTGGCCTGAGCAGAGCTGAGGAGAGGGGCACGATCAGCCCCCTCCACCTGCTGCCAACACTCCTCCTCGTGCAGGCCAGCATCCCTCTGGCCATCCTTGACACAAGGGCACATTGCTGCCTCCTGCTTGACCTGTTGTCAAGCAGACTTCCCAAACTCCCCTCCACAGAGCTGCTTAAGAGAGATTGCTTGAGAAGTCATTTCTGGAGCCAGGATTTCACCAAAGCACATGTAGAGATGGTAGTCCTTCATTCATGCTGCCATTCATTCATGTTGCTGCATGCTTCATTCATGCACTCAGGAAGCTGCATGCTTCATTCACACATTTCTTTGTTCATGCTGCACATGTGCACCGGCAAGGGGGATTTATATGTAAATGACTGACAGAACAAAGCCTTCACTCTCTATGAGGAGGGCAGCCTCACAACGCTTGCTTGCTCTGCTTCATTCCCTCCCAACCATTACACCACAATTCTCACACCTTGCTACCAGCATGGTCACCCTGCTCAATCACCTCCCACAAAAGACAGGCCTCACAGCTAAAATCACTAGCCACTGCATGCTTAGCGAAGCCTCCAAACATTGCCCCTGCTTCCTTTCATCCATTCCCAGCACGGGCACCACATCTGCATTTCCCTTTGCAGCACTTCCCTACTAAAAAGCTGTCCCCAACACCCACACATTCCACATAAAATCTCTGTCAACAATACACTTTTCTCTTCAGGCCTAGAGTAATCCACTTGCCCTACTCAAATACCACCCTCCAACAATACATATGGAATGAGCAAGCAAAAAGGCACACACAGACACTGATGCAGCAAGAACATATGCTGGAGTTTGCATGCACTTTTCAAGGACTTCTCAAATAAGAATCTGGAAAGTCTTGCAGAGGCACCCACTGGCAGTGCACAATGCCACTCACTCATGCTGCAGGGAGCAGAGAATCTTACGCAACTTGTCTGCAGATTCTGGAAGGATCACCTTATGAGGATGACCATATCATGGGCGTGTCTTCTTCCACCTAATTGTATAAATGACAGGGCCTAGAACTGATAAGCGGAGCAGGAATCGGAAATGACACCTGACCAACACTTATGGCTGGACCGTGAGAATCCCTCCCTTAGCCTTAACCCGGCACCCTGCACTAAAGGAAACTGCTTCAAGGATGAGAATCCTCTGAACATTCAGGAAGAAATGTGCTAGCATTTACCATGTACAAGTAGTGCTTCCCTCATGTATGATGCTAGCAATTCTGTGTACGAGATTTGGGAAGGCCTCAGGGCATCCTCAAAATGTGTCAAATTAGATTCTTATACCAAGGACAATTAAAAATCAACCTGCTATTAATCCCTAAGTGTAGGGCCTTCCTTCACCTGACCTGCACACGTGTCCCACAGGATGCCCAAAGGGGAAGAAGCCCCAGCCCCACCGCAGGGCAGCTCTCAACTCTCCGGGTGCCGCACACAATGGGTCCCCTCAGGGCGCAAGCCACAGGCAAAGGGAAGCTGTCCCGCCCCAGGGATACGGGGCCTGGAGATGCAGGGCCGAACTCCACGAGCCCCTGGGGGACACAGGGCCCAGCAGGGCTGGGACACGCTCAGGGACCATGTCACGGGGGGCAGTGTCCCCGGAGGCAGCTGGTGCAGAAAGGGGCTGCTGCCAGGAAGGGCCCCGTACTGGGGACCACGATGGAGGCTGCTCTGTCCCTCAGCCCCTTGGGGAACAGGGACTATGGCAGGTCCTAGTGCTCTTGTGATTTCCAGATCATCACTGTAGGCACCATCTGCTTCTCCAGCACAGCAGAAGACCTTTTGCTGAAGCTGTTCAATGTCCTGACTTCCAGGAGGCACAGAGTTTGCTCAGGTTAAGTGCTTGGTAGGATTCCGTTGTTTCCTTTCCCCCCTGATGCAGTTAGAGGAGTAGTGAGGACACCTGCAGAACATCTCTCAAGGAGTCAGTGACCAGCAGAGCACACGGTGGCAAGTGTGGCATGTGAATCCACCCACTGAGGCAGGTTCCATCCGGGACATGCAGGCATTTCCTGTTCTGTCAGGAATATCAAGCTGCTTCTTGGGAAGTATCTCCTCAAGCGCTGCACAGCGGACATAAGGAGACAGTTTGAGTCAATTTGAGAGCTCCTCAGGAGACAGTGTGGGGCATCCTGCCTTGGCCTCCTAAAGAAAAGTCAAAACACTTCAGGGTTTCTTGGTCAGTGTAAGGAAAAAAAATCAGTAAATAAAAATAAAAAAAATGTAGAACTTGTCATGTTACAGAGAACTCCTAGAAAATAATATTTGCATTTTCATGGACTATAAGGAGTTTTCTAAGGGGTAGAGCATACATCATAGACAGACGTGGCCAGGAAAAATAAGTAAATAAGTAAAGAAAAGAACAAAACTTTTGCAAACGCCAAGGTCATAAGATAGATTGCAATAACCATCTTACACTGGACAAATACCAACGCAGGAGCTCGGGTATCAGTTTCACTCTGAAACACTGAAGTTCCACATTGCCTGCATGAAGGATATATTCTAGCTTTAAACATTCCAGGATGGCTCAGATTGGAAAGGGCCTTCAGAGACCTTGTTCATCCTCACGCTTTGACAGGGCTACCTCCAGCAGGCGGCCCAAGGCCCTGCCCAGACACCTGTTCAGTATTGCCAGGGCTGGAAACTCCACTGCCTTCCTCTGCAGCCTGTTCCTATGCTCAGACACCTTCCTTATTTTCAGAAAAACCTTCCTGTGTTTCAATTTGTGCCCATTACCTTTCATCATTGTCACTGAGCATCACTGAAAAAAATCTGGACCTGTCCTTATCACAGCCTCCCTTTGGATACTTAAGCACATTGATAAAACTCTCCTCCGTCCTCTCTTCTCCAGGCTATGCAGCCCCAGCTCGCTCAGCTACACCTCATATGAGAGAGGCTCCAGTCCCCTAATCGTCTAAGGGGCCCTTAGCTGGACTTACTCCAATAACACCATGTCTCTTCTAGACTGGATCACCCTCCTTCAAACTGCTGCAAGATGCTTTTGTCCAAGAATCAATGCATAAGTTTCACACATAACTCATCATTTCTTAACTGCAAGCAGCTGTAGTTTGGTGAATATCCTAAACACCTCCACCTGCTTCTCAAGAGGGGGGAGCTGCAGTTCAAGGCATCACCTGGCCGGTCCCAGCCCTGCGTTGGGCGCCAGGAATGGGTTAGAGTGACAGCAGCTCCTGGCACTCCTGGCCTGCTTAAGTCGTAGTGTTTTGGTTAGAAATGCTGCTATGGTGGTTAATAACCTGGCTCTTTTAAGCTCAAGGAATGAGGAACTTTGCAAAGAGATTGTTAAGCTCCACAAAAAACATTTACACCAGGTTTGTTTTCCACTGAAATATCACCAAAACCCTGCAATTGAAATGGGTGGGAAGGAAGGAGTGGCAGCTGCATGCTGGGCTTGGCCTGGCCATGGTGGCGGCAGTTGGTACCAGGCCATGCCCCGGTGCTCCTGCAGAGAGGCGCTGCGCGAGGGCGCCTGCCTTGGCTGGCAGACGGGTGCGTTTGGCCGCACACCTTGCTGCGCTGCTCCAGCAGCCCCACACTGCCCCTTGCAGAGGCTGTGGGGAGCGGGTGCTGCGGCCCCTTGTGGGGACTCTGTTTGGTGAGGGCAGCACATCCCTGTGCTGTCCAAGGACAGCAACGGCTTCCCATGGACGTCCACGTGGACAGGGACACAGGGCTTCTCATCCATGGCTTCAATAGAGATGGGGCTCCTTGGAGCGGAGGCCCTGGAGACCACAGCGCTTGCACAAGAGGCCGGCACGGCGGCTCGCAGAGCGCACCGCAAGCACACGGGCTGCTGGCAGGAGGGCGCTGGGCTGGGGCTGAGGTGTGCGGGGGAAGAGAGGCTACGTGTCCTGGTACCTGCCCGTGCTGCACTTGATCCCCTAAGCTAGAGCTAGGCACTCAGCTCTTGGGAGTTTGTTCACTTGCTGGGAAGTTCAACCAAACCTGCTTTCCACCCCTGTATCTGGCTGTTTCCCAAGCTGCTTCCAAAGGGGAGAAAAGACCCCCCCTGCTCTGCACAGGTGCCCAGGATGCAGTGTCCCTGTCCCCTGCGCCGCGGGGCTGCACTGCCCCAGGGAGCAGCTCCTGTCCTGCGCACCGGCCTCCCCGATGCCACCGTGAGCAGCACAGGAACAGGCGCACGGCTTAGAGATCCTCCGCTAAAAGCCAAGTGGCCTCTTCACACATGGCCAAACTCTCATGCCATAAATTAACTCTTTGTGTGCCGCTGAACTGCTGTTGGAACCAAAGCAACCAGGGTTTGACACGATCCCAATTCCATATTCTGAGACTGTGTTTGGGGAAGGGGGAGGCAGAGGGAGAGGAGGATAAATCCACTTTGTCTATAATCCCTGGCCCATCGCCCCAGATAAAACTGGAGCCAAACACTCAGCATGCAATCGCATTCCTAGCACCAAAAGAGTCAAAGGAGAGGGTGCCTTGGCTTCAGCAAGCACAGCACAGGTTTCCATACTTGGGAAAGTCAGTCACTTAAAATATATTTACGAAGTTTGGTCTTTAGCTAGAAAAAGGTGACACTGGATAAGCAGAGTTCTTGTTTCTGAGCTTGTGATGTCAGAGATGCCAAGAGCATTTCCGTTGGAATGAGTGATGCCAAGATCTGGGGACCAGGATGGAGGTTTCTCTGTCCAGCAGCAGCCCCTTGTGGCATGCCAGCAAGCAAGTTGGCCAGCAGCAAGATGCTCCTCTGGGCTCCAGCATTTTGGTGGCAGGGATTGCGCTGCTTGCTTTTGGAGGGTTTTCCCCTGCGTGAGGAGGATCTCCTGCTCCATCTGCTCCTGGCTTTACCGTTCATACCTGAGTGTAAGGAATTCATCTCCGTTAGCAAGTGAGCATTGTAGCGCAGTGCTGGGCAGAGCTGCAGCAGCTGCAGGTCCCTGCTGCTGCTGAGGGCACATTTGTGCCTGCTCTGCCCTCTGCAGCCCTAGGAAGCCGTGGCAGGGGCAGCAGTGCAGGAGCTGCGCCAAGGCTGCTCTCAGCCACAGCACATGGCACCTGCAAGGTGCATGGCAGGACAAGAGAAGGAGCCCAGCAGCACACCAGGGGCTCCCAGGCCACCACCAACTCACAAGGGCTCTGCTGAGGACATGTACACCTGGCCCCAGGGCACAACTGCCCTTCGTGCTCATTGCACTACCAAGGAACACGTCTCGACCATGGAAAACAAAATCTTCTTTAGGAAATAGCGCTGTAAGGGCAGGAGTGGAGCAGGGAAGAAAGATGAAGGCATTCAAGGTTGCTTGCAGAGGTGTAAGCAGAGCCCCAAGTACAGCCCGGCCTCTGGGCAGGCAGCCACCAGCAGCACCATGGGGCTGCGTGAGGAGCCCTCCTTGGCACCCAGCAAGCCCAAGGCCACGCACTGCTCTCTGCTGCCAGGCTCAGCAGTGCCAGGGGGAGCACACGCAGACCCTTCCTCACGGCGGCCCCCCTGGCCCCTGCCGCTGCCCTCCTCCCCCCACGGAGCAGTGGAACATCCCAGAGGGGCAGTTATCACCACGGGAACACGGATGCTTCTCAGGGCTGCGCCTCACAGTGGCCCCAGTGCTGGCCACAGTGGCCCCTGCGCTGGCCACGCAGCAGCAAGGCCAGGTGAGCAGCAGGGCCGCGCAGCACCAGGGGCCACCCCTGGTGCCCACAAGATGCAGGGGAGCTGCAGGCCTGCAGGGCAGCCTGCGCGATGCCTCCCAGGGGTGGCCCCAAAGCCATTGCGCGACACTTGGTGCTCATGGCCGCAAATGTAAACAATTCAATTTCGTTGCAGACTCAGGAGAGTGAAAAAAATGGAGAAATGTTATGTTGAGGACATGGAGTGGCAGAGCTCGGTGCAGGTACTGTGCGTGCAGGCAGAGGCTGAATGGGGACGGCTGGTGCTTGGCTCTGCGAGAGCAGCCGCAGGGCTGGTGGCAGAGGTGGCAGGGAGCTCTGGCAGGCCTGGGTGCTGGGGCAGAGCTGCGCCAGGGCCAGGAGCGGCCAAGGCCTCGGGGGCTGCTGCCTGAGCCTGGTGCCCTGGCTCTGTGCACCGCCTGCCCTGCGCACGCAGGGGACATGAGGTCCCATGCACAGAGCCAGCGCTGCCACCATGAGCATCCCGAGAACTCCCTGCTCTCTTCCAGACTGCAAGCACCCAAGGCCTGGCTGGATGCAGCCAGGATGAAGAGCCAATGGAGTGGGAGATCTCCCACTGTGGCATTCAGGTATTGCCCCAGCTGCATGGGTAGAGCCGGAGCTCATCCTGGCCCCTTCCCACTTTTCTGCTTCCCTCTGCAGGAAGAGGGGCCCTGGGGCCAGAGTCCTCCGTTTCTGGTACGTGCCCTGCAAACACCTCCCTCTCTTTTACAGGCTCCACGTGCAGATGGAGGGCCTTCAGGGGACCCTCCTGAGCCAATGGAATGGCTGAGCTATGGCAGCAGTCAGGTACAGCCCCTACAGCCCCTGGACACGTGTGTCCTTCCTCTTCCCCACACACTGTCCCCTCCAAGGTCTCCTTTTCCCTTGCAGACCAAGCTCCCCTTCACTCTGGCTGCTGCCAGCAAGCACTCGGCCCAGAGACACCAGCAATAACTTCTTATTTGGCTTTCTTTTATAGAGTTTTATATTAGCATTTATTGTTGTTAATATTGTTGGTTTCATTTTTGTTATTATTCATTATATTCTTGTAATTTTTCTTGTTATTATTATATTGCTTTTTTGTTGTTGTTGTTTAAATATATATTCCTGTATCATTTTTTAAGTGTTGTGTGGTGTTTCCAAGTGAGGCCAGGCACAAAAATCATCCCCATTGCAGATGTGTGTGTGTAGCCCTAAGATTTCACACCCTAGTGGCAAGTGGGGCCAGGAAAATTTCCCTCTAGGATTTCCCTTAACATGTGCCCCTTGGGATGCCGCAGCCTGTTTTCAACACTTTTTCTTTGTTTATTATTTTTCACCACCTCTCTTCTGTTTTCCTACTCTTCTTCTTTTTTCTTGTTTTTTTACCTTCTCACCTTTGAAAGTTGTATCCCAGATAGCTCATTGCCATCTTTTGGGCTGCGCTGTTTTGCAACCTGCTTGCCACGATTCAGTCCTAGAGCAGGAGCATGCAGAGTTTGGTTGCACTGATCAACTTCTGACTCCACTAGCTCATTCACCATGGTGCTTTCTACTAAACTGTGTTGCGGATGTATTTCTGAGTCTAATTGGTGCTGCTGGTTCTTCAGGATTTCAAGAGCATTAATGGACAACAGTTTTAGCACATACTTCTAATTCCAAATGAATTTTCTTCGAACAGTTAAAAGAAGCGTTTCCGTGGGAGGGGGAGCCTGGGAGAGCGCTGGCTGCAGCCGCCCCGTGCGCGTGCAGGGCGCAGCGCACTGCTGCAATAGCTCCGTGAGGGGGAGAATTGGGAGAAATCAGAGGGTGATTTAGGTTTGAGAATCTAGGTTTGATTAAGCAGCTTCTCTGACTTCTATGCACAAAAACACCAGACAGGCTGCTGAGAGCATTGCAGCCTCAGCAACAGTTCATAAGATCTCATTTGGAGTGTTGCTTTGACTGCAAGTTTTCAAAATCTTGAGGCTTCTCATGGATACTATTTGTAAGCTACAGCTGCAGGGACGCTAGGCACCTACCTCAAGCCATGTCACAGAAGGAGGATCATCTTTAGCCTCTGAACATCACACTGCAGAAACAAAAGAACTATTGCTTTACAACCCTCCCAGAATCCTGCTGCTATATCCCAGGACAGGAGCACAGTTGCATGGGAGAACATTGAAAATGCAATGGTCCAAGTTCAGCAGATGGATTCAGAATTAAAAGTATGTGCTGAGACCTTTGTCAGTTTAGGCCCAGGAGACCCTGAAAAAGGCCTTGGAACAAGGTCATGTCAAGACAAGAGCCCTACAAAACAGATCAGAAGAAAGCATGGCAGAGAGGGGACAAGTGAAGCAGCCAGGAGAGCAGCATGATCGGCCTCTGGATGCAGAAGCTTCAGGATTGAACTTTGCAAGGCAGATGGCAAGAGAGAGAAGCCCAGAGCAACGTGAGTACTGAGCAAGGGCATGTACCTGCACAGAGGGAAGACACTGTGCTTGTCTGTACAGGGAAGACTGCTCTGCTTCACACTTGGCCTCCAGCATTCCCAGGGCAGCAGCCAAATGCCTGCCGACAATTCCCCGTGCCACCAGCCCTGCGGCTGCTTGGGAGCCACCCAGAGCCCTCCGTGCACCTCTGGCACCAGCCCCTTCCCAGCAGCTGCGCTCTGCCTCGCAGGGGCACTGCGGCATGCCAGCAAGCAAGGTTAGCCAGCAGCAAGATGCTCCTCTGGGCTCCAGCACTTTGCTGGCAGGGCTTCCGCTGCTTGCTTTTGGAGGGTTTTCCTCTGCATGAGGGCAACAACCGACAGCACCGGGGAGATCTGCTGCTTCATCTGCCCTTGGCTTTCCTGTCCTTATCCAAAGGAAGGGAATTCGCCCCTGTTAGCAAGTGAGCATTGTAGCCCAGTGCTGGGCAGAGCTGCAGTAGCTGCAGGTCCCTGCTTCTGCTGAGGGCACATTTGTGCCTGCTCTGCCCTCTGCAGCCCTAGGAAGCCGTGGCAGGGGCAGCAGTGCAGGAGCTGCACCAAGGCTGCTCTCAGCCACAGCACATGGCGCCTGCAAGGTGCATGGCAGGACAAGAGAAGGAGCCCAGCAGCACACCAGGGGCTCCCAGGCCACCACCAACTCACAAGGGCTCTGCTGAGGACATGCACACCCGGCCCTGGGCACAACTGCCCTTCGCGCTCATTGCACTGGCAAGGAACATGTCTAGACCATGGAAAAGAAAGCTGTCTCGAGTCCATCGGGCTGTAAGGGCAGGAGTGGAGCAGGGAAGAAAGATGAAGGCATTCAAGGCTGCTTGCAGGGGTGGAAGCAGAGCCCCAAGTAGAGTCCGGCCTCTGGGCAGGCAGCCGCCAGCAGCACCATGGGGCTGCGTGAGGAGCCCTCCTTGGCACCCAGCAAGCCCAAGGCCACGCACTGCTCTCTGCCGCCAGGCTCATCAGTGCCAGGGGGAGTCCAGCACACGCAGACCCTTTTTCACGGTGGCCCCCCTGGCCCCTGTCGCTGCCCTCCTCCCCCCACGCAGCAGTGGAACATCCCAGAGGGGCAGTTATCGCCACGGGAACACGGATGCTTCCCAGGGCTGCGCATCACAGTGGCCCCAGTGCTGGCCACGCAGCAGCAAGGCCAGGTGAGCAGCAGGGCCGCGCAGCACCAGGGGCCACCCGTGGTGCCCACAAGATGCAGGGGAGCTGCGGGGCTGCAGGGCAGCCTGCGCGATGCCTCCCAGGGGAGGCCCCAAAGCCACCACGCGACACTAGGTGCTCACACCTCTCACATTGCCCTTTTCTCTCCTCCACTTGACCCTGGACTCCCCACCTGCTAAAGGGGCTGCCAGGAGCAAGGAGCCTGCTGCAGGCAGGTCCAGCAGTGCCTGCTCCATGCCCCACCGCTCCCACGCATGGAGACACCAAGAGGCTCCTGGGACAGAGACCCCCCTTGCGCTCAGAATTGCAAATGACCACAACTCCTTTTCTCTTGCAGTCTCTGGACACTAAAAAAAATGGACAACTCTCCCGTTGAAGAGATGGAATGGGAATGCTCTGGGCAGGTACTGTGCGTGCAGGCAGAGGCTGCGTGGGGACGCCTGGCACTTGGCTCTGCGACAGCAGCCGCAGGGCTGGTGGCAGAGGTGGCAGGGAGCTCTGGCAGGCCTGGGTGCTGGGGCAGAGCTGCGCCAGGGCCAGGAGCGGCCAAGGCCTCGGGGGCTGCTGCCTGAGCCTGGTGCCCTGGCTCTGTGCACCGCCTGCCCTGCGCACACAGGGGACACGAGGCCCCACGCACAGAGCCAGTGCTGCCACCGTGACCGTTCCCACAAGCTCTCCTGCTCTCTTCCAGACTCTGGCAGCCCAAGGCCTGGGCAGCTGCAGTTGCGAGGAGCCCATGGACTGGGAGAGCTCCAGCTGTGGCATCCAGGTATTGCCCCAGCTTCTGGCAGCATGAGAAGAGGTGGGGTTGGGCCTGGCCCCTTCCCTCTTTCCTGTTTCCCAGATGAGGAAGAGACGTCCTGGGGACCAGGGAGCACCGGCTCTGGGACGTGTCCTGCAAAAGCCTCTTGCTCTCTTGCAGGCTCCATGCACGAATGGGAGCCCCACAGGGGACCAGTCTGAGGCAATGGAGTGGCTCAGTTACGGCAGCAGCCAGGTACAGTCCTTGCAGCCACTGGATGCCCTTCTCCTTCCTCTTCCCCACGCACCGTCCCCACCAAGGTCTCCTGCTCTCTTCCAGATTGTGGGGAGCAGTGGCCTGGTCGGCTGCAGCACAGAGGAGCCCATGGACTGGGAGAGCTCCGGCTGCAGCCCCCAGGTATGGTCCCTGCTGCCGGCTGCACGGGCAGAGCTGGGGCTGTGCCCGGCCCCTTGGCGCTGCTCCGCGCTGCCTTTGGGGAGCAGCCGCGCGGGAGCCTGGCCCAGGTGTGCGGGCGCTCTGGCGGGCCGCGGCGCCGGGGCAGAGCTGCACAGGGCGCAGGAGCGCCCAAGGCCTGGGCACCTGCTGCCTCAGCCCCTCTGCCGGCCTCTGGGCTGCGCTGGCAACGCCAAGCCTCTGCCAGGGCACCAATGACGGCAGCGCTGCTGCCAAAGAGCCCGCGCAGCCGCCAAAGAGCCTCTGCTCCACGGGAGCCCCCGAGCCGCTCCTCGGCCCTGCTCACGCCTCCTTTTCCCTTGCAGACCAAGCTCCCCTTCACTCTGGCTGCTGCCAGGAAGCGCTGGGCATGAGGACTCCGGCCATAACCTTTTATTTGGATTTTTCTGAAGAGCCTTTTATACCAGTATTTGTTCTTGTTCATGTTGTTGTTAGTTTTATTGATATTGGGTTTTTTGTTGTTACTGTTTATTATATTGTTATTTTTATTGTTATTGTTTAAATATATATTCCTGTATCATTGTTTTAGTGTTGCGTCTTTCTTTCCAATCGAGCTCTGGCACAAAAATCATACCCATTGCAGGTCTGTGTGTGTAGCCCCACGATTTCAGACCCTAGGGACAAGAGAGGGCCAGTATAAAGCCCATCTAGGACTTGCCTTCACACGTGGCCCTGGGGATGCTACACTCCCTTTCCCATCTTCTTTTACTTCTTTTTCTTTTTTCTATCTCTTATCCTTGTATTTTCCATCTCCTTTGTTATTCCTTTTTGTTCTTTCTCTTCTTTCTCTTCTTTGTTTATTCTGTCTGCTTCTGTTTTTTTCCTGTTTCTGTTTCATTTCTTTCTCTCTCTTTTTTTTTCCTTTCTGTGTCTTTTTCTTTCTCTTTTTCTTTTCCTGTGTCTGTTTCTGTTCGTGCTTCATCATTCTCATCTTCTGGCAGCCTGAGCAGGCAGTGCCCAGAGCGCTGCTCCTTCTGGTACTGGTTCTGTTCCTGGACAAACCTCTCTCTCAGCAGCATCAACAGGTTGCCATGAGCTCACTCTATCCCAGGAGGCTGAGCCAGCTCAGGAGCAGAGGCCCAGCTGTACTCATATATTTCTCCATCCCTTGTGCTCCTTCCTCCTGGGGAATGTTTACTGGAATGGACTGAAATAATCAGCAGTGATCCCTGTCTAAGCACTGATGGAAGATTGATGCCAGCATTGCAGTTGTTCTCATCAGAGGATGATTATTTGCAAGAGGTGGGAATGTCCCACTCTGGAAGACCCTATTGGCATCTCTTAGCTGGGCAGGACCCCTAGATGGGGACGAGAAGAGAGCTCATTTTCCCAGAGTTCAGGTATTGACTCAGATGAGCCAGGTTGGGCTTCTCAGGCTGGCCTAGGAGGCCCTGGGCTGGAGGGGAATTCAGATCCTTCCCATGTGCTCTACAAAAGCACCCAGGAGGTGGGATTCCCCTTGTGCAGGCAGAAGGGAGCACAGCAAGGCTGTGTGCAAGCAAGATCCTGCTCTATGCTCCCTTTTAAATATCTGGGGATGCAGGGGAAAAGCCAGCTGCTCACACACAAGCACATGGTGACACTGAAAGCGAGCGAGGTGCTTGAAGGCATGCACCTACTTCCGTCAAGAGCATGAACTGGGGACCAGGTAGGGAGTTGGTGACCTGAAAGGACACCACGTGCCCACTGCCACCAGAGCTCCTCGACTAGGCAGCTGAGGCACATGCAGACACTGCAAGCACTTGATGTCAATCAGTGCAGGCACCTGACTCAGTGACACCAAAACAGGCCCACAGGGACAGGTGGGCTGCCTGGGGTGTCCAGCACAACCCCATGTCTCTAGCAGATACAGCAGGGCACCTATAGGAAAACCAGGACCCTTTGGAGTGGTTTCCTGACAGCGTCCAAACAACTGGATGCCACCA
This sequence comes from Tinamus guttatus, assembly GCF_059628265.1. Classification (NCBI taxonomy): domain Eukaryota; kingdom Metazoa; phylum Chordata; class Aves; order Tinamiformes; family Tinamidae; genus Tinamus; species Tinamus guttatus. The sequence goes on along the minus strand of NW_028288571.1, from coordinate 191,337 downwards.
CTGCCTTAGGCCAAGTCCTCCTTATGTACAGTCAAGCGTGCTTCAGAAATGGGAGAGGCACATCACCCCAAGGTCTCTGCGCTAGTCGCTGCACCCTTAACACCTTCTATCACTCCCTCCCCAGAAACCCTTCACACCCCTAGAGGAAATGAAGAGGAAATGGGCTAAAGGTGACCTCAGGCTGCCAAATCACAGGCTGACCAGATACAGGGACTTCTTCACTAACTTGATGTTATGATGTTATGATGAAGCAGTCCTGTCCCACATGCTGATCACTGAGGGATGCCACTAATAGCCAGCTGCCGCTTGGCAGCACTGCACTGCTGATCACTGTTCTCAGTGAGCCTGATACTCCATCCACCTGCTTTATGGTCCACTCTGCAGATCAGTTCACAATTTGACTAGAAGGAGACTATAAGAAACCTTTCCAATGCCCTTGCTAAAGCGAGAGTTCACAAAATCCCCTGCTTTGTCCTTTTGAACACAGGCTTTCCTCTTGAGGTGGAAGGCAACCAGGTTGCTCTGGGAAGGGCTAACTTTACTCTTGTATCAGGTTGGTAGGTGGTTTCACCAGGGAAAACTCCTGGCTCCTGTCCCAGTGCTGCTCAGCTACAAAAATTATTATTAGTTTGTCCTTAAACTCTCTTGAAATTCCCTTTGCTGCTGCTTGTCCTTGTTGTCTCTTGTCCTTTCCTGACCTTGGCCCCAATCAGACTTTCACGGAGGACAGTGACACCTTCACCTCTAAGCGCAGCCTTGCTGGGGTCTCCAGGCACCGCGCAGGCAGGCCTGCTCCATGGTAGGAGAGGGGTCTGCAGACAGTGGGGCTGCCTTGGGGACCCTCAGCAACAGGCAGCAGAGCAGGGGCACATTGCAGGCACCTGGCGGTGACAAGAAGTCAAGAGCGTCCCTCCTCCCTGGGGGCAGACGCCTTCTGAGGGCAAGGGCACGCTGGAGATGTGGGGGACCATGGACCCTTCCACAAGGCCTCACACACGGTCTCGTTTTCTCCTGCTTTGGGCGTTTTCCCCACAGATTCATTTTTACTAGTATTCTTACACTTTGTCACTTCTTCCCACATTTTTTTCCACATTTTCCTCTACTTTGATAATTCTCCCATGCTTTCACTTGTTTTCCTTCTCTTTCACAAACATTCCCTGCCATGCTTGTGACCATTTTCCCACATCTTTTACTGCCATGCTTGTGACCATTTCCTTTGTCTTTTACCCAACCTCTCCTTCTTTTCCCATGCTTTCTCGATATTACTGAGCTCTCGGTGTTCTTTTTGCACTTTCCTTTTTTTCCCCATCACTTCACACTTTTTCCACTTTTGTATGTTTTTGACCATATTCCTACACTATTCTGTACTTTTGACCATATTCCTACACTATCGTTCCTTACCCATGTTTTTCCCTATTTTCCACGATCTGGACACTTCTCCAATGCTTTTGCACTGCTTCCCGCCATTTCAATTTTTTTTTTTCCAATCCTTACATCTACCAGCTATTATTTTCCAACTCTTGCGCTCATTTGCCACACTTTCGCACTTTTGCCTATGCTTTTAGTAATTTTCCCATGCTTTACCTACTTCCCCTTCCTTTAACTGTTCTCCTGCACTTGCCATATTCTCCCCACGCATTTCCACTTGTAGAACCTTGTTAAAAATCCTGTACATATCAATAAAACCTATAACGATTTCTTACATATTAAGACGATAGCTTAATGTCTCTGAGCTAGGCAGGGCATCTAGATGGGGACAAGAACCATTTCTTTACATATTGATTGCAATTAATAAATAGTATTAACTCACTTCTCCACTCTTGCCACTCAATGCTGCACCCACAGGGCAGGAATTTCGGGGGTGGTAAATGAGTGTGGGCAGAAACAAGCCCATGTGGGGAACCTAAGCACAAGAGTCCCAAGTGTTTTGTCTTTTCGTGGAGGCCGGTTGGGGGTTGGCATCACATGGAGCTGAGGGGATGTAAAACGCGACTGTTCCCATGTGCTGACCTGATGGTCAAGCAGGCGGCTACACTGGTGAGGAGAGCCTCAAAGTGGGAGCAACTCGGGGAGGAGGAGGACTCCAAAAAGAGTGAGGAAGTGATGGCCTGGGATGGCAAGGAATAGCCACAGGGTGATGTGGTGAAAGAGAAGCGCAGGGAGGGAGCAGTGGGATGCAGGGAGCTCTGCCTTGGGGTGAACCAAGAGGCAATCGAGAGCACAGGGACGAGGACGGGGGTGGCCTCGTGGTGGGTGTCTGCTATGGAGCGCCTGACAAGGGGCAGCCTCTGCAAGGCCCAGGGAGCGCAGAGCTGTGGAGGGGACAACTCATCCTGCGCCCCAGGGACCTGCTCAGGAGTAGGAAGAAGAGGTGCCTGGTGTCCCCATGGCGACTCCCAGGGCTTTGTGATGGGGGTGGCATCACACCCACAGGCCACTGTGATGGGGCAGTCCCCAAGGTGACCGTGTCCCTGCTAGGGTCTTCACTCTGAGGATTGCGGCGCAACCAGCAGGGAGCAACTCCCCTTGGTGCCCGTGCGAGAGGTCCTCAGAGAGTTTCCTAGAGATGGAGAAGGAGCAGCAGGCAAACGCCTGCACCTCATCCATGGAAGGGAACTCCAGTGCGCAAGAGTGCACGAGTGAGGTGAGTGTTGGGGCTGGAGGGAGAGCTGGGAGGCAGGGACGGGACCTGCATGGAGAGCACAGGGGTGGTGGGGAAGGAGCCCTGAGTCAAGATAGCCGGGCAGGAGCTCCTCCAGCGAGGGGACTTGTATTCCTGGGTGCGGGAAAAGCAGCCTGACCTGCACTCTCCCCCTGTACTTGATGCTGGTGAAGTCGCACCTCAAACACTGTGTTCAATTCTGGGCCCATCACTAGAAAAAGTAAAAATAAAAGCCATGGAGGCACTGGAGTGTGCCCAGAGAAGGGCACCAAAGCTGGTGAAGGCTTTGGAGCATGGACCCTATGAGGAGTGGCTGAGGGAGCTGGGGTTATTTAGTGTGGAAAAGAGGAGCCTCAGGGGAGACATTATTGCTCTGCACAACAACCTGAGAGGTGGTTGTAGTGAGGCAGGGTTGATCTATTCTCCTAAATAACTACCAATAAGACAAGAGGAAATGGCTTCATGTTGCACCAGGAGAGGCTCAGGTTAGATATTAGGAAAACTTTCCAGGTGGAAAGAGTGGTGAAGCATTTCAAGAGGCTGCCAAGGGAAGTGGTAGAATCACTGTCCCTGACAGCATTCAAGAAATGTGCAGATAAGGCACTTTAGAGCTATGGTTTAGCAGGCATGGGGTTGAAGGGTTTACAGTTGGACTGAATGGTTTTGAAGATCTTTCCCAACATAGTGATTCTATGATTCTTTGATCTGGACGCTCCAAGGCCCACATGAACCCCATGAGCTCTGTGCTGAGAGCAGAGAGCAGGTCCAGGCCACACACAGCCGCATTGTGCTCAGCCAGGAGGTTCCCTTCGACACGAGGCTGGGGTTTCCCGTCATTTGGAGCTGCTCGTACCAACACAAGTGTCCCCATCACGGGCATCCTTCTCCCCACAGGTGGGCCAGCAGGAGCTGCCCGCAGCAGTGCAGCGCAGCGGGAGCCCGGCTTCGTCCCACCAAAGTGACCGGCTGTCTCCACAGCCCGGCCCTCAGGGCTCACACACCTCTGAAGACGGCATCGCACAGGTACAGAGCTGAGCGGCGGTGGAGGCCGAGCCTCTGCCTTAGTCCCCATGGGGCCGAGAAGCAGGCGGGACCTGCTGGGAGACACCAGGAGGTCTCTGTGCCCGGCCGAGCGCTGCTCGGCACGGCAGCCTGCACGCACCCGCCTCGGGCTCTCCGAGGAGCTGCCTTTGCCCAAGGCTTGCCCATAGGCACGAGCCCTCTCCCCAGGCAGCCTGTGGGAGCAGGGCAGCAGCCACCTGCATGGCAGAGCCATCGTCAAGGGGGTCAGAGGCTGCAGGAGGTTTCCAGTTGGAAATAATGGAGGGACAGAACAAGGACGGCAGTAAGAACTGCCTTTGTGGTGGCCTTCATTGCAGGTTGTGGAGGAGAAGGCCAGTGATGTCCCCTCCACGGTGCAAGAGCCGCAGCCCTCCACCAGCCTTGCAAGGCCTCAGGAAACGCCATCGCCCTCTCCACGGGAGCCAGCACAGCCTGATGCCAATAGAGCTAGGATGGAGCTCACTGTACCTGTGCCCCCACACGCACTGGCACGCGTCATCCATCAAGACGCCCAGGCAAGATCATGGCAGCTCCAGAGCATAGAGTGGCGCCCCAGCACATCATCCTCTGCACCTCAGACAGGGCCTGATCCCTACAGTCATCGGGGACAATTCCAGTGCAGCATTCCTAGCTGGCCGAGCTGGCCTAGCGGACTAAGCTGCCCAAGTGGGCCAGTGAGAGTACGGACATCACGGACACGGCAGCAGCCCTTGGAGATCACGTGCCACCTCCAAGGAAGGCCAGTGCACGTGCATGAAGACAACACTGCACGCTACCTGGCTGTGCTCAGCATCAGAACAGAGCCGCTGGAGGAGCTGGAGAGGAGCTGCCTGCAGCGCACTGGACAGAGCTTGGCCCAGCTCCGAGAAGGAGCTTTTCCAATGAGGGAGCAGAACCTGAGAGAGAGGCAGGACGAGCAGGAGGAGGGCCGTGGCAACCGTTTCTCCCTGACGCTGGCAGGATCACTCAATGCCAAACCCAAGGAGGTGAGTGCCAGGGAGTGCTGAGCCATGGGGGAGCCCTCCCAGAGCTGTGGCCAGCAGCTGTGCCGCGTCGTGCGGGACAGCCGGCTTGTCAAAGCACTGGCGGAGCCCCACGAGGCCTTTCCTCCCTTAACAAACCTCCCTCTCTCCTTCTAGCTCCTCGCCAGAAACTCCTTCTATGACCTCTGGAAACCAGAGATCACGCGAGTGGAGCTCCTCAAAGGCGCAAGCTGCAAGTGGGAGGTGCTGGAGCGGCTCTATGCTCATGCCCCAACCCGGGAGGCGCCGAGAGGCCTGGGAGCACTGCAGGAGGAGAGAGTAGAGGACACCGATGAGGAGGAGGAGGATGGGGAAGAGGAGGTGGAGGAAATTAACTCTTTGACCTGGGTCAGAGCCAGCCTTTGCAGCCCGGCTGTGGACCAGGAGACGGAGCACGAGAAGGTGCCCTGCTCGCCCCATGTCAGCACCACAGAGACTGTGAGCGAGGCACCTGGCCACGTGGAGAGCCTTGAGCCAGCAATGCCCAGGGGCGGTGAGCCAGGAGCACCTGCTTTGGCCAGCAGCTTTCTGCACGCAGAGGACAGCGTGTCTGTCCCACCAGCAGCAAGTGCAGGAGCAGAACCAGAGGCCTCCCCTGCATCCAGCAACTTCATCCAGCATGCAGGGGAAAATGCTCCTCCGTCTCCATCACTTCCTCCAGAACCTGCACCCGAGGCCTCTCCTTCGGCTGAAAACCCTTGCGATGAGATGAGCAGCAGCCCGTCTCCCAAGGAAACCCTGCTGCAGGAAACAACAGCAGCAGCTTCTCCCCCGGCTGCAGGCCCTGCTGCCCAGGTGAGCAAGCAGCATCTCCCCTGTCCTCACCATCCCCGGGAGCTGCCGTGGGAGCTGTGTGGGGGGTGCCCGGAGTTACCCCATTTCCTTGGAGCCCCCCTGCCCATGGCATCCCACTGTCACCCCCAGGCATTTATCCTCTGCCATGTCTCCATGGGGAGATGCCGGCTTCTCTCCGTTTCCAAGTGCCAAAGACACAGGGATGAAGTCTGCTCCAGCCCACGTCGCATTCAGCCCTGAGGCCTGGATGCCGAGCGAGGAGGGAAGAGGCAGCCCCAGCAGCAGCCCCCTCCACACCAGGGCACCAGCCCCCTTGTGCCACGCACGCCCCCGGCTGCCTTCCTTTCCCCCTGCCCAGCCCTCTGCTATGGCCCCACAACGAGCCTTGTCCCATTGCCGTGCCAGCCGCAGGTCCCTTCCCTTGGGACATGCAGCCATGGGCAGCCTCCTCTGATCCAAACCCTTTGCCATTGTGCAACCTGGGGCACTGGGACCCTCAGCAGGGCCAGCTGATGGCTGACGGGTGCGTGTTCTTGCTCTGCCCATGCAGGTGGCCTTGGAGCCCCAAGAGGAGGAGGAGAAGCCCTCCTCCTGCAGCTCCACACCCGACGTTGAGCCAGGTACGTACCTGCGTGGAGAGCCCTGCTGGGGACAGTGGGCCTGTCCTGGCACAGGGGGTGGCACCGAGGCCGGCAGCAGGAAGCGGTCGGGAGTTGCTGTGCCAAGGACAGAACCCCTCGGGAAGCCCTTGGTGGCAGGGACAGGCAGGTGCAGCCCTGCACCCTGCAGCCCATTGCCCACAGCTCTGCTTCCCACCACAGGCATCGCTGCCCTCCCAGACGTTGCAGCTCCCCGGCGATGGCGCTCACGGCTCAGGACGGCGCTTCGAGCTCTGCGCAGAGCGTTCTGCTGCTGCTGCATCCCGGGACAGCGAGAGGAGCAGCGAGCGGATGCATGTGCCAGACAGGGACCCTGAGATGGGGGCTGGAGCAGAGCCGAGAGACAGAGCGACAGACGCTGTGTCCTGAGGGCTACAGAGATGCTGCCCTGTTGTGTCCTATAGCACCCATGTGCCCAGAGAGACCATACTCGCCAGCATCGCCAGCAGCCATCACCTGCTTCAAATAAACCCATTTGGTAGCTTTTTCTCCCCGTGTCAGTTGGTGTCAGAAAATCTCCAGGGAGACAAGAGGGGCTGTGGGGCCATAAGGCATGGGGTGACTCCTAACTCCACACTGGTCTAGGTGGTTGGGGTGGGCAGGAGACCCAGCAAAATGGGGCTCCCCGTCACTGATACTGCTGGCACGCATCTGTGCTCTTGACTGGTTCTCAGAGTGGCCCCAGGGCTCTTGCAGTAGCAGCAGATTAGGTGAAACACCACGCGGGGAGTGTTCCTCGGACGCCAGGTCTCTCACGACCAGGAGATCCGTTACCCTGACTGCCTGCAGCCCCTCAGGGCAGCCCCTCTCCCCTGCACAGCACAGGGGTCCTGGCTCTGGGGCTCCTCAAGCGTCTCCAGTGGCAGAGTGGCCTGCCCAAGCTGAAACCCATGGGAACAGTTTTGTATTTATTGTCCCCACAAGCTCATCACTGCTTCTTTGCTTTGCTCTGGAGTCACTGCTTCTTTGCTTTGCTCTGGAGATGTCTCTGCTGCACAGAGAGCCTTTTCCCAGGTCTGTGAGCCCATGCTGCCCTGGCCGTTCCTGCACCCCTCTCCTGTGCTCCCTGCAGCATCCTGGGCTGGCAGTGCTGCTCTGTAGGGTGAGCAGCTGTGGGGACACAGGGTGACTCCACACTGGCCATGATGGTCAGGGCAGAGCCAGCTGGACCACAGTCACTGCAGCTGACCACCTTCTCCCCAGGGTGTGTGACTGTGGAGGATGCTTGGAGAAATCCCAGGATATTTCACATGACTCAGGATGTGTTTGGAGGTGTGATTAGACCCAGGCTGCTGCCACTCCTGAGAGCCCTGATTTGGGGCACTGCTCGGTTTGGCTCTTTACTCTTGGGTGACTCCACGTGGTTTTGTGAGTTTCCACTCAAAACCTGACCCAGACACGTGTTGCCCCTGGAGATCCCTTCTGCTCTCCAGGTGGTTATCCCTTCTTGAAGGTTATCCCTTCTTGAAGAATAGACATCTGTCACCAGTCTGTTACTATTTGGGACAGTCCCTGGGAGATAATTCTTGAGCACTCATCCTCTCCAGGGCACTGGGCACCCACAAGCGGCATCTGAATCCAACCCTCATTCCCATCGCTATACGAGCTGATGCCCCTTGGCCCATGCACACCCAGGCATGGCAAGAGGGTCTTTATGGGTGCAATTCACTGAGCACATTCTTGACTCCAGCTTGGGAAGAAGAGCCCAGCCTTCAGGCACAGTGCAGACAAAATCCCCTTTTATTACAGAGATGTCATTTGAGAGAGCAGCTGTGACACAGTGAGGGCAGATTGACGGACGGCCTCTGGATCAGACAGACTGAGTTTGTGCCTCAGGGGAAGGAGGATAAATACAAATCGTAGAATCATAGAATGCTCAAGGTTGGAAGGGACCTCTAGAGGTCAAAGCAGGGTCAGCTAGAGCACGTGGCACAGGACTGCATCCAAGCGAGTTTTGAAGATCTTCAGAGAAGGAGACTCCACAACCTCTCTGAGCCGCCAGTTCCAGTGCTCTGTCACCCTCCCAGTCAAGAATTTTTTCCTTAAGTTCCTGTGGAACCTTTGATGCTTCAGTTTCCGGCCGTTTCCTCTAGTTCTGTTGGTGGCCACCACTGAAAAGAGGCCAGCACCATCCTCCTCACTGCCTCCCTTAAGGTACTTATAGACACTGCTCAGGTCCCCTCTCAGCTTTCTCTTCTCCAGGCTGAACAGGCCCAGCTCCCTCAGCCTCTCCTCATAGGGCAGATGTTCCAGGCCCCTGATCATCCTTGTGGCCCTGCGCTGGACTCTCTCCAGCAGCTCCACATCCCTCTTGTACTGTGGAGCCCAGAACTTGACACAATACTCCAGATGCGGCCTCACCAGAGCTGAGCAGAGGGGCAGGATCACCTCCCTCGACCTGCTGGAGACGCTCTTCTTAATGCACTCCAGGATCCCATTGGCCTTCTTGGCCACTAGACCGCACTGCTGCCTCATGGTCAACTTGTCGTCCACCATGACACCCAGGTCTTTCTCTGCAGAGCTGCTCTCCAGAAGCTCAGTCCCCAACCTGTACTGGTGTCTTGGGTTATTCCTCCCCAGGTGGAGAACCTTGCACTTGGCCTTGTTGAACTGCATGAGGTTTTTCACTGCCCAGTTGTCCAGTCTGTCCAGGTCCCTCTGGATGGCAGCGCAGCCCCCTGGGGTATCGGCTACTCCTCCCAGCTGGGTATCATCAGCAAACTTGCTGAGGGAGCGCTCTGTGCCTTCATCCAGGTCATTGATGAATAAATTGAACAGGACTGGACCAAGGACTGACTCCTAGAGGGGACACCGCTAGCTACAGACCTCCAACTAGGCTCCACACCACTGATCACCACCCTCTGAGCTCTGAAAAGCGAGCAGCTTACGACTTTGTTCTTTCTGTAAGTTATAAAAGAAAGCATGTTCTCAATCCAGTACTGCAAAAGAGAGGCTCTACATGATCATTGCCATTAAGTGTAGAAGGCTTAGGTATGACTGGATATACAGCAACCACTCTTTGAATGAGAGCCCTTAGATCTCATTCTCTGATAATCTTTGTGGTAAATACTTTGATCCTGGCTTTAATACCATTCTTCCTGGTGGAATACCACTGGCCACAAGCCTTCAACTGCACTCGGCACTGCGGATCACAACCTTCAGACCTCTTCCAACAGCCAGTGTTCCAGTCATCTAAACCTCATTTCCTGAGCTCCCCAGCTTCCCATTAAGGATGTTATTGGACACGATGAGAATGAGGATCTGACTTCAAAGCCATGCTTGTAGAAATTCGTATTCCTGGCTGCTTTCCTGGCTTTGAGCTCATCACTGCAGTCAACAGCAGCTTCTCTGACGCAGAGGGGTCAGTCTGCTCTAGACGTTCCCTAAAACGAGGCCAGGGAGCATGCAAGACTCCTTCTGATCTATGAATCCACAGGATTCCAAGAAGCACATCCCTCCAGCACCTCCACAAACCACTTCCTAGAGAGGGGCCCTGCAGAGATCCCCGTATGTAAAGCTGGTGAAGGACAAGCCAGAGCAGTGTGAGTGCTGAGTGAGGGCAGTGCCTACTCACAGAATAAAGATGTTGCTCGCAAGGTCCCTTGGGCCCAAGTCGTGAGACAGATGAGCTGCAGCTTCTCTGCAAGCAGCCTGCATGGGGCAAGGGCTTCCCAGCGCCTTTCCTGCCGATGGGAGCACTGCGCACGCCTGGGCTCTGCAGGCATCACGCGCGCAGGCAAGGGGGCTCCCAGCACTTGCCCTCACAGCCACGGGGCTGAGCTGGCTGCCCAGCCCTCTGCTCGCGCCTCCCTCCAGGGAACACTGCTCTGCTTCACACTTCCCCTCCAGCATTCCCAGGGCAGCAGCCAAATGCCTGCCGACAATTCCCCGTGCCACCAGCCCTGCGGCTGCTTGGGAGCCACCCAGAGCCCTCCGCGTACCTCTGGCACCAGCCCCTTCCCAGCAGCTGCGCTCTGCCTCGCAGGGGCACTGCGGCATGCCAGCAAGCAAGGTGAGCCAACAGCAAGATGCTCCTCTGGGCTCCAGCACTTTGGTGGCGGGGCTTGTGCTGCTTGCTTTTGGAGGGTTTTCCTCTGTGCGAGGTAAACACCTGACAGCACCGGGGAGATCTCTGCTCCATCTGCCCTGGAATTCCCATCCTTACCCAAGAGATGGGAATTCACCTCCGTTAGCAAGTGACAACTGTAGCCCAGTGCTGGGCAGAGATGCAGCAGCTGCAGATCCCTGCTGCTGCTGAGGGCACATTTGTTCCTGCTCTGCCCTCTGCAGCCCTAGGAAGCCGTGGCAGGGGCAGCAGTGCAGGAGCTGCACCAAGGCTGCTCTCAGCCACAGCACATGGCGCCTGCAAGGTGCGCGGCAGGACAAGAGAAGGAGCCCAGCAGCACCAGGGGCTCCCAGGCCACCACCAACTCACAAGGGCTCTGCTGAGGACATGCACACCTGGCCCCAGGGCACAACTGCCCTTGGCGCTCATTGCGCTACCAAGGAACACATCTCGACCATGGAAAACAAAACTTCCTTGGGTCTATCGGGCTGTAAGGGGAGTGGAGCAGGGAAGAAAGATGAAGGCATTCAAGGCTGCTTGCAGGGGTGGAAGCAGAGCCCCAAGTGGAGTCCGGCCTCTGGGCAGGCAGCCGCCAGCAGCACCATGGGGCTGCGTGAGGAGCCCTCCTTGGCACCCAGGAAGCCCAAGGCCACGCACTGCTCTCTGCCGCCAGGCTCAGCAGTGCCAGGGGGAGTCCAGCACACGCAGACCCTTCCTCACAGCGGCCCCCCTGGCCCCTGCCGCTGCCCTCCTCCCCCCACGGAGCACTGGAACATCCCAGAGGGGCAGTTATCACCACGGGAACACGGATGCTTCCCAGGGCTGCGCCTCACAGTGGCCCCAGTGCTGGCCACGCAGCAGCAAGGCCAGGTGAGCAGCAGGGCCGCGCAGCACCAGGGGCCACCCGTGGTGCCCACAAGATGCAGGGGAGCTGCGGGGCTGCAGGGCAGCCTGCACGATGCCTCCCAGGGGAGGACAGAAAGCCATGGCGCACCACTTGCTGCTTATGGCTGCAAATGTAAACAATTGCATTCTGTTGCAGAGTCAGGAGGGTGAAAAAAAATGAATAACTCTGAAGTTGAGGACATGGAGTGGGAGAGCTCTGTGCAGGTACTGTGCGTGCAGACAGAGGCTGCGCGGGGACGGCTGGCGCTTGGCTCTGCGAGAGCAGCCGCAGGGCTGGTGGAAGAGGTGGCAGGGAGCTCTGGCAGGCCTGGGTGCTGGGGCAGAGCTGCGCCAGGGCCAGGAGCGGCCAAGGCCTCGGGGGCTGCTGCCTGAGCCTGGCACCCTGGTTCTGTGCACCGCCTGCCCTGTGCACGCAGGGGACATGAGTCCTCATGCACAAAGCCACACCTGCCACCATGATGTCCCCACAAGCTCTCCTGCTCTCTTCCAGCCTCCTGCCACCTGGAGCCTGGATGGCTGCAGAGTCGAGGAGCCCATGGAATGGGAGAGTTCGACCTGCAGCCTCCAGGTATTGCCTTGGCTACACGAGGAGACCTGGCGCGGGTTCTTGCCCGTTTCTGCTTTCCCGTTTCCCGCTGCAGGAAGACAGACCCTGGGGCCAGACCTTACTTTGCTCTGGCACCTGTTTTGCAAACTCTTCCTTCTCTCTCGCAGGCTCTGCACACAGCTGGGGGTCCTGCACTGAATGAAGCAGAGCCCATGGAGTGGCTCAGTTCTGGCAGCAGCCAGGTACAGCCCTTGCAGCCACTGGATGCCCTTATCCTTCCTCCTCTCCACGCACTGTCCCCACCAAGGTCTCTTGCTCTCTTCCAGATTGTGGGGAGCAGTGGCCTAGTTCGGTGCAGCCAGGAGGAGCCCATGGAATGGGAGAGCTCCAGCTGCAGCCCCCAGGTATGGTCCCTGCTGCCGGCTGCACGGGCAGAGCTGGGGCTGTGCCCGGCCCCTTGGCGCTGCTCCGCGCTGCCTTTGGGGAGCAGCCGCGCGGGAGCCTGGCCCAGGTGTGCGGGCGCTCTGGCGGGCCGCGGCGCCGGGGCAGAGCTGCACAGGGCGCAGGAGCGCCCAAGGCCTGGGCACCTGCTGCCTCAGCCCCTCTGCCGGCCTCTGGGCTGCGCTGGCCACGCCAAGCCTCTGCCAGGGCACCAATGACGGCAGCGCTGCTGCCAAAGAGCCCGCGCAGCCGCCAAAGAGCCTCTGCTCCACGGGAGCCCCCGAGCCGCTCCTCGGCCCTGCTCACGCCTCCTTTTCCCTTGCAGACCAAGCTCCCCTTCACTCTGGCTGCTGCCTGGAAGCGCTGGGCATGAGGACTCCAGCCCTGGACTCTTTTTTGGTTTTTTTCTATGTAGCGTCACAGTAGTTTTTGGTTGTTGTTGATATTGTTTATATTGTTTTTGATGTTGTTGTTACTGTTATTGATATTGTTGTCATTATTGTTGTTTTTGTTATTCTTTCTTGTTCTTGTTTAAATATATATTCCTGTATCATTGCTCATATGTTGCCTGATTTTTCCAAGCAAGCTCAGGCACAAAAAACCATCCCCACCGCAGGTCTGTGTGTGGAGCCCTGTGTGCACCAGGGGCACGGGAGCAAGAGCAATAAATTCCTTCCTGGACTTCCATTCACACATGGCCGTGGGGATGTGCAAAGGGAAAGAAGCCTCAGCCCCACCACGGGGCAGGTGTCAAGTTCTCCAGGTGCCGCACACAACGTGTCTCCATAAGGCCCAAGCCACAGGCAAAGGGAAGCTGTTGTGCCCCAGGGACATGGGGCGTGGAGATGCAGGGCCGACCTCTCCGAGCCCCTTGGGGACACACTTGGCAGCCTCAGGAACAGGGACCAGGTCACCAAGGAAGGTCCTCCAGCTCCACAGTGACTCTGGCATTTCCTGTGCAGGGCCCATTTGCTCTGCTCATACTGTGGGACACTCATGTCCTTGCGCTGCCTACAGCCTTTCCCAGCCTTTCCGTGGCCTGAGCTGCCTGCCATTTCCAGCACAAAGAGCTCCAGGAGGCCCATGCTGAGCACTGCATTTGAGCGCTGGGCCAGAGGAGCTGCCCTTGCCAAGGGGCCCTCCCTGTGCGCAGGGCTCAGAGCGCAGCAAAGCAAGCTGCAAGCTCCCTGCCACGCAGAGAAGGCAGGAGCTGCCAAGAGCAGGGCCCCGCGCTGCAGGGCTGCACGAGGGCAGAGCGTCTCCCACAGCTGCTCTCTGCCCTGCACCAGCTTCCAGAGGCACCTTTGTCCCCAGGGTGCAGCTGGGCCCTGCGTGCAGCAGCCGCCCAGGTGTCCACGTGCAGGGGGAAGGTGTCCTTCCATCAGCACCACACAGAACACGTTTGCCCCATCCTCTTTACATTCTCCCCTCAGCTAGCTGTACATGTGGAGAAGGTCCCCTCAATCTTCTCGCTTAGTCTTTCCTCATAAGAGAGAAGCTCGAGGCCCTTAATCAGACAGTCAGTTTCCATATGGAACTGGTCGGCTCTGGGCTCCTGGCTCTGGAGAGCCCGGGAGAGGTGAAACGGCCTCCCAGGCCCTTGGGGCCCTTGCGATGTTGATCAGCTGCGTGGACACAAGAGTCTGGATCACTGTGGCCGTCTGCTGCTGTTCACCCCTCAGTCTGGATGCCAGAAGGATATTGATGCACGGCAGTTTCAAGCACATATTCAGTCATAGGTTATTATAAAACCTTTCATATTGAACTATGGTTGCTCATTCTTTTTCTCTATTCCTTTTCCTTTTCCTTTTTCTTTTTCTTTTCCTTTTCCTTTCTCTTTTCCTTTCTCTTTTTCCTATTATTTTCTTTTTTTTATTCGTTACCTTTTTTATTGTTATACTTTTTTTCTTACTTTTTTCCCATTACTTTCATTACTCTTCCTTCCTTTCCTTCCTTTCATTCATTCCATCACTCTCTGGACATGAAGGGAGCCTCTGAAGTCACACCCAGAAAGGAATAATGTTTCTTTTGTAGAAATGTGTATCCATTCCAATGCCAGGCAGTGGAGTTTCATGCTCCCTTAACGGGGTTGGGAATGAGAGTGTGGTGTCTGGCAAAACCAGACATGTAAGGAGGAAGAGAAGGAGGATGTTGGCAGATTGCAGCATATGATGCACACGGACTCCGGTGTAATGTACCAAAGACCTTCTCTTGAGCATCAAATACAACTTATATACGATACTGTCCTGGATATAATCCCTTATTTGAAAAAAGCACATGAAGATGGTTACTAAATGAGCCAACAGTCTAACTGATTACACACAAGATTATCATAGAATCATAGAATCATAGAATGCTTAGGGTTGGAAGGGACCTCTAGAGATCATCTAGTCCAACCCCCCTGCATATGCAGGGACACCTAGAGCACGTGGCACAGGACTGCATCCAAGCGGGTTTTGAAGATCTCCAGAGAAGGAGACTCTACAACCTCTCTGGGCAGCCTGTTCCAGTGCTCTGTCACCCTCACTGTTAAGAAATTTTTCCTTAAGTTCCTATGGAATTTTTGATGTTTCAGTTTCCGGCCATTTCCTCTAGTCCTATCAGTGGCCACCACTGAAAAGAGACCATGACCGTCCTCTGCACTCCCTCCCTTGAGGTATTTATATACACTGATTAGATTCCCCTCTCAGCCTTCTCTTCTCCAGGCTGAACAGGCCCAGCTCCCTCAGCCTCTCCTCATAGGGCAGATGTTCCAGGCCCCTGATCATCCTTGTAGCCCTGCGCTGGACTCTCTCCAGCAGCTCCACATCCCTCTTCTACTGTGGAGCCCAGAACTTGACACAATACTCCAGATGCGGCCTCACCAGGGCTGAGTAGAGGGGCAGGATCACCTCCCCCGACCTGCTAGAGATGCTCTTCTTAATGCACTCCAGGATCCCATTGGCCTTCTTGGCCACGAGGGCACACTGCTGCCTCATGGTCAACTTATCATCCACCATGACACCCAGGTCTTTCTCTGCAGAGCTGCTCTCCACAAGGTCGGTCCCCAGCCTGTACTGGTGTCTGGGGTTATTCCTCCCCAGGTGCAGAACCTTGCACTTGGCCTTGTTGAATTGCATGAGGTTTTTCACCGCCCAGTTGTCCAGTCTGTCCAGGTCCCTCTGGATGGCAGCACAGCCCTCTGGGGTATCGGCTATGCATTTGTGGCCTTGCAGATGTCAGTAATCAGCTGGCTCCGTGCCATCTCCAATTACTCCCTGCAGTAAGTTTTGCATGGGAACAGCGAAGGGAGGTCCAGTATTCACTGGTCCTTCAAGGTCATGGGAGAGCGCTGCTCCATCTCAAGCTGCACCGTCTGCCACCTCTCCCCCTGTTTTGTTTAGCCAGGCCGCTGACAAAAGGAGCTGCCCTGATTTGGGCTTCAGGCTTTTGCACTCATCTAGGATTGCATATTTCATTTATATGAGTAATTAAATTTATTCATATATATTCACATATATATTCATATCTATTCATGTATGATTTTTATATATGAATATATATATTTGCAGCTATATTTGCATATATATTCTCATATATATATTTACATATATGAATTGTATATTTTTCATATCTCCATATGCATACCCATATATATACCTTATTTATATATGTACACTATATTTATATATATTTATATTCATGAACTATATATATTCATAGTATATGTTTTATATTAATAGTTATATTTATTCATATATTCATAATATATGTTTCATAATAACATTTATTCATAATATATATGTTTATATTAATAATTATGTTTGTCCATATATATATAAGACATATATATTCATAATATATGCTTCATGTTAATAATAATATTTATTCATATACAAATTCTACACTTTTTTATGATTAGTACTAACTTGTTACACAAAACAAAACATTACAATTTGTGATACTCAGATTAGATACCAATAAAAACACACATGGATGTGAAATGTATTCCATAACCTTCTAAGTGTGAAGAATGGTCAAATTAGCCTCAGAATGGTTGCTATTAGTCAATAATTGAGAAACGTTTCTTTTTTTTTTTTTTTAATCCATATGCCATTATTGACAATTGGAGAGGATGGATCCCATTATGAATCCAGTAAATTTGCGTGAAGGTTATAGGTATACTCATCATGCATACAAACATCCATAATATTCTATGTCACATATCTATATCAATCATACAGGTTAAAAGCATAAACTACTGATTATATAGGTTGAGATCAATGCACAGAAAAGCATAAACTATTAATTATATAGGTTAAGATCAATGTACATAACAGAATAAAATCACAAACATCACCACATCTATTCCCTACTGCACCAAATGTTGAAAAATGATTCATGATTCACTCCAATGGCTCATTGGTTTTCGACTCCTGTGCTTGGCTGCAATTCTCCTGTGGCTGTGACTCCTCTGTCGTCAAGTAAGGCTTTACAGTTTTTGCTGGTAACCAGCGAGGACCTGTGGGAAGAAGAACACATGCATATCCCCTTCCACACGTTATTAGTTCTGTGGGGCCAGTCCATCGCGACTCCCCACATTCTTTATACCATACCTTTGGCTGAGCCCCAAATGGAGGGACCCTCCCCAATTGTCGGGCAGCTGCTGTTGCAAATAAGTAATGATCAGAATGATTCAAAAAATTAAGTACAGTTCCTGTGGAGTAACACGGTGCATAGGATTCCTTCTTTTTCGTTTATGTGTCATAGCCTTGAGAGTCCCATGGACACATTCGATAAAGGCTTTTCCAGTGAGAGAATGCAATATTCCAGTAACATGTTGTATGCCCCAGTGTTGTAGTAAAATATATATTGTTTATGAAACATAAGCAGAACCATTATCATTTTTAATTCTTTTCAAGAGGCCCATAGCAGCAAAACATCTTAACCAGGGGCATTTCACATCGTGTGCCTTTTCTCCCGTATGTGCAGAGGCTACCAGACACCCTGAGAAGGTTTCCACGCTAACATGCACATAACGCAGTCGGCCCCATGTCCATATATGTGTGATATCGCTCTGCTGCAACTCATTAGCTTGTAAACCTCAAGGGTTCACTCCTGTATGTGATGATACTGGTGTAATATGTTGACAGTCAGAGCATGCACGGACAATTTCCGTGGCTTGCTTTTGGGACAGAGGAAATTGTTTACGCAGAGAAGAGGCCTTTTGATGAAATAAGTTGTGAGATAATGGGGCTTGCTCAAAACTGCATGGCAATACTGCTGCCATTGTCAGTTTATCTGCCATAGCATTTCCTTCAGTTATTGGTCCTGGTAGAGTAGTATGCAACCATATATCCATTTTAAAATATAAACGTACATGATTTTAAAGCAGTGTAGGTAATTTCAGTAGCAAGGGAAAAAATTGTTTGTTAGTGACCTCTTTTATCATTGCATCTTCAATGCGTTGAGCAATAACTATAACATATGCAGAATCTGCAACAACATTGAGTGGTTCAGGTGAAAGCAATTCAATGGCGTGCAAGGCCGCTGACAGTTCAACAGTTTGTGTGGATCCTTCAAACATTAAAATAGACGATTGCCACTATAACGAATCTGTTCGTCTCCATGCAACCAGCGCTCTATGTGTTTTCCCCGATCCGTCCAGAAATAACGTGCGTGCACCTTTAATGGGAACAGGAACACATCGGTTCCTTGGCTGCAATGCAATTTGAGAGAGGGAACGTAACAGCTTATGTCGTGGGGGTGTATAATGTATCTCATTTAAATAATCAGCCAGAGCGCCTTGCGTCCATAAGAATTCCCTATTTAATACCACAAAGTCGTCTTTAGTCAGCCGCAAATAAACAGCACCAGGATAACTACAATAACTACATTGCAAGCACACATATTAGAGTCATTAAACACAGTCTGGTTATAAATTTCATTAATTAGCATGCATTTACACTTTGGTCTAAAACACACACATCCTTTCCCTGCGTAAGCTAATGCAGTTTTATTATTACTCTATGGATTGATCTCAAAATGGCACACGCCCTCCTTGGTATCAAGGCAAACTTCGCTCGCCTTAAGGGCATCATCTTCGCATATGAGCTCCAGCTCTGATACTAAAACACAGGCTTCTAAATCTATCAATTGCCGTTTTTTATCATTTTTTATCACACACACTTGCCCACATTCAGTGGTCCAGGGAATGGGGGGGAGAGAGGGACGGGGGTGTTAAGAGCACAGATTCGTTGGTGTTAATTCCCAGGGCTACAATGGGGTAAACCTTCTCAATGGTGACATCCGCCACTGTCCGTGCGTTAGTGATGACTGTGCTGAGGACCTGGTCATGGGTGAAGGTCACAGGTCTCCACCACGCTTGAAGCTGTTGTTCTTCCTCCAGGCCCTCAGAGCTAAGGTCAAACGGATCATCACTTGGGGGGTCAGCCACCCCCTCATATGGTGGTGCTCACGGTGGTGGTGTTTCTTTCTGGTCACTCTTATCACTCGGAAGGGCTTCCGCTGCCTTCAGGGTAAGCATCATCTGCCACCAGGTGGTCACATGTTTTACTGCAGCTGCATCACCATCTGCCATCGCCTCCTTAAGGCAATTTCCGACATCTTCCCACACCTCTTGCTGAAATGGGCCTTCTTTCAGAAAGATAGGTACCTTATCCTGGATCCATTCTAACAGAGTTGTTAGGTGTTTCCTGGAGACTTCCCAGTTCTTTTTGCACACCATGCGCTGCAGCACATCCAGGCTTTGTTTCTGCTCTTGAGACATTCCACCTCCCAGGGTTCCCAGGCCGCTCACATGATGGGTGCACACTGCAGCTCTTTCTGCTCCGTTCTTGGTTCACCTGGACTGCGCTGACGGGTTCAGACTGTGTGAGCTTCCTGACTGTTCATGCCCCACATTGGGCTCCATTTGCAGCATATGATGTGCATGGACTCCAGTGTAATGCATCAGAGACCTTTTATTGAACATTAGATACAACTTACATACTGTACTCTACTGGATATAATTGCTTATTTACAAAAAGCATGCAAATACAGTTGCTAAATGAGCCAGCATTCTAACTAATTACAGGCAAGATCGTTCCATCAGCTATGGATTCGTGGCCTGACACGTGCCAGTAGCAGGCTGACTCCGTGTCATCTCCAATTACTCCCTGAATTAAGTTTTGCATTGGAATAGCAAACGGAGGACCAGTATACACTGGTCCCTCAAGGTCATGGGAGAGCGCTGTTCCATCTCAAGCTGCACCGTCTGCCACAGCCAATGAGCTGGAAGGCAGCAGTGCCAGGCCCAGTGGGAGTCAAGCAGCACACAGGGAGCAGCTGAGTGCGCCCAACAGCCTGGCTCATTGCGGCCAATGACCACCTGCAGGGACCAGCCCTCACGCACATGCTCGCCCCAGTCCTGCTTCACTGCTTTAGCCCTCTCTTCAGCTTCTCCCAGAGAAGATGTCCTGCTTCTGCTGCATCTCTGCATGGCTCTTGCTTTGGGAGACAGGTCAAGAGGGCAGCCTCAGATCCTGAAGGAACCACAGGTGTCCCAAGCAGGGCATGATGTTCACTCCTTCCAGCAGCATGGAACATAGGGATACACTGGGCCTTGGAAGCAAAACACCAGCAGCACCTGCCCTGCAGGACCACCATGGGCAGGGGAAAGGAGGAGAGCAGCTTTGGCACAAACTGACCTCTCTCCAGACACTCCAAACACAAGAAAAGCCACTCATCCATATCCTCATCTTCCACAGCTGCAGGGAGCAAGGGCCTCCTTTGGCCCCTTTGCCATATGCAGCAAGCCAGCAGGGCTGCAGCTTCCCAAGCAAGGCCACTGCAGCTCTGCACAGACCACAACGGGCACTGCGCTCGCACCCGGCAGCAAGCAGTCCTGACGCACAGTACGAGCAGGCTCCTGCCGGCCTCTTGGCGCAGCTTGCTGAGCACACCTCTGTGCTCACACACCTCCTGCTCAGCAAGCATTTGTACACGAAATCTCTATCAACAACGTTAATCTCTCTACCCTATTATAGCGTTCCCTTGTGAAGAAAACAATTCCCTTTCCTTCCAAATGGCCACAAGTGCATGTACAACCCCAAAGGTATATTGCAAGTCATATAGATATTGGCCCACTTTCCTTCAGGTAACTCCAGAGTCTGTGTTAAAACACGCAATTCAGCTTTCTGAGGTGATGTATTTACTGTCCATGGTCCTTGATTCTTTCTTCTTTGTTCAGATCATGGACCTTTTTGTACATTTTGTACAACTAGATGTATATAAACCACTCTCTGAATGATAGCCCTTAGATCTTGTCCTCTGATTGCCTTTATCTTACAAGACTTTGCCCCTGCCTTTAATTCCACTCTTCCCGGTGAAACACCACTGGCCACAGGCCTTCAACTAGATTCAGCACCGCTGATAGCAACTCTTTAAGCTTGGCCATCCAGCCACTTCTTGATCGACACACTCTGCGCTTAAGCAAATCAAACCGCCTGAGCTTCCCAGCATCCCTACAACAATGTTACAGGAGATGATGGGGATGAGAAGCTTATTTCACAGCCCACCTTTTACAAACAAGCATTCTTGGATGTTTTTAAGAATTTCAGCTGATCACTGCAGAAAATAGCAGCTTCTCCGGCACAAGGGAGGTTACCTTCTCCATATCTCATTGACTTTACCAAAGGCGAAAACAGGGAGCACACGAGATTCTTCCCCTCCACTGCTCAGCATGACTCCAGGCAGCACATCCCTCCTGCACCTCCAAACACCACTTCCCAGAAAGGGACCCAGTGGAGACCCACGTTATGTAAAGCTGCTGACAAACACGCCAGGGCAACACAAGTGGTGAGAGAGGGCTGTAGCTGGGCACAGAATAAACACATTGCATGCAAGGACCTGTGTACCCAGGTCGAGGGGCAGAGGAGCCGCAGCTTCTCTGCAAGCAACCTGCATGGGGCAAGGGCTTCCCAGCGCCTTTCCTGCCGATGGGAGCACTGCGCACGCCTGGGCTCTGCAGGCGTCACGCGCGCAGGCAAGGGGGCTCCCAGCACTTGCCCTCACAGCCACGGGACTGAGCTCGCTGCCCAGCCCTCTGCTCATGCCTCCCTGCAGGGAACACTGCTCTGCTTCACACTTCCCCTCCAGCATTCCCAGGGCAGCAGACAAATGCCTGCCGACAATTCCCCGTGCCACCAGCCCTGCGTCTGCTTGGGAGCCACCCAGAACCCTCTGTTCACATCTGGCACCAGCCCCTTTCCAGCAGCTGCGCTCTGCCTCGCAGGGACACTGGAGTGGAGCAGGGAAGAAAGATGAAGGTATTCAAGGCTGCTTGCAGGGGTGGAAGCAGAGCCCCAAGTACAGTCCGACTTCTGGGCAGGCAGCCACCAGCAGCACCATGGGGCTGCGTGAGGAGCCCTCCTTGGCACCCAGGAAGCCCAAGGCCACGCACTGCTCTCTGCCGCCAGGCTCAGCAGTGCCAGGGGGAGTCCAGCACACGCAGACCCTTCCTCACGGCGGCCCCCCTGGCCCCTGCCGCTGCCCTCCTCCCCCCACGCAGCAGTGGAACATCCCAGAGGGGCAGTTATCGCCACGGGAACACGGAAGCTTCCCAGGGCTGCGCCTCACAGTGGCCCCAGTGCTGGCCACGCAGCAGCAAGGCCAGGTGAGCAGCAGGGCCGCGCAGCACCAGGGGCCACCCGTGGTGCCCACAAGATGCAGGGGAGCTGCGGGGCTGCAGGGCAGCCTGCGCGATGCCTCCCAGGGGAGGCCCCAAAGCCACCACGCGACACTTGGCGCTCACACCGCTGACATTGCCCTTCTCTCTCCTCTACTTGCCACTCGGCTCCCCAACTGCAAAAGGGCCTGCCGGGGACAAGGAGGCTGCCGCGGGCAGGCCCAGCTCTGTGCCCCACCACTCCCACACACGGAGACACCAAGCGGCTGCTGGGACAGAGACACCTGCTCTCACGGCTGCAAATGACAATGACTCCTTTTCTTTTGCAGTTGGTGGAGACTTAAAAAAATGGACAACTCTCCAGTTGAAGAGATGGAGTGGGAGAGCTCTGTGCAGGTACTGTGCGCGCAGGCAGAGGCTGCGTGGGGACGGCTGGCGTTTGGCTCTGCGAGAGCAGCCGCAGGGCTGGTGGCAGAGGTGGCAGGGAGCTCTGGCAGGCCTGGGTGCTGGGGCAGAGCTGCGCCAGGGCCAGGAGCGGCCAAGGCCTCGGGGGCTGCTGCCTGAGCCTGGCGCCCTGGCTCTTTGCACCGCCTGCCCTGTGCACGCAGGGCACACGAGGCCCCATGCACAGAGCCAGATCTGCCACCATGACTGTCCCCCTATGCTCTCCTGCTCTCTTCCAGAGCCCAGGAACCCACAGCCTGGCTGGATGCAGCCAGGATGAAGAGCCTATGGAGTGGGAGACCTCTAGCTGTGCCCTCCAGGTACTGCTGCTGCTGCCGGGTGCACATGGACAGCTGGGGATGGGGTTGGCCCCTTCTCGCTTTCCCGATTCTCGCTGCAGGAAGAGGGGCCCTGGGGCCAGACCTCCCCAGCTCTGGGACTTGTCTTGAAAATGCCTCCCTCTCTCTTACAGGCTCCGCACATGGATAGGGGGCCTTCAGGGGACCACCCTGAGCCTATGGAGTGGCTCAGTTACGGCAGCAGCCAGGTACAGCCCCCGTAGCCCCTGGATGCCCTTGCCCTTCCTCTTCCCCATGCACCGTCCCCACCAAGGTCTCCTCCTCTCTTCCAGACCGTGGGGAGCATCACCCTGGTCGGCTGCAGCCAAGAAGAGCCGATGGATTGGGAGAGCTCCGGCTGCAGCCCCCAGGTATGCTCCCTGCTGCCGGCTGCACGGGCAGAGCTGGGGCTGTGCCCGGCCCCTTGGCGCTGCTCCGCGCTGCCTTTGGGGAGCAGCCGCGCGGGAGCCTGGCCCAGGTGTGCGGGCGCTCTGGCGGGCTGCGGCGCCGGGGCAGAGCTGCACAGGGCGCAGGAGCGCCCAAGGCCTGGGCACCTGCTGCCTCAGCCCCTCTGCCGGCCTCTGGGCTGCGCTGGCCACGCCAAGCCTCTGCCAGGGCACCAATGACGGCAGCGCTGCTGCCAAAGAGCCCGCGCAGCCGCCAAAGAGCCTCTGCTCCACGGGAGCCCCCGAGCCGCTCCTCGGCCCTGCTGATGCCTCCTTTTCCCTTGCAGACCAAGCTCCCCTTCACCCTGGCTGCTGCTGGGAAGCACTGGGCCCAGGGACTGCAGCAATAACTTCTTATCTGGATTTTTCATTAGAGACTTTTATTAGTAGTATTTGTTCCTGTTGATATTGTTGATATTCCTGTTGTTAGTTTTATTGATATTGTTTTTGTTATTGTTGTTGTTATTGTTTAATATATTGTTCTGTTTTTGTTGTTGTTTAAATATATATTCCTGTATCATTGTTTTAGTGTTGTATGTTTTATCCAAGTGATGTCAGGCACTAAAATCATCCCCACTGAAGATGTGTGTATGTAGTGCTAAGATTTCAGACCCTAGGAGCAAGGGAGGGCCTGCACAGGTTCCCTCTAGGACTTTCTTCACACATGGCCCTTTGGGATGTCCCAGCCAGTTTTCCATCTGTTTTTTTTTCTTCTTCTTTTTCACTTCTTCTATTCTTCATTTTCTTTTTCTTTTCCCTTTTCTTTTTTTTTGTTTTCCTTTTAATCTTTTCCTAATGCTGTTTTGTTTTGTTTTCTCTTTTTCTCTTTCTTCTTTCCATTTCCAATTCTTTTTATTTCTTCTTATTTTTTTTTTCCTTCTTGGGAATTGTGGCACAGAAAAAGAGTGTAGGGTATCACGGAGCCGAAGAGCATTCCCGACCGGCAGCGGGGATCGCAGCTCTGCTCCACACTCAGGCGCTCCCCTTCTATAATGCCTGCACTCAAGCAGTGCCGAGAGAGGACAAGCTCATCCTCAGGAGAGTAGTCATTGCTCTCTGGAAAGGAAGGGAGCCTCCAAGGCCAGGCCTGCAAAGGAACAATGGTTCTTTTCCAGCAATGTGCATGCATTCCAATGCCAGGCTGTGGGATTTCTTGCTCCCTTATGGAGTTGGGAATAAGTGTATGGTGCCTGACAAAACAGGACAAGCAAGGAAGAAGCCAAGGAGGTTCTTGGCAGATGAGATGGAAGGCAGCACTGCCAGGCCCAGCGGGAGTCGTGCGGCACACGGGGAGCAGCTGAGTGCGCCCAACAGCCTGGCTCATTGCGGCCAATGACCACCTGCAGGGACCAGCCCTCACGCACATGCTCACCCCAGTCCTGCTTCACTGCTTTAGCCCTCTCTTCAGCTTCCCCCAAAGAAGATGTCCTGCTTCTGCCGCATCTCTGCATGGCTCTTGCTTCAGGAGGCAGGCCAAGAAGGCAGCCTCAGATCCCGAAGGAACCACAAGCGTCCCATGGTCCTGATGTGCAGGCACCGCATGGGGCAGGGAGCACTCCAGGATGGGGAAAGGTCTCCCCAGTATGGACCCAGCAACAACCCTTGGTATCTCAGCCCACCACAGCCCTCCTGCTTGGGCAGCCACCCCCTGCAACCTGCCCCTGCTGACTCCTGTGAATGTCCAATGTCGGACGAGTGCTGGAAATGGCCAAAGTGAGAGACCAATCCGTGACAAATGCCCTGTGGCCCCTTCACAGCCAGGCCATGCAACCAAGGACACCCAGCTCAGCAAACGTCCTTTTCCTCTCCGGACCCTCTCCAGCCCAGCCCAGCCCCTCTCCAGCTCTCCCCTCCTGCCCTGCCCTCTCCCAGCCCACCCAGCAGAGCAGACCAGGCTGGGGGTGGCCCCGCAGCAGTGCCCCCCGCAGGGCACTCACCCCACAGCCCCAGCCCCACCGTGGGCACAGCAGCTCCAGGGGACAGGGCTGTGTGTGTCAGGTGCCCCATCAGGCTCCAAGCTGGAACTGGACCCCATACGGACACAGAGGACAGTGACACTCTGTGCCTCTTGTTCCTGTATCCCAGAGCTTCCCTACCCCAGGCTGCCTGCAGCCCCCATGCCAGCCCCTCTCTCTAGCACAGCACAAGGCTCCCTGCCCTGGGGCTCTGCTGGCATCTCCTGCTGCCAGGGACACAGCAGCCAGCCCCTAGCCGACATGCAGAGAAACATATTTCTTTTCCCCTTTTATTCCTCCTTCTAAGAGCACAATTGCTCCTTTTCCCCTTCCCCAGGGATATCCCTGCTCCCTGAAAAACCCTTCCCCAGGTTAATTCCTTAGTTATGGTCTGCCTGGAAGGTCCTGGAGCCTCCCCGGTGCTCCCTGCAGGACCCCGAGATGCTGGTGCTGCTCTGCAGAGTGAGTGGGCTGTGGTGCTCTGGGGTCACAGGGTCACTCTGCAGTTGTTGTGGTCATGGTTGGACACAGACCCAGCTGGACAGGCATCATTGTACCTGAGAACACCGTATCAAGGGGCCTCTATCTGTGAATGATGCTCTGAGCAATCACAGGGCCTATAAAATGGCTCAGCTGTGTTCATGTGTCCCTAGACCCAGACAATGACTTCAGGTATAAGCTATCATGGGCGGCTCTTGAAGCTCCTTTCCCTGTGCCTGCAAGGTCCCCAATGTGGTCATAGGCCACCATACGGGGGACAGTCCCAGGCAGATACTACTTGGCCATTCATCACTATCAGGAGCACCGAGCACTCACAAGTGAGAACTGAATCCAGTCCTTATTCCCTAACATATCCCCCCAGGAGCAAATTGCCTTGGGCCCATGAAGAGCCCCAGAAAAACAAAAAGCATCTCTCAGGCTGAATGTCATGGAGCAAATTCTTGGCACCAGCTTTGGAAGAAGAGCCCAATCCACGAGATGCACTGAAAACATACCCTTTACTTGGGGGAACGACAGCTCTGACACAATGATAGACACATTTAAAGAAGACCTCTGGGTCAGAAAGACACGGGTAACACCTCTGGAGAAGTGGGATGAATTCAGAAACTTGTGCACAAACCTCATTATTAAAGCAAGAATGCCAAAATCACAAGAGTTGTCTGAGAGAAATTAGATATTACTTGAGTAGAAGGATGGGCAGCTTATTGCTGCTGAAATATTACCAATTGAATCATTTTATCTTTAAGCAGGAAAAGGAAGACAGACAGAAAGAGAGAAAGAGAGAGAACGAGAGAGACAGAGATAGAGGATGAGAGAAAGAAAGGAAGAGAGGATGAAAGGAAGAGGAAGGAAGAGAAAAAGAGAGGAAGGGAGGCAGGGAGAGAGGAAGAGAGGAAGGGAGGAAGGAAAGAAGGGAGGGAGGGAAGGAGGGAGGGAGGAAGGGAGGGAGGAAGGGAGGAGGAAGGAAGGAAGGAAGGAAGGAAGGAAGGAAGGAAGGAAGGAAGGAAGGAAGGAAGGAAGGAAGGAAGGAAGGAAGGAAGGAAGGAAGGAAGGAAGGAAGGAAGGAAGGAAGGAAGGAGGAAGGAAGGGGGAAGGAAGGAAGGAAGGAAGGAAGGAAGGAAGGAAGGAAGGAAGGAAGGAAGGAAGGAAGGAAGGAAGGAAGGAAGGAAGGAAGGAAGGAAGGAAGGGAGGGAGGGAGGGAGGGAGGAAGGAAGGAAGGAAGGAAGGAAGGAAGGAAGGAAGGAAGGAAGGAAGGAAGGAAGGAAGGAAGGAAGGAAGGAAGGAAGGAAGGAAGGAAGGAAGGAAGGAAGGAAGGAAGGAAGGAAGGAAGGAAGGGAGGAAGGGAGGAGGAAGGAAGGAAGGAAGGGAGGAAGGAAGGAAGGAAGGAAGGAAGGAAGGAAGGAAGGAAGGAAGGAAGGAAGGAAGGAAGGAAGGAAGGAAGGAAGGAAGGAAGGAAGGAAGGAAGGAAGGAAGGAAGGGAGGAAGGGAGGAGGAAGGAAGGAAGGAAGGAAGGAAGGAAGGAAGGAAGGAAGGAAGGAAGGAAGGAAGGAAGGAAGGAAGGAAGGAAGGAAGGAAGGAAGGAAGGAAGGAAGGAAGGAAGGAAGGAAGGAAGGAAGGAAGGAAGACCCTTACTGCCAGTTACCCTGAGGATGAGTAGATACACATTGTCAGTCGTGCAGTAGATGCAGATGGTCTTGGCATTGTATCCCCTGAACCAGTTTCCTCAGTGCAGCTTTGAGCTCCTTGTTCCTCAAGCTGTAGATGAGGGGGTTCAGTGTAGGAGGCACCAGCGAGTACAAAACAGCCAGGACCAGATCCAGAGCTGGGGAGGAGATGGAGGGGGGCTTCAGGTAGGCAAAAAATGAAGTACTGGCAAACAGGAGGACCACAGCCAGGTGTGGGAGGCACATGGAAAAGGCTTTGTGCCGACCCTGCTCAGAGGGGATCCTCAGCACAGCTCTGAAGATCTGCACATAGGACACCACGATGAAAATGAAACACCCAAAGGCTAAACAAAGACTAACCACACTAACTCCACCTTCCCTGAGGTAGGCATCTGAGCAGGAGAGCTTGAGGATCTGGGGGATCTCACAAAAGAACTGCTCCACCTCATTGCCTTGGCAGAGGGGAATGGAAAATGTGTTCCCAGTGTGCAGGAGAGCATTGAGGAAAACACTGGCCCAGGCAGCTGCTGCCATTTTGACACAAGCTCTGCTGCCCAGGAGGATCCCATAGTGCAAGGGTTTGCAAATGGCAACGTAGCGGTCGTAGGCCGTGAATGTGAGGAGACAATACTCTGCTGAGATAAAGAAGACAAAGAAAAAGACCTGGGTAGCACAACCCAAGTAGGAAATGTCCCTGCTGTCCCAGAGGGAATTGTGCATGGATTTGGGGACAGTGGTGGAGATGCAGCCAAGGTCAAGGAGGGAGAGGTTGAGGAGGAAGAAGTACATGGGGGTGTGGAGGCGGTGGTCGCAGGCTACGGCTGTGATGATGAGGCCGTTGGCCAGGAGGGCAGCCAGGTAGATGCCCAGGAAGAGCGAGAAGTGCAAGAGCTGCAGCTCCCGTGTGTCTGAGAATGGCAGGAGGAGGAACTCGTTGAGGGAGCTGCTGTTGGACATTTCCTCCCCATACATATGGGGATTTCACCAAGGAAAAAAACAGACAGAGACAAGTTAGGAGACACTCTTAAAAGGAAAATAAAGAAAAATAATGAAGTTTTCTTATCTATTTGTCTCATTCCCAGATCTCTGAGGCTCACGCCTTTTCTAACAAGAAAATGTTACTCTAAAAAGAGAGCAGCCCCTGCTGAAAGGAGAGTCTGGTTTCAGAGGGCCCATCTCGGACCTTCTCTCCCTTTCTACATGCACCTGAGGGAGGTCTCCACACTCCCCTTGTAGCAAAAAACGCACAAGACCCTTTTCTGCTGCCCATTTACAGCCTCCCACCATCACTTCCAGGATTTCCATAGGTTCCCCATGGGTCGCTGGGATACCACAGATATGCCATGAGACAACAGAGCCTTTCTGGATGGCAGGTGGCAGCCTGCAGGACACCACGGGGTAACAGCCAAATGACTGTGAGGATTTAAGATGGACTTTCCTTAAGGGACAGTCAATTCATTTCCCTGTATTGCATTTCCTGGAGCTCCACAGGACAGAATGGGGCTGTGGAGACCTCACTCCCTTGGAAATCCTTCTTTTCCACTACTTGTAGCTTTGGTGCCTGAACTGCAGCTGGATACTCCCAACCACAGGAAGCAGAGAGCAAGAACAGGAGCAGCATGGACAGGAGAAGGATTAAGGAGCAACATCATGACCCTGTTGCCAAGGGAGGCAAGGAGAGGGACAGAGAGGCATTCTGGAAAACCTTCGCTTTAGCAGCAGGGTATGGCACCTTGCAGAGGGGGACATTGCAGCACTGCCCCTCTCAGCCCTTTGGTGGGGAGGCACCAAAGAGATGCCCCTCTCCTCTGCCACAGCTCTGGCTGCAGAGTTCAGCCCGAGCCCCATGCCCTGCAGTTCCTTCTCCTTCCCTGCCCATCTCTGCTGCCTGGAGCTGTCCCTGCTGGCAGCGCTTTCTCTGTCCCAGTGTCTTGTCCCTGTCACTGCTCAAAGATCCCATGTCACCCTCTGGGTGCTCAGTTCTGCCCTACAGAAACCTCTGGGCAATGTCCAGGGCCAGCTCTGTGGTTGCAGGTTGGAATGGAGCAGGTCACATAAAGTCCTAGGATGCTGCAAAGAAGATGCTGATGCTGCCTTTAGGCTAAAGTGGGGATGAAGCAGCTCACTGACATTTCTCACAGACCTATTAATTTCTCAGAGGGAAGGTTTACGACTCCCAGCTCATTGCCAAAACAGAAAACTTGTTCCTTCATTATCCCTGTGAAAATGAGGAAAGTGAAAGTGCAGAGACCTGAAGGAAAGCTCCTACTCCTTCAAGCAGCTCTTCTCTTGATTTTCCTCTTGAAAGGACCCCTCAGGCATGTCCTGCACATGTGCTGGAGCTGTGAGCAGAACCTGACCCCTGCAGCACCTCTCAAAGGCAGAAAGAACCTGCCCTGCCAGGGATCTCTGCTCACCCAAAGCTTCTCCCCACAGCACCACAGGGATCTCCCTGGAGAGGCTGTGTGCTGACCCTCACAGATGGCAGAGTCACTGCCCTGGGCAAACAGCACCATGAGGTACAGGGACACTGCTCTGAATCACAGCCCCAGGCAGACCTTGGTGCACTCCCTGCCTTCACAGCCCTACAGCCCTGTGTTCAAGTGGCATAGCCAAGAGAAGCATACCCTGATCCTCTGACCATGTGTCAGGGAATCCCTGCCCTGAAGCATCTCCTCCTCCTGCTATGTCCTGCTTGCTCCAGGAGAGAGACCATTAAAAATCCTATGAGGCATGGTTTGGTTGGGATGCAGACACCCCCTCCAGGAACCTCAGCAGCATTGCCCTGCAGACAGAGACTCACTGTTTCAAGGGCTGTGAAGGTTGTTCCCACAATGAGCTCTGCTCCTGCTCCACACTGCCGTTCCCCTCTCGCTGCCTTCTCTCCTCTGCTGTCTGCAGCAGCAGGCAGTGCCCGCAGCCCTGCTGCTCTTGGCACAGGAGCTGCTCCTGCACTCGGCTGTCTCTGGGCAGTGCTGCCAGGCTGCCACGAGCTGCCTCCGTCCCAGGAGCCTGGCCCCGCTCAGGAGCAGAGGAACAGCTGAACTCATCAATTTCTCTGTCCCTCGTGCTCCCTCCTCCTGGGAAATGTGCACTGTAGTCAATTAAAATAATCCCTGATTGTCCCTCTCTGAACACTAGGAAAGACTGGTGTCAGCACTGTAGTTTGTTTCATCAGAGTATTGTTACTTGGAAGAGCTGAAAATGTCCCACTCAGGAAGCCCCTCTTCCCAACTCTTAGCTAGGCAAGATAAATGAATACAAGAATAGAGCTCACTTTCCCAGTGTTCAGGTATTGGTTGATGTCACCCAGTTTGGGATTGTCAGGCTGGTTTAGAAGACCCTGGGCTGCCATGGTATTCTGTGGTGAGCTCCACAGAAACACACAGCAGGTGGGATTCCCCTTGCCCAAGCTGAAGTGAGCACAGCAGGGATGCCTGGATGGGAGGTCTTGCTCTATGCTCCCAATCACTGGTCGTTCAGGGTGGGTGTCAGCTGCACACACACAAACCCTTGGTGACACTGGAAGGGTCAGAGGTGGTTGAAGGCATGTGCCAGTGTCTGATTGCTATGATCACCATACCTACTTTCTTCTAGAGCATGTATTGGGACCGGGTAGGGAATTGCTTTCGTCCACCAAAATGTTATCAGATGCCCACTGCTACCAGAACTCTACTCACTAGAAAGCTGAGACACGAGCAGATGCCGACATTGAAACAATTCATCTTATTCTGTTCAGGAACTTGTCCCTTTCAAGTGGTTTTGGGCACTCAGGTTTCTTAACACTGCCCACACATCTGGATCCCACCACTGTCCTTCAGCCAACTCCTAACAGTCTAAGCCAAGCTTACTTCATCAATGAGAGAGGCACATCACACCAAGGTCTCTGCATCCTTCATACCTTCTAGCTCTCCCTCTCTTGAAACTCTTCACACCCCTAGATGGCATGAACGGGACTTGGGCCAATGATGACCTCAGGCTGTGAACTCAGGCCAAGGGACTTTTTGCTGGTATCTTGTCCTTCCTGGAGATTCGTTCACCTCTGTCACAGGTCCCAAGGCTGCCAGCCTAACTATGAAATGCTGTCTAAGGATGTTTGAGAATGTGAGAATGAGAAGGATAAGGAAAGCGGGACCACCACATTGAGGAATGAGACCCCCTTCTGGAATGTGCGTGTGCACAGTCTTAGAAGGATTCTATGACAGGAAGGTGGAGATTTGCCCGCCCCTGGGCAGCCTCCTGGCATGTACTGGCCTTACGTGACAGGATGCCCCAGGAATAAAACATGAGGCAGACTCCGGTGGGATGGAGACTCCCAACATCGAGGTCAACGTTGTCTCCTGCAGGGATGCCCGCTATGATTGAGAGCCTGCCAGCCTCTCCACTCCGCTCTCTTGGAGAAATGTGCGGTCTCATAGTTCTGCTGGCAAGTATTATTCAGTAAGTAACTGTTTCGTATTCCTTTGTACTTGTAGCTGTGTTGCTTTGATTAAAGGCATCAGTGTCAGTAAGTCTGTCTCATCAGATGTGATTTTATTGCTGAATCCCGAGCCCATCCGGCACACCTGCTCGGGAGCAGAGGCCCAGCTGAACTCACGAATTTCTCCATCCCTCGTGCTCCTTCCTGCTGGGGAATGTGCACTGGAATAGACTGAAATAATCAACAGTGGTCTCTGTCTAAGCTCTGAAGGAAGATTGATGCCAGCATTGCAGCTGGTCTCATCAGAGGATGGTTATTTGCAAGAGGTGGAAACACCCCACTCTGGAAGAGCCTATTGGCATCTCTTAGCTGAGCAGGACACCTAGATGGGGACAAGAAGAGAGCTCATTTTCCCAGAGTTCAGGTATTGACTCAGATGAGCCAGGCTGGGCTTCTCAGGCTGGCCTAGGAGGCCCTGGGCTGGATTGGAATTCAGATCCTTCCCATGTGCTCTACAAAAGCACCCAGGAGGTGGGATTCCCCCTGTGCAGGCAGAAGGGAGCACAGCAAGGCTGTGTGCAACCAAGATCCTGCTCTATGGGCCCTTTAATATCACTTGGTATCGAGGAAGAAAGCCAGTTGCTCACACACAAGCACATAGTGACACTGAAAGCGAGCGAGGTGCTTGAAGGCATGCACCTACTTCCATCAAGAGTGTGAACTGGGGACCAGGTAGGGAGTTGGTGACATGAAAGGACACCGGATGCCCACTGCCACCAGAGCTCCTCGACTAGGCAGCTGAGGCACATGCAGACACTGCAAGCACTTGATGTCGATCAGTGCAGGCACTTGACTCAGTGACACCAAAACAGGCCCACAGGGACAGGTGGGCTGCCTGGGGTGTCCAGCACAACCCCATGTCTCTAGCAGATACAGCAGGGCACCTATAGGAAAACCAGGACCCTTTGGAGTGGTTGCTGGCAAGAGCCTAGGAAGACTCGGATTTCCTGACAGTGCCCAAACAACTGGATGCCACCACTGCCTTAGGCCTAGTCCTCCTTATGTACAGTCAAGCGTGCTTCAGAAATGGGAGAGGCACATCACCCCAAGGTCTCTGCTCTAGTCACTGCACCCTTAACACCTTCTATCACTCCCTCTCCAGAAACCCTTCACACCCCTAGAGGATATGAAGAGGAAACAGGCTAAGGGTGACCTCAGACTGCCAAATCACAGGCTGACCAGATACAGGGACTTCTTCACTAACTTGATGTTATGATGTTATGATGAAGCAGTCCTGTCCCACATGCTGATCACTGAGGGATGCCACTAATAGCCAGCTGCCGCTTGGCAGCACTGCACTGCTGATCACTGTTCTCAGTGAGCCTGATACTCCATCCATCTGCTTTATGGTCCACTCTGCAGATCAGTTCACAATTTGACTAGAAGGAGACTATAAGAAACTTTTCCAATGCCCTTGCTAAAGCGAGAGTTCACAAAATCCCCTGCTTTGTCCTTTTGAACACAGGCATTCCTCTTGAGGTGGAAGGCAAACAGGTTGCTCTGGGAAGGGCTAACTTTACTCTTGTATCAGGTTGGTAGGTGGTTTCACCAGGGAAAACTCCTGGCTCCTGTCCCAGTGCTGCTCAGCTACAAAAATTATTATTAGTTTGTCCTTAAACTCTCTTGAAATTCCCTTTGCTGCTGCTTGTCCTTGTTGTCTCTTGTCCTTTCCTGACCTTGGCCCCAATCAGACTTTCACCAAGGACAGTGACACCTTCACCTCTAAGCGCAGCCTTGCTGGGGTCTCCAGGCACCGCGCAGGCAGGCCTGCTCCATGGTAGGAGAGGGGTCTGCAGACAGCGGGGCTGCCTTGGGGACCCTCAGCAACAGGCAGCAGAGCAGGGGCACATTGCAGGCACCTGGCGGTGACAAGAAGTCAAGAGCGTCCCTCCTCCCTGGGGGCAGACGCCTTCTGAGAGCAAGGGCACGCTGGAGATGTGGGGGACCCTGGACCCTTCCACAAGGCTTCACACACGGTCTGTTTTTCTCCTGCTTTGGTTGTTTTCCCCACAGATTCATTTTCACTAGTATTCTTGCACTTTGCCACTTCTTCCCACATTTTTCTCACATTTTCCACTACTTTGATAATTTTCCCACACTTTGACTTTTTTTCCTTCTCTTTCACAATTATTCCCTCCCATGCTTGTGACCATTTTCCCACACTTGTGAAGATTTTCCTACCCTTCCATCTTTTACCCAACCTCTCCTTCTTTTCCCATGTGTTCTCGATATTACTGAGCTCTTGGTGTTCTTGCGCTTTCCTTTTTTCCGATCACTTCACACTCTTTCCACTTTTGTAACCATTCCCACACTTTTGACCATATTCCTACACTATCATTCCTTACCCATGTTTTTCCCTGTTTTCCATGATCTGGACACTTCTCAAAATATTTTTGCACCTCTTCCCGCCATTTCAATTTCTTTTGCAAAGCTTACATTTGCCATCTATTATTTTCCAACTCTTGCGCTCATTTGCCACACTTTTGCACTTTTCCCTATGCTTTTAGTAATTTTTCCATGCTTTCCCTTCTTTCCCTTCCTTTAACTGTTCTCCTACACTTGCCATATTCTTCCCACGCATTTCCCCTTCTAGAACCTTGTTAAAAACCCTGTACATACCAATAAAACCGAAAATCATTTCTTACATATTAAGACGATAGCTAATGTCTCTTAGCTAGGCAGGGCAACTAGATGGGGACAAGAACAATTTCTTTACATATTGATTGCAATTAATAAATGGTATTAACTCCCTTCTCCACTCTTGCCACTCAGTGCTGCACCCACAGGGCAGGAATTTCGGGGGTGGTAAATGAGTGTGGGCAGAAACAAGCCCATGTTGGGAACCTAAGCACAAGAGTCCCAAGTGTTTTGTCTTTTCCTGGTGGCCGGTTGGGATTGGTGTCACATGGAGCTGGGGGGGTGCAAAACGCAGCTGTTCCCATGTGCTGACCTGATGGTCAAGCAGGTGGCCACGCTGGTGAGGAGAGCCTCAAAGTGGGAGCAACTCGGGGAGGAGGAGGACTCCAAAAAGAGTGAGGAAGTGATGGCCTGGGATGGCAAGGAATAGCCACGGGGTGATGTGGGAAAGAGAAGCTCAGGGAGGGAGCAGCGGGATGCAGGGAGCTCTGCCTTGGGGTGAACCAAGAGACAATCGAGAGCACAGGGACGAGGACGGGGGTGGCCTCGTGGTGGGTGTCTGCTATGGAGTGCCTGACAAGGGGCAGCCTCTGCAAGGCCTGGGGAGCACAGAGCTGTGGAGAGGACAACTCGTCCTGCGCCCCAGGGACCTGCTGAGGAGTGGGGAGAGGAGGTGCCTGGTGTCCCCATGGCGACTCCCAGGGCTTTGTGATGGGGGTGGCATCACACCCACAGGCCACTGTGATGGGGCAGTCCCCAAGGTGACCGTGTCCCTGCTGGGGTCTTCACTCTGAGGAGAGCGGCGCAACCAGCAGGGAGCAACTCCCCTTGGTGCCCGTGCGAGAGGTCCTCAGAGAGGTTCCTAGACATGGAGAAGGAACAGCAGGGTAATTCCTGCTCCTCATCCACGGAAAGGAATTCCAGTGCACAAGACTGCACGAGTGAGGTGAGTGGTGAGGCTGGAGGGAGAGGTGGGAGGCAGGGCCAGGACCCACATGGAGAGCACGAGGATGGCGAGGAAGGAGCCCTGAGTCACGATAGTGGGGCAGGAGCTCCTCCAGTGAGGGGACTTGTATTCCTGGGCGTGGGAAAAGCAGTCTGACCTACACCCTCCCACTGTACTCAGTGCCAGTGAGGACGCACCTTGAATACTGTATTCAGATTTGGGCATGGGAAAAACGTTGAGGTGCTGGAATATTTCCAAAGGGCAACAAAGTTGGTGAAGGGTCTGGAGCACAGACCTTATGAGGAGCGGCTGAGGGAGCTGGGGTTATTTAGTATGGAGAAGAGAGGCTCAGGGGTGACCTTATTGCTCTCTACAACTACCTGAAAGGAGGGTGCAGTGAGGGGAGGCTGATCTCTAACATACTGATAGGAAAAGAAGAAATGGCTTCAGGTTGCACCAGGAGAGGAACTGGTTAGATACTAGGAAAACTTTCCACATGGGAAGAATTGTAAAGCATTGGAAGAGGCTGCCCAGGGAGGTGGTGGAGTCACTGTTCCTGGCAGTGTTCAAGAAACGTGTAGATGAGGCATGTAGGGATATGTATAGCAGGCGTGGTGCTGAAGGGCTTACAGTTGGCCTTGATGGTTTTGAAAATCTTTCCCAAACATAATGATTCCATGATCTGGATGCCCCAAGGCCCACATGAACCCCATGAGCTCTGTGCTGAGGGCAGAGAGCAGGTCCAGGCCAAGCTCAGCCGGATTTTGCTCAGCCAAGAGGTTCCCTTCGACATGACACTGGGGTTTCCTGTGCTTAGGAGCTGCTCGTACCAACACAAGTGTCCCCATCACAGGCCTCCTTCTCCCCACAGGTGGGCCAGCAGGAGCTGCCCGCAGCAGTGCAGCGCAGACGGACCCCAGCTTCGTCCCACCGAAGGGACTGCCTGTCGCCACTGCCCGGCCCTCAGGGCTCACGCTGCTCCCAACATGGCATCGCACAGGTACAGAGCTGAGCAGCGGTGACAGCCAAGCATCCACCTGGGAAGCATGGAGGGAGGGAAAAGGAAAAGTAACCTGGCCTGTGTGGTGGGCTTCGATTGCAGGCGGTGGAGGACAAGGCCAGTGATGTCTTCTGCACAGTGCAAGATCTGCATCCCTCCACTGGCCCTGTAAGGAAGAGTTCCTTAGGACCCAGCAGGACGCGTCTTGGCAGGGTTCCTGGAAAAGCGGGGACATCAGACGTGCCCAGCTTCCCACCTCTCCCAGCCAAGGCAGCTTGGCAGACACAGGGAGGCTTGGAGGACTCTGCAGTGAAACCAGCAGGATCTGCAAGTCACACCAAGCTGCCTGCTCTGGAAACGTCCTGCAGGTCTTCACCCAAAGGCAGGGCCTTTGCCCTGGACAAGGAAGAGGTGGCCAGGAAAGTCCTGGACAGAATGAACATGGCTTTGGAGAGGGTGGCTGCAAATTCCAGCAAAGCTGCTGCCAGGGAATGCTTCCCACCTGTTCCTGGTGCTGGGGTGGCTCTGGACTCAGGGAAGAGAAGGGAAGAGCAAAAGCTCAAGCCATCACGTCTTGCCCTGCCTCCACTTCAAAGACCCCAGCAAGAAACTAGTGCTCTCATCCAGGTGAATCAAGAGCATGTGCAGTTCCTGCCTCAATTCAGGCCTGAGTCTTCAACATCATCAGTGGGAGAAGGCAGGATATTTCAAGGGGATGATGAGAGGATGAGTCTATCCCTGAAAAGCCAGCAGCTCTTGGGAAGCTCCTCCTTTTTCCTGAGAGCACAGAGCATTCCTCCTGAAGGGCAAGTGCCTGCGATGGAGAATCCTCAAGAAGCAGCGGCTTCTTCTGCCCCAGATGATCCCGAGCAGGGTGCGATGGCAGCTGAAGGTGTTTCGGAGGAGGCTGGACTCAGCAGCTCCTCCATTGCAGTGCT
The DNA here is from genome assembly GCF_059628265.1 of Tinamus guttatus. Classification (NCBI taxonomy): domain Eukaryota; kingdom Metazoa; phylum Chordata; class Aves; order Tinamiformes; family Tinamidae; genus Tinamus; species Tinamus guttatus. The sequence goes on along the minus strand of NW_028288571.1, from coordinate 154,161 downwards.
GCCACCCAGCTCTGCACAAGACGTCACTGCCGGGTGCTGCAGTGAAATGGCCCCACTGGAATCCCCATCGCCCTCCTCGCCTGAGCCTGTCAGCCTCGTTCAGAGCGTTGATGGAGAAACTGGCACAGAACTGAGATCTGAGAGCCAGGGGCCTGTCCCACATGGCCCCACACCTCCTGCTGTGGGTCTGGAGGAGGCAGGTGTGGGGCTGGGGTCTGCCCCCTTGAGCCATCCTGATGATGCGAGCCCTGGAGCCAGCCAGCAGCCAGCACAGCCTGATGCCTTGGCACCACCATCGATCAAGGCACACAGGCAAGCTCGTGGCTGCTCCAGACCATGGAGTGTGACCAAGGAAGAGCCCCTGCAGCTGAGGAAGGGCCTTATCCCTGCGCTCATGGGGAAGAAAGGGAGGTCAGCAGGGCTGGGACACCAGCTTCCCCAGGCAAGGATGGTGGGACAGGGACACCACGACAAGCACCAGCAGGGCAGGACCCGAAACAACAGCCTGTGGGCATCACCTGCCACGTGCAAGGAAGGCCGCTGCGTGTGCACGAAGACAACACCGCGCGGTACCTGGGGGTGCTCAGCGTCAAGACGGAGGCGCTGGAGGAGCTCGACAGGAGCTGCCTGGCCCGCACGGGGCAGAGCTTGGCACGGATCCGGGAAGTCACTTTCCTGAGGAAGGAGCAGAGCCTGCAGGAGAGCCAGGGCGAGGAAGAGGAGGGCCATGGGGAGCGTTTCTCCCTGTCAGCATCAGGATCCCTCAATGTGAGACCCAAGGAGGTGAGTGCAAGGGAGGGCTGGGCCAGGTGGGAGCCCTCCTGGTGCTGGGGCCGACCCCGGTGCCACGCTGTGACAGACGGGTTGTCCCAGCACTGGCAGAAAATCCCCCAAGAGACCTTTCCTTTTGGGAAAAGAAGCTCCCTTCAAAAATTCTGCCTCTCTTCTCCTAGCTCCTTGCCAGAAACTCCTTCCACAACCTGTGGAAACCGGAGATCACGCAAGTGGAGCTCCTCAAGGATGCCAAGGGCAAGTGGGAGGTGCTGGAGCGCCTCTATGCTCATGCCCCCCAGCAGAACATTGAAACATGGAGGAGAGACCTGGAGGAAATAGCAGAGCAGAGTGATGATGAGGAGGATGGTGATGAAGAGCTTCTGCCAGAGGAGGAGTTGGAGGAAAGTAGCTCCTTGGCCTGGAGCCTCCGCAGCCTGTTTGCGGAAAGGGAGATGGACCTGGAGAAGGTGCCCTCCTTGCCCAACATCAAACAAGCAGAGGCTGCCAGTGAGGGACCTGGTGAGGTGGAGAGCCCCTCTGTTGAGCCAGCAATGCCCAGAGGAGCTGAGGAATCTCTGCTGCAGGAAGCAACAGCAGCAGCTTCTCTCCAGGCTGCAGGCCCTGCTCCCCAGGTAAGCATGGAGCGTGTCACCTGTCCCCACGACCCAAGGGAGCTCCTATGTGAGCTGTGTGGGGGGAGGTGCAGAGGGCATGCCCAGAGCTGCCCCATCCCAAGGGATCCCCCTGTCCATGGTGCCCCACTGTCACCCCCAGCCATTTGCCCTGTGCGGTCTGCCATGGGGAGATGATGGGTCCTCTCCATTTCCAAGTGCCAAAGGTGCAGGGCTGACATCCCCTCCACCCCTGCACCACGTTCAGCCCTGGGGCCTGGATGCCCAATGAGGAGGGAAGGGGCAGCCCCAGCAGCAGCCCCCTCCGCACACAGTGCACGAACCCCCTTGTGCCACACACGCCCCCATCTGCCTCTGTTCCCCTGTGCATCACGGCCCCTGCCCAGCCCTGCTGCTGTGGCCCCGCAACGAGCCGTGTCCCATTGCCGTGCCAGCCGCAGGTCCCTTCCCGTGGGACGCACAGCCCCGGGAAGCCTCCCCCAGCCCCGAACCCTTTGACCCTGTGTAACCAGGGGCACCGGTACCCTGATCAGCAGCAGCTGATGGCCGACGGGTGCGTGTTCTTGCTCTGTCCATGCAGGAGGCCTCGGAGCCCCAAGACGAGAAGTCATCGTCCTCCTGCAGCCCCACGGCAGACACTGAGCCAGGTACGTACCCGAGTGGAGAGCCCTGCTGGGGACGGCGGGTCTCTCTGGAACAGCGAGCGGCACCGGGGCCGGCAGCAGGAAGTGCTCGGGGGCTGCTGTGCTGAGGCCACAGCCCCTTGGGAAGCCCTTGGCGGCAGGGATAGGCAGGTGCAGCCCTGCGCCCGTGCAGCCCGTTGCCCACAGCTCTGCTTCCCACCGCAGGCATCGCTGCCCTCCCGGACATCGCGGCTCCCCGGCGATGGCGCTTGCGGCTCAGGACGGCGCTTCGGGCTCTGAGCAGAGCGTTCTGCTGCTGCTGCATCGCGGGGCAGCGAGAGGAGCGGTGCAGGTGAAAGAGCCCAGCAGGATCCCTGGAGCGGGGCTGGTGCAGAGCGATGGACACTGTGTCCTGGGGGCTACAGAGAGGCTGCTGCGTCGTGCCCCATAGCAGCCATGTGCCCACACAAGCCCTAGGTGGCAACAGCCATTGTCAACTCCAAATAAACCCCTCAGAAGGTTTTTCTCCCCTTGTCAGTTGTTGTCAGAAAATCTCCATGAAAAGACTAGTGGGGCTGTGGGGCGCTAAGGCCATGGGTGACTCCTGACTCCGCACTGGCCTTGGTGGCTGGGGTGGGGAGCAGACCTGGCCAAACAGGGCTGCTCACGACTGGCACGGCTGGCACGTGTCCAGGCTTTTGAATGGTTCTCAGAGTGACCCCTGGGCTCTTGCAAGAGCAGGAGATGTTTTCAGGTGTGCGTTAGCGCCGGCCTGTGGTGTTTCACTGCGAGTGCATGAATCACTCTCCAGTCCCCCTTCCCTGCGCCTCCTGGGTCCCCCCTGCTTCTCCAGGGACTGCCGAGCCCTCCTTTCCCCAGGCATGCCTGCATTTGCTGCGCGGTCTTTGGGGGACTCTACCATGGGCTGCCTCATGTTTGGTGAGACTGCACTCACTGCCACCCCTAGGCATCCCCGGGGTTCCCCTGAGCTCTCCTGGAGCCTCAGGTTCCCTTTCACAAGGATGGGCATCTGTCATCAGCACTGTCACCTGTGCGACAGCCCCAGGCATGCAATTCAGAGACCATTCTGCACCTCCCATGGCAGTGCTCCCTGGGACAGGAACCCCGAATGCAGCCCTTGGTCCCTGAAAGACCACGCTGGGCCTCTGACCTCCTCCCCTGGAGCCCACAGAGCGCACAGGCAGAGCAGAGGCCCTTTCATGCTGCAATCCCTTGGGTGCATTGGTGTACTGTTGACCCCAGCTTCAGAAGAAAGACACAAACTTAGCGTTTTTCTGGAGGCTAAGTCTGGCGTAAGGCTGCCCATTGCCTTGTCCTGCTTTACTTAGGAAACACATGGAAACACAACCCCACCACCACTCTGTCCCTTCAAAAGTCCAAAGGTGTCTGTGTGTGTCCAGCCGCCACCCTCTCTCCATCCCTGTGGATTACGAGCTTAGACAGGAAGCTCCTATGCAGAGAGACATAAAATTTAGTCAAGGGGAAACCTCCTGTGAACTTGTGGAGCACAGAGGAGGGAACTGAACCCCGCTGCATCCCAGGAGCTTCTCCATGGGCATTTGGTGCATGGATTAACTCCCCGTGAAGAGCCCGTGGAGCAGGAGGAAACGAACCAACTTCCTGCTCCTGGGCAGGTGTCCTGTCCTCTTCCGTGGCGGGAGCAGAGGCTTCTGCAGTGGGACATTTCCAGCCCACAGAGGATCGTCCCCTGCTGGCACCAGCCGCAGCGCTGGGCTCCAATGTTACCGATGTTATCGAATATTCATTAACCCGCAGCCAATCAGATGGCGGCGGCGGGGCCCGGGGGCGGGGCAGGTACTGCCGCTGGCAGGTGGGCGGGGCAGCGGCAGAGGCAGCCAATGAGCGCGCGGCGGGAGGCTGGGGGCGTGGCGGCGCGTGCCGTGGGCGGGGCCAGCGCGTGACACGGCCGTTGGGCAGCGGCGGCTGCAGGCGGCGGCGGCCCCGGGGCCGCAGCGAGGCGCGCGGCGGGCGGCGGCGGCTGCGGGCGGCGCGAGTCCCGCACGACCGATCCCTGTGCGATCCCTGTGCGACCAGAGGTGCTCGGGAGTGCGGGAGGCGGCGGCTGGAGGCGGCCCGAGGCGCGAGGGGCGGCCGGGGCCCCGTGGCCTCGCAGCCGGAGGCTGGGGCCGTTGCTGGCTGTTGTGGGCAGCGGCCGTTGGGCTGTGCGGGAGCGCGTGGCAGGTGGCGGAGGAGCGCGCGGCCCCGGCGGGCCGGTCCGGCAGGCGGCGGCCCCGCAGCTGCAGCCGCCCGGCCCAGCCCGGCCTGGCGCGGCCCCCCGGGAGCGGCGGCGCCTGGTGCCAGGGAGCTGCGCGCGGCCGCCATGGGGAAGCGGAGCTCGGCCGGCTGCGTGCCGAGGTGAGCGGCCCCGCGGGTGCCGGCCCCGCTGGGCCCCGCTGGGTGCTGCCGTCCCCCGTGGCACCCCCAGAGCCGCCCCCTTGGGGCCGGGTACCCCCCTGCTTTGAGTGCCAGACACCCCGGGTGTCTCTTCCCCCCAGTGCCGCTTCCTGTGGGGGCCGTGTCCCCCCCGCCCTTGAGTGCAGGGTCCCACCAGTCCCCATCTACCCCCACCCCTGGTCCCCGTCACTGTCCACCCTGCCCTGGGGTGCAGGGACCTGCCACTATTGTCCTCCCAGCGTCCCCTCCCCATGTGACACGGCCCCACAAACACACTCGCCTGTCTGCAGACATGGAGAGATGCCTGCGCACAAGTGCGTGTGTGTAAGCGAGCACGGGGACGCGTGTGTGCTCGGGTGTGCACGTGCTCGGAAGTGCCCGCGCCCGTGTGTGCGTGTGCGCTGCGCCCGCTCCTGCCAGCTCGTGGCAGGGGCCCGTGTGGCCCCGGGGCTGCGCGTGAGCCCGGCCATCCGTGCGCGTGGTGCGTGCGAGCTGGCAAGTGTGTGCGCTGCACACGGGAGATGCACCCCAGGCGTGCGAGTCTTCACGGCCACCCGTGCCTCCTGTGACACGTGTGTGCTCGTCAGCACACTCGCGTCCTGCGTGTGCAGGACACGTGTTCTCATGCATATGGTCACGTCACCCGTGTGTGAGACACGTGGGTGCCTGTGATCACCCTCACGTCACCCGTGTGTGAGACACGCTGGTGCTCGTGCACATGCCCATGACACCTGCTTTCAGCACACACATGTGCTCGTGCGCGCCCTGCCCGGGGTCCCCATCTCTCCTGCTGGGATTATGGGAATGGGCCCAGGCTTCGGGGCCCCGCTCTGTCCGTTGACTGCCCCCCCATCCTCCCCAGGTTCTTCAGAGCCTTCCTGAAGAGGCTGCGGATTGTGCGCAGAGTGGTCAAGAACCCCGACGCCACCACTGCCGAACCCCAGGTGAGACCCAAGGGGGTCCTGTTGGTGGGAGAGCCGGGACCGAAGGGTTCCTACCCCCGGGGGGGACACCAGGGCATCTGGGGGGCTCAAAGAGGTCTGTGGGGAAGGTGCCGAAGGGGCCCCTGGCACTTGAGGTCTGGGGGGTCCCATCGCTGTCGCAGGGCAGAGCTGGTGGGAGGGGGTACCAATGGGATGGATCGTCGGGGCTTTTGGTGAGGGTCCCAGAGCACTGCGGGGTCCAAAGGGCACAAGGGTCCTGTCCCAGGGTGCAGGCAGGGGTTGGGAAATAGTTCCAGGGGCTTCCCAAGACGCCCTATGGTGCAAGAGGGGGATTCCGAGGGGCCTGGAGGGGCCCAGGGGTGCCCCAGGCTGCAGGCAGGAGGGTCCCAAGGGGATTCCAAGGGTGCAACGTGGGTGTCACAAGGAGTTGGGGGGATGGTGTCCCATGGGTGCCCCAGGGTACCACATGGGGGTTTAAATGGGCCTGGGGAGATCCCAGGGTGCAACAAGGGTGTCCCAAGTGGTCTGGGGTGGGAGTGGGGGGTTCAGTGGTTCCCTATGGTGCAACGGGGGGGTCCCAAAGGGTCCAAAGGGACCACGGGTCCTCCAGGGTGCACACAGGGGGTCCCAACAGGTCTTGAGGGGCACAGTGGTACCCCCGAGCATGGGCAGGATGGACCCAAGGGGTCTGGGAGCCCCAAGGATGCCCCAGGGTGCAACAGGGGAGCCGCAAAGGGTCTGGTGGGGCCCATGGGTGCCTCAGGATGTAGGCTGGGGTGTCCCAAGGGGTCAGCAGTGTCCCGTGGGTACCCAGGTTTACGATATAGGGATTCCAAGGGATCTGGGGATCCCGTGAGTGTCCCAGGGTCCAACATGGGGGTTCCAAGGGGCCTGGTGTTGCCATGGTGCAACATGGGGATCCCAAAGGGTAATGGTGGCCTGGGATGCAGGCAGGAGGATCTCAGTGTGTCTGGGAGGTTCCAAGGGTGCCCAGGGTGCTAGAGTGGGTCCCAATGGGTGTGTGTGGGGCAGGGGGGCAGGTCAAGGGTGCCCAGGATGCAGGCAGGGGGTTATGAGGCATCTGTAGCAGGCGGAGGGTTTTAAAGGTGCCCTGTGGTGCAAGAAGGGAATCCCAAGGGGTTTATTGGGGTCCCATGAGTGCCGCAAGGTTCAGGCAGGGGGTTCTGATGGGTCTCTGGGCGTTCCATGGGTGCCCCACGGTGCAGCAGGGGAGTCCCAAAGGGTCTAGGTGAGCAAGGGAGTCCCAGGGTACCTGGTGGGGGGTCCCAATGGGTCTGGAGGGCAACAAGGGTGTCTCAGGGTGCAGGCCTGGGAGTGACAAGAGGACTGCAGGGGGGCAAAGGTGCCTTGTGCTGCAACAGGGGGTCCCAAAGGATCTGGTGGAGTCCCCTGTGTGCTCCAGGGTGCAGGCAGTAGGTTGCAAGGGACTGGGGATCCCCAGAGTGTCCTGTGGTGCCACAGGGGGTCTGAAAGGGTCTGGGGGTCCCATGGAGCTCCAGGGGCAGGTGAGAGTACCAAGAAGTCTGGGCAAGACCAAGGTTCCCCAAGGTGCAATAGGGGGATCCCAGTGGGTCTGTGGGGTTCCCAGGCTGCCCCAGGGTGCAGGCAGGTCCCAAGGCATCTGGGGCTCCAGTGGTTGCCCTGGGGTGCAGACATGGGTCTGGAGGGGATCCCATAAGTGCCCTGTGGTGCAGCTGGGTGTTCCAGTGAGTCTGGAGAGCTGCCAGGGGCTCCTGGGGCAGGAGGGAAACTCCATGGAGTGGCTGGGGCTCCAGGGGGAAGGGGGCCCTGCCCCCCTGCACTGCTGGGTGCCTCCTGGTGACACCGAGCCCGGCACAGGGCTCCCCGCGGGTGCTGCGCTCCAAGGAGCTGGAGGGGGCCGTGGGGCCCAGCGCCCCCCTCACGCCGGAGCTGCAGCTGCAGACGGGGCCCGTGGCCCCGCGAGCCCCTGCACAGGTGCCCCCGCGCGCGGCGCCCCTCGCCCTGCGGCCCCCGGCACCCAGTGCCCCTGGGGCGCTGCCACCGGGACCTGCCACCCTGGGGGTCCCAGCACGAGGAGCCCTTGCTGTGGGGCCACCTGCACCACGAGCCCTCCCTGCTGGGTCCCAACGAGCTGGACCCGTCACCTTCGGGCCCTCAACACCAGGGCCCCCCACTCAGGGACACGTCCCACCTGGGCACCTCAACCTCGGGCTCCCAACCCCAGGCCCCTTCATCCCCAAAACATCTGACCATGTGTGTATCGTTATAGAACCCCCACCCACAAGACCCCCCACCCCAGGCCAATGTCCCAGTGAACATTCACCCGTGGGAACAAGTCCCCAGGATCCCTCAGCCGCCTGCTCTAAACATCAGGCTGCTTCAGGCCCACGGCTAGGCCCAGGGGACCCTTCATCCATGGGACGGCCCCCCCAGGACCACTTCAAACATGGACCCCCATTCCCAGGAGCCCATAGACCCCCACCTATGCAACACATCACCCGTGGGCCCTGGTACCCGGCACCCTTCATTTCTGGACCCCCACCTCCCGGCCCCTTCCCCCATGGGCTCCCAACTGTGAAACCCTTCACCCATGGGCCCTGCTTCCCTGGGTCCTCCTTCCGTAGTGCCCCCTGCCCTGGACCCTTCACTCGTGGGCCCCCGCCCCCAGTAACCATCCCCCGTGGACCCCAGATCCCAGACCCCACAGCCGGTGTTCCCCAACCTGCAGGACCCAATTCTCACGGGTGCAAAACTACAGCACCCATCACCAAGGGTCCCCCCCCATCAGCACCCTTACCCCGTGGGCCCCCACCTCCCAAATACTTCCCCTGTGGTCCCTGTTTTCCTGAACCCTTCACCCGTGGGCCCCCACCTCCCGGCCCCTTCCCCCAACAACCCCCACCACCAGAAAACATTCCCCATGGGACCTGGTCCCCTGCACCCTTCTCCTATAGGGCCCCATCACCCGGCTCTTTCCCCCATGGGTTCCCACCTCTACATCCCTTTATCCATCCACCCCCACATATGGAACCCAACACCCGTGGTCCCTGGTTCCCTGACCCCTTCATTCATAGACCCCCAACTCTCGAACACGTCGTCCCTGGACCCTTCTTCCCTGCACCCGTCCTCGGAAGGGTCCCCTCCCCTGAACCCTTCACCCGAAGGCCCCAACCTGCAGGATGCTTTACCCGAAGACCCTGTTCCCCTCGACCCTTTATTTCTGGACCCCCACCTCCCGGCCCCTTCCCCCATGGGCTCCCAACTGTCAAACCCTTCTCCCGTGGGTCCTGCTTCCCTGGGTCCTCCTTCCGTAGTGCCCCCTGCCCTGGACCCTTCACCCATGGGCCCCCACCCCCAGTAACGATCCCCCGTGGACCCCAGATCCCAGACCCCACAACTTGTATTCCCCAACCTGCAGGACCCAATTCTCACGGGCGCAAAACTCCCGTACCCATCACTAAGGGTCCCCCCCCATCAGCCCCCTTACCCCGTGGGCCCCCACCTCCCAAATACTTCCCCTGTGGGCCCCGTTTCCCTGAACCCATGACCCGTGGTCCCTGGTTCCCTGACCCCTTCATTCGTAGACCCCCAACTCTCGAACACGTCGTCCCTGGACCCTTCTTCCCTGCACCCGTCCTTGGAAGGGTCCCCTCCCCTGAACCCTTCACCCGTGGGCCTCCACCTCCCGGCCCCTTCCCCCATCAACCCCCACCTCCTGAGCCCTTTCCCCATGGGCCCCGATCCCCTGCACGCTTCTCCCATAGGGCCCCATCACCTGGACCCTTCCCCCATGGGCTCCCACCTCCACGTCCCTTTATCCATCGACCCCCACCTATGGAGCCCGTCACCCCTGGGTCCCGGTTCCCTGAACCCTTCATTCGTAGACCCCCGCCTCCTGAAGCCCTCACCCCTGGGTCCCGGTTCCCTGAACCCTTAATTCGTAGACCCCCGCCTCCTGAAGCCTTCACCCCTGGGCCCCGGTTCCCTGAGCCCTTCCAAAGGGCCCAAACCTCTGGACCCTTCCCCCATGGGCCCCCACCTTGTGGATACAGCACACGAAGACCCCAGGCCCCTCCACCTTTTATTCATAGGGCCCCAGGCCCTGAACACTTCATCCATGGGCCCCCATCCCCTGGGTCCTTCATCCGTAGGTCCCCCTACCCTGGGCCCTTCACTCATGGACCTTCACATCCCGAACACTTTGCCCGTGGACCCCACTTCCCTAGACCCTTTACCCGTGGACCCCACTTCCCTAGACCCTTTACCCATGGACCGCGCTTCCCTGGACCCTTTATCCGTGGGCCCTGCTTCCCTGGACCATTTATTCCTGGGCCCCGCTTCCCTAGACCCTTTACCCATGGGCCCTGTTTCCCTGGACCCTTTATCCACGGGCCCCGCTTCCCTGGACCCTTCCCCCATGGGCCCCAACCTCGCGGCCCCTTCCCCCATGGGCCCCCACCTCCCGAGCACTTTCCCCGTGGGTCCCGGCTCCCCGGACCTTTCTTCCATAGGGCCCCGACCCCCTGAACACTTCAGCCAGGGGGTCCCCATCTGCTCAGTTCCTCCCCTCCCAGAGCCACCACCCATGGGCTCCCACCTGCAGAACGGTTCCCCTGGGCGTCCTTGTCCTCAGTGCCCATCCCATGTGGTCCCCCCCCCAGCACAGTTGATCCATAGGCCCTAAGAGCCTTCCCCCTTGTGCCCCCACCCCCAGGACCGTTGACCCTTGGGTTCCCTTTCCCCAGCCTGATCCTCCCCCCAGCAGCCGCAGGGCCCTGTTGCCAGGACCCCCCACCCCCAGGACACTTCCCTCCCAGCCCCCGTCCAGGACCCCTCCCCCTTGAGCTGCCCCCAGCCCCCTTCACCCACAGACTCCGGTGCCCAGGACCCTTCCCCGCGTGGCCCTCACCCCAGCACCCTTCACCCGCACAGCTCCTGCCCCCAGCGCCCCTCGCTCCCCGCAACAGCCCCCGATCCCTCCTGCCACAGGCGCCCGGGACCCTCCAGCCGCCCTTCCCCTGGCCCCTTCACCCACAGCAGCCTCCCCCGTGCAGCCTGGATGTCCAGAGCTCGTGCGCGAGCCCCTGCAGCCTTCAGGGCAGGGGTGCCCACATTGTCCCTGCGGGGCCGTGTGTCCCGAGTGCCCTGCACCCCTGGGTACCCACGTGCCGTCGGGTGCCTGCTGGCTGCCCCAGCGCATGCACCCCTCGGGTGTCCTCAGGCTGGTGCCCCGGTGCCTGGGGTGCATGCGGGTGCTGGGACACCTGGGTGCGTGCGGGTGCCTGTCCCCAGTGTGCCTGCAGGCCAGTACCTGCAAGCCTGGGCCCTTGGGTTCATGCGGGGGCCCGGACGCCTTGGCCCTCGGGTGTGTGTGGGCACCTGCTGGGGGGCACCCCGATGCCGGGGTCCTCGGGTGCCTGCGGGTGTCCAGAGTGAGCAGCGAGCTCGCAGACACCCAGGTCCGTGGTGCATGCGGGAGGCCGGAGGCGAGTGTGGAGCTCCTGGGTGCCCAGCGCCCAAGGTTTGCAGGTGCTCGCGCAGAACGTGGCAGTGCCCCTCACCGAGATTCGGATGAAGTCTCAAGCGGCGGATGGACCACAAGGACAAGAGCAGGATGCCAGGTGAGGCCCCCGAGGCACCCACGGGTGCCCCGAGTCCCCGCTGACACCACTGGAGTCAGAGGGGAAGGGCAAGGAATGGGGATGGCCAAGGGCATGGGGCAGCTCCCCCAGCAGGGGCAGCACCCGCCGAAAAGGGGCACGGGAGCATCCCCAGGGTGGGCAGCCCAGCCAGGTGCTCACCCATGGGTGCCCCAAGACCACTCTGCTGACATGGACAACTGTTCAGAGGAGGAGAGCATCTGCTTGGAGCAGGAGGGCAGCGACGATGCTCTGCACGGCAGGTGGGTGCTTGACGGGTGTCCCACTGCCTGCACGGCACCCACAGGTGCCCCCGATGGTGCCATCCTGTCACACTGTCCCCCAGGACCTTTTCTACAAGAAAGAAGAGCTGCAGAAAGTGAAGAAGAGGAGGAGGACGCTCCCAGGCTCTGCTTGGACCCAGGTGAGCAGGTGCCTCTCCAGGGTGGAGGTGACAGGGTGCCCGGAGGGTCCTGCTGCAGCCTTGGGTGTTGTGGGTGCCGCAGGAGGAGCAGGGGGCAGTACCCAGGATGCTCCCCCACGTGCCAGGGTGACAGGTCCTAGAATTGTGCCCAGGATGTCCCCAGCGGTGCTGGGTCCCCAGGGTGCCCCTGCCTCTGCCCTGACCTACCCACTCTCTGCAACAGCAGCCCAACATCAAACAGAAATTGTTGGCCTTGCTGAGACACTTCAAAGTGTTGGGTGAGGTAGGGTGTCCCCCCAGGCACCCATGGGTGGCCCTGGGCCCCCAGGCTCCCTGTGGAAAATGGGGCTCTGCAGATGGTCCCAAACACCCCCCAGCTCCCTCTACTCCCACTATTAAGGTGTCCCCAACCTCTCCCAGACACCCCTGGTATTGGGGTGAATCCACCTCCCTTCACCCCCACAGTATTTAGTTCCCCCCAACGTTTCCCAGACCCTGCCCAGGATTGGGGTGCCCCAAGCCACATTTTCAGCCAATATTGGGGTGTCCCAGTTCCTCCTCAGGATTGCAGTGCCCCCAAATCCCTTCACCCCCAATACTGAGATGCCCCAATCCCTTCACATCTAATATTGGGTGCCCTAGGACCCCCAGCACCTTTTAATATGGATATTGGGATGCTCATCTCCCCCCCAATATGAGGTTCCCCTTTATCCAACATTCTGGGGTACCCCAGACTCCCCTCACTATTGAGGTGCCTCCCATCTGCCTCCCCCCAGTACTGGGGTGCCCCAGGATCTTCTAAGTGCTGGGCTGCCCTCTAATGCCTTCCTCCCATATTGGGGTAGCTCAGACTCCCCCAGTATCGGGGTTCCCCCAGCTCCCTTTAACCCAATAGAAGGGTGAGACCCTCCCATAATGGAGTTCCCCAGGTTCCATCTCCTGATATGGGAGGGAATTGCCCCACTTCCCACTCAGGTTTGGGTTGCTCCCAAATCCCTTCATCCACAATTTTGGGCTACCCTGGGCCACCTCTGTAATAGGATGCCACCAGAAACCTTCATCCCTAATATTAGGAGTCCCCAGAGACCCCAATACTGTTGCCAGACCCCCCCAGTTCTGGTGGTTCCCTCAACTCTTTTCACCCCTGTCCTGGGTTACCGCAGAGCCCTCCAGTTTTGAGGGTGCCCCCCAGTTCCCTTTCCCCTCAGTTGTGGGGTGCCACAGACCCCCCCAGCATTGGTGATCCCCCCCACTCTGTACACCCCTAGTGTTAGGGTGTCCCCAACTTCTGCCAGGCTCCTCCTAATATGGATCTGCCACCTGCTCCATTTACACTGGATATTGGGGTGTCCCAGAGCCCTCCCCAGTATTGGGGGTGCCCCAGACTCCCTTCAGCCCAGGTATTGTTGGGCCCCAGCTACTTACACGGCCAATACTGAGGTGCCCCCGACATCTCCCAGACCCCTCCCTGTAGTGCAGGTGCCCACAGCTCCCTTCACCCAAAATATTGGGGTGCCCCAGATCCCCCCAACATTGGGGTGCCCAAAGCACCCCTGGCTGCCAGTATTGGGGTTCCCTGGAATCCCCCAGTATTGGGGATGCTCCCAGCTGCCTTCATTCAAAAGTTGGGGTGCCCTGACCCTTTTGCCAAGTATGTGGGTGCCCCAAATTCCCCCCCCACACACACATATTGGAGTCGCTCCTAGTTTTTTGAGACCCTACCCAATATTTCTCCCTCAAAACAAACAAAAAAACAATATTGGGGTGCCCTAGAGAATTTCACCCATAATATTGGGGTATTCTGGACTCATCACCCCAGGTTTGGGTGCCCCCAGCTCCCTTTTCTCCCCAAATGGGGATGCGTAATTTCCCCCCCATATTGGGGTGCCCCAACTGACTGCCCTAACCCCCACAATGACCTTTCCCTGCACAGGCTGCAGGAGGAGGACCATAAAAAGCTCATGGATTCTGGAGGAATCCCCGAAAAGTTGAAGACCCAAGTGAAAAGCAGCCAAGAGGAGCTGACATCAGCCAGGTAAGGGGCAAGCTGGGGAGGAGGGTGCCAGGCAACCGAGGCTGGGGTTTGGGGTAGAGGGGGGATATGGGTTGAGTTGGGGTCCTTGGCTCCTGAGGTGTGGGGACATTGGGGTTGCAGGAGAAATTTGGGGTCTCTAAAGTGGGATTTGGGGTCCCCGAGTGGATGAGGGATTTTGGAGTGCAGGAGAAAGGGGGGAAACTGGGTTCCCAAGAGGGCTTGGGGGTCCCTGTCGAGGAAGCAAGAAGGGATCTGTGGGGTTGGGGGGATTTTGCATCTCAGGATAGGGGTCATCTCAGGCCCCTGCGTGTCCTGAGTGGTGCCCTCGTTGCCCCAGAGCTGCCAGCGCAGGACAGAGGTGCTCCAGGCGGTGGAGGTGGTGGTGGTGGGTGCACAGGGGGGCACAGCCCCCTGTTGCCTTGTTTCCTGCGGCGGCTGCTGCTGGGCACCCGCCGTGCCGAGTGGCCGGGCTGTCTGCGCTGCCTCCTCGTGCTGCAGGTGCGTCACCTTGGTCGGGGACAGTGCAGGGACGCGGGGGGACACAAGGCATTGGGGGCCACGGGGTATTGGGTGGACACCTGGGGCATGAGGGACACATGGGAGATTGGGAGCACATGGTCAGGGACACAGAGGGGACTGGGGACATGTGGGATTAGGGAGACAGAGGGCAGGAAGGGAAACCTAGAGATCTGGGGACATGCGTGGCATGAAGAGTGCAGGACATTAGGAACACATCAGGACATCGAGGGGACAAGGGCATAGAAGGCACACAAGCCTTTGGGGACACATGGGGAATTGGAGAAAGATGGGGAACAGGAGGAGACATAGGAGATCTGGGAACATGCAGGGCATTGAGAGACACAAGAGCTAATGGAGAGTACGGGACATAAGAGGACACAAGACACGTGTGGACACATGGAGCATTGTCAGGACAGAGGCCATGATGGCATGTACAGAGCATTGGGGATATGGAGGACATGAGGCACAGAGCATATTAGGGATACATAGGAAATGAGGAGAATTTGGGTCATAAGGAACACGAGACACTGGGTGCACAAGGATGATGTGGGGCACATGGGCCATCAGGGGGACAGAACATCAGGGGTTCACAGGATATTTGGGGCCACACAGAGCTTGGGAACACGTTTGCCACCAGGTACATAGCACATTAGGGACACCCAGGGCATGGGCAGACACATGGGGAATCGGGGGACACAGGACATCAGGGGACAGCCAGAGCATGAGGGACATGTGGAGCATTAGGGACACAGGACATTAGGGACACATGGGAGATAGGGGGGACATGGGGCACTGGGGACGCATGGAGTATCAGGGACATGTGGGACATTGGTGGGTCACAGAGAAACATCGGGGGACATATGAAGCATTGGGTGGACATATGGTGCATCGAGACATGGCAAGTTAGAGACATGCAGGACATTCAGTGACTTGCCGGGGAAGGAAACACGCCAGGGATGCAGGACGTCACAGCAGGGATCGGGGCAGTGGGTCTGTAACAAGACAGGGACAGCCCGAGTTTCCCCTGTCCCAGCCATGGGCACTATGGTGGTCCGTGGGGTGGTGACACCAGTGTGGGCACAGTGTGGGGACACCCTGGGAGCCACCAGCGCTGGCTTCCCGGTTGTCCCCACCTTCCTGGGTGCCTCCGCGGATGCTGAGCGTGTTGGGGCCCCCACAGGGCTCCCGCCAGGTGCTCCCTGAGCAGCTCAAGCCGCTCTGGGTGTGAGACAGCCCTTCCCGAGAGCATCGTTGTGGTAGAGGCGGCCGAGCGGCAGGGCCAGGTGAGCGTCGGGGCACCCCCAGGTCCTGCTGGGAGCAGGGGGACACGGGGACCCTGCTGGGCACATGCTGACCCCACTGCACAACCACCCCTGTCTCTCCCCAGCTTGTTGGGGACCTGCTGCAGGAGCAGAAGAAGCCACTGGTGGCTGCTGTCAAGGTGCAGGCCGAGCTCTCGGACGTCCTCACCTGCATCCAGCACTAGTGAGTGTCACTGCTGGGTCCCCAGGATTACTCCAGTCACCCTCAGTAGTTTCCATGTCTCCTCTGTGCCAGGCCTGGGGTGCCCATGTTGCCCATGTCCCCTTCATGTCATCGTTGGGGTGCTCCTGGTCCCCAGGTCCCCCCTGTGCCATATTTTGGGTGCCCATGGTCCCCATGACCCCATTGGGTGACCCCACCCACCCCAACATGCCCCAACGCTCCATGGGATCCCCAGTGGGTCCCCCCCAACCTGGTACCCCCCCGCACACAGTGGGAGCCACTTTGGGTGCCCACTCCCAACCCAACATGAGAACCGCTGGGTTCCCCCGAGACCCTGCTCTGGGCCCAAAGGGGACCCCGAGCATCCCCTGCGTGTCCTGAGTGGTGCCCTCGTTGCCCCAGAGCTGCCAGCGCAGGACAGAGGTGCTCCAGGCGGTGGAGGTGGTGGTGGTGGGTGCACAGGGGGGCACAGCCCCCTGTTGCCTTGTTTCCTGCGGCGGCTGCTGCTGGGCACCCGCCGTGCCGAGTGGCCGGGCTGTCTGCGCTGCCTCCTCGTGCTGCAGGTGCGTCACCTTGGTCGGGGACAGTGCAGGGACGCAGGGGGGCACAAGGCAGTGGGGGCCACGGGATATTGGGTGGACACAAGGGGCATGAGGGACACATGGGAGATTGGGCACAGATGGGATCAGGGACACAGGGGGCATGTGGGATTAGGGATACAGAGGGCAGGGGAGGGAAACATAGAGAACCGAGGACATGCGTGGCATGAAGAACGCAAGACATTAGGAACACAACAGGACCTTGAGGGGACAGGGGCATAGAATTCACATAAGACTTTGGGTGTGGGAATATATAGGATAAAAGGTTCATGAAGGGAACCTGTTGAAGATTGCAAAACTAGGACTGAGGAACTGCTGGTGAAGCAGAGGAGACCCAGGATTGGTCACTGGGATGCTGACGCTCCAGGATTGGTGGGTTAAGATGTGTGAAGGTTATACGAATACCCAACCCTGGTTGGGTTTTTATACCAACCCTTCAGCCTTTGGCTGAAGACCATAGGCCCATCAATTACTCTACAGTGCTTATAAGCTACTTTCCAAAGGAACTTCGTAGCATACAACAGTTTTCCTCTGCCTGAATTCGTGACACTTCCGAGGATCCTCACCTCCCTCAGCATCACAAACCTCAGCTTCTTCTGACGATGATGATTCTATAAAATGAAATAAAATGGCAGAAAGTGATGTTTCACCTGTTTGTAACTCCAGAAAGCAGTTTCAAGTGTCTTTTCTCAATGCATAGTACAAGGGAAACACACACAGTAGGTTTTTTCAGGATACAAAGTGACAAGAGGGTAAGAGTACCATGTTGGGTTTATGACTTTTCTTTGAAGGATATATCTTTTTATACTTCTCAGTGGAGATCTTTAAATTAAAATCAGTAAGTTTGGATATGGAAATAACAAAACTTAAAGGTTAAGTTTTTGGTAAAACAGTGCAATGAAAGAAAAAAGTCATTATAAACTAAACTACAAGTAGAAACAGATTTAGAAAAAGTAGACCTTCTGAAGTGACCCTTTAGCAGCCCATTTGTAAGGGGGCATTGACAGAAATGGCAATGAGCAACTGAAGTGGCAAAGAAATGCAATGTGCACAGGTTACATGCATGCAATAAATGCAGCAAAATGCACTTGCACAAGAAATTTAAATCAAAGCTGAGTGTGTGTGTGTATATAAATATATTCAAGAAATTGTATCTCATTTATATGCAATAATTTAGCCCTGGAGAGTACCTGTGCACATAACCTACTTTCCAAAGGAGCTTGGTAGCATATGACAGTTTTCCTCTGCCTGAGGCCGTAACGCTTCCGAGGATCCTCACCTTCCTCAGCATCATGAACATCAGCTGCTTCTGACGATGATGATGATTCTGTAACTACAGCAGGAGGATACACTTCAGAGGAGCTCTCATGCACATCTCCCTTCCTGAAAATCCTTGCTGTGCTGCACAAAACCAGGAAAACTGCCCCACTATTGCTGTAGCAAGAGCACTGTTTCCCATGCTGAGTAATACTGCTCATTTACTTGACTTCCCACCTGTCTGTGGCATCTGTTGCCTTTTATTTGTGTTTGGTTGTGAGCATGTTGTGAATGTGTTCCTTTATTTTTCTGAGCATCTGTCCTGAGCTCAGCCCAGCCCAGCCCAGCCCTGACATCCATCCCGCTGGCTTGTAACCCCAAGGGCAATAGAGAATTATGCACATATGGAAATTATCCAGTAGTTAGCTCACTTCTGTGAGCAGTAAAGATAATTTAAAGCCAGAATTAACCTATCACCTGAGTTGCATAAGCTTTTTCAGCAGCTTCATTCTTCTTGGAAACATACATCAAGTTTCCCTGCTTAAAAGAACCAAGAAAATCAGTCACAAATATGCAGAGCACCTGACATGCACGTACTTTGTGCCTGTATAGAAACTTTATCAAGGCACTGCATATACACAAAAGATCCATTTTTTCTGCTCTACTTGAAAAAAAGGAATTTGGACCTAAGCAGGAAGCTATGAAGGCAACTTTCTAGCCTGCTCACAAAAGGAAGTGTTCAGCATCCCAAACGAAGAATTCCAGTTACCAGCAAAAGGAGGCAATAAGGATTGCTGTGTGCTTCAACAGCACCTCCTCCAGGGGCACAAGACTACTTAAGATGACATGCAATGCAGGCACAGCAACAAATACACAGAAAGCAGCCAGCAGGAAATGTGGTTTAGAAATGAGAAGGCTTCAAAATCCTAAAAAGGTAACTCTGGAAGTGCCTTTTAATCAGTGAATATTCTAAAATGGGCTTTAAGTCTACTTAAGAAAATACTTACATGCTACATTTGCCTTTCACAGCTGACTAAACTACACGATACAGGACATTCTTTGTAAAGTGAGGAGATTTTAAGAAAAAAATACAGGTCATGAGGAATCAAAGTTTGAGTCACATCACACTGACAAACACACGGAGGCATTCTACAGTGCATTTTATAGGCTATAACTTAACTGAGCTTTCCAAACTTTTTTTTTCCCCCCCGCCATGATCAGAAACTTAACTTAGGAATGAAGGCTGAAAGGACAGATAGCTTGGTTGTGCCTATGTGATGAGAGGCATCGGGCAGTCTGTTTGCCTCTTTAATCCCCAGTCACAATTTTTGGTAAGTTTTGAAGTAAATACCCAAGTCCTAGTAAGTCTGTAAACAGTTTGTCCATTCAAAAATCGCTAAAAAGCAATTCAGGAAGCATGGTGTAAGATGTATGTGGTGGCATTTCAGTGCAGCTTCACATTTTCTAAAGATGAAATTTCCACCACCCTTGGAGAATACTTGTGGGAATATTTGTGTTATGAATGAAGTTCTTATTCCACTGCTATAAAATTCATCTTACTAGTGTTTATTTACATAGGAAGGTTCTTATAATACATTCACTTTTAATATCCTTCCCTTTCAGTTTTTGCATTGTAACAAAAATTTACTCAGCTCTGTAATTTCGTTCCAAGTGAAACGACTGAAAATCAGTGAAACCTGCCAAACTCCCACGTTTCATTTAACAATCTATTCTCACAACAGCTTCAGCTGACTTCGGCCAGTGAGTTCCAAACTTTGGGGGCTAAGTGCAATAGAAGGGCAAGGGTTGACCAAGTGCGACCCTCATCTAGAAGCCAGCCTCAACGGAGATCCTGGAGATCCTTTGGGGTTGCTGTTACTCACCTTCTTCCGCTTCCTCATTGCTTTTGTCCTCATCTGCTGTCAGGTCTGGGGACTGCGTCCACAAAGAAAGAGGATGGGGAGAGAAGGGAGAAAAGAAGCTCTGCATTAGTTTGTCAAGAGTAGTTTATCACTGCAAATGCGCAAGCGTGCAGATAAGATCTCAGCAATCAACAGAAAGAGAGATCCCAGGACAGGTCGGAAAAGAGGTAGGATTTTTATAAGAGCGGATGACCTTCTCTGGAAAAGTCACTCTGCTTCTAGAGTGCTGACATTAAAGTTAATGTAATCACGGTTCCTTTGTAGAGTTTTAGCTGCAGATGTAGCATAGCACTGTTCACTGTATATGCTATTACACTTCTTTTTTAAAGGTTTTATTTGACCAGACATAGGAAACATAGGAACATATTTCCTGGAAAAGTTAAATTCCATGTCTAATGAAAAGGATGGAAGCACATCTGAGGACGATGACACATCTGAAGGCAGTGGAATCATTTCTCCAGCTGACATTGAACTGTCTTCGTTGAACTAGTGTCTTGAAGAAGGTTCCTAAGAAAAGAAGGAAATTCAAATTCTACCTGGAACTGCGGAGACTCGGGGTCTGAGTCCTCCAAAGCTGAGTGTCCAAGGCCAGAGCACAGGGACCCAGAGTGCACGTCTGTTTGATCTAGAGGTATATACACATATACACACATAGACACGTTGTCTGGATGCATGAAAACCTGCTCAGCTTCAAAACAGAGCCAGGGAAAAAACTTCAGCACCTCCATAGGGCCACCAGGTTCCACCACTAGTGACAAACTTCCAAACAAGGAGCAACATTTAAAGGAGGGGTTTATTTATCAACACACAGCCAATCTAAGCAACTAAAAACCCTCTAGTTCTGCTGTATGAACCGCGCAAGCTGGTGATTACCAAGGTTTTGCCCTTAGGTTGTTAAAGAAGAAGAAGAAGAAAAAAAAAAACTTTAACCATTTTGGGCTATGCAAATGGGTGACATAATTAAGTACAAAGTAAACAATTTCTAAGCACTGCTAGAACTAACTAACAATTTATGTTCGATAGGTCTAGTACCCATGGGTAGTCTTCATATACTCCTGGACTCCCACAGACCCAGCAACCCAGCATTTATTCTGCGGACCCACTCCCAGCCAGCTATGAACCCATACAGATCTATGGTGAGTTAGCCGGGGCTTTCCATCCTCTTCCTTTAACCAAGAAGTCCAGATTTCTGGGCTCCTGGAAATCTTAACTCTGGTATGATGAGTCCATCCATGCTCAGCTGTCTTGATTGATGTTTCTGTGGTTAGTAATACCTGATAAGGTCCACGCCACTTTGCCAGCAGCAATGCTTCTTTCCATGCTTTGACCAAGACTCAATCCCCTGGTTGGATATCATGGACTGCAAAATCCAAGGGGAAGGTCTGTGCTAGCTGGCTTTCTGTTGGAGAGACTTCACAAGAGAAAGTATTCTGATCACATATTGTTTTAAATATATATCACTTATCTCTACCTCCTTTCCAGGTTGGGTGTTAGCAGGATAGGGAATCCCAAACATTATTTTAAAGGAGGACAGCTGAATGTCTCCCCTCGGTTTTGCTCTTATTCTTGCTAAAGCTAATGGGAGAAGTCATGTCCACGGCATCTTAGTTTCTAACACCAATTTCAAAAGATGCTTTTTAATGTTCCCGTTCATCCTTTCCACTCTATCCGAGCTCTGGGGATGCCAAGGGGTGTGCAAGTCCCACCGAATCCCCAGGGCAGTCATGACACCTTGAAGGACCTTTCCTATAAAATGAGTGCCTCTGAATCTACTGCCTCTACCAACCCATATCTTGGCCTCTGTGGGCATTCCCTCCTCCAATGTCCTTCCTCTCTGCTGAGGGCAGGCTAAACTGCGTTTTGGCCTGCCTGTGTGTGCTCATCCTCCCATAATTGACAAGCTTTTTGCAAGATTATCCTCTTTCCCTGGGATCCAAAAAGGATTCCTAAAAGAAAATCCCAAACCTGCCAAGTATAATCTGCATTTCTAAGACATTCAGTTTTCATTTCCCCAATTCCTATAGGATCATCTAAATAAGGGGGTAGTTCTTTCTTTAATCCCCTTTTATCTTGGGTGGTCAATGGCACGATTACAAATCCAAATCCAAACCATGCCCCCGCCGATCCTGGCCTCGCAGTGGAACCTGCTATTTGGCTTTGGGGCTTTTGGCACCTTGTACTACTGGCTTCCTTTTCTTGTTTTGAAAGGGACAAAATGTCCCATTCCACCTCCTCTTCACTGTCACTAGAAGCAGGTGGTGCAGAGGGGACAGGAGCTGTGGCACCTCATGGATTTTGGTGATAAGATGGGGGAAGGTACTGGAGGACATCCCACACCTCCCTATCTGTCTTTTTCCTTTCTTCAGATTTCTGCTTCCCCTTTTCTCCTCTTTGTTACATAGATTCCTCTAGGTGAAAGAAGGAAGGAAGGAGGGAAGAGAAGGAAGGAAGAAAGAAAGGAAGGAAGGAAGGAAGGAAGGAAGGAAGGAAGGAAGGAAGGAAGGAAGGAAGGAAGGAAGGAAGGAAGGAAGGAAGGAAGGAAGGAAGGAAGGAAGGAAGGAAGGAAGGAAGGAAGGAAGGAAGGAAGGAAGGAAGGAAGGAAGGAAGGAAGGAAGGAAGGAAGGAAGGAAGGAAGGGCACAGAACACAGATTCTTAATGTCAGTTACTCTGGGGATGAGTAGATGTGCATGGTTGGTTATTGGTGCTAGTGTTGAACCCACTGAAACAATTTCCTCCGTGCAGCCTTGAGCTCCTTGTTCCTCATGCTGTGGATGAGGGGGTTCAGGGCTGGAGGCACCACCGAGTACAGAAGAGCCAGCACCAGATTCAGAACTGGTGAGGAGAGGGATGGGGGCTTCAGATAGGCCAAAAATGAAGTAGTGACAAAAAGGGAGACCACGGCCAGGTGTGGGAGGCACATGGAAAAGGCTTTGTGCTGGTCCTGCTCAGAGGGGATCCTCAGCACAGCAGCAAAGATCTGCATGTAGGACACCACAATGAAAATGAAACACCCAAACGCTAAACAAAGACTAACCACAATAACTCCAAATTCTCTGAGATAGGAGTGTGAGCAGGAGAGCTTGAGGATCTGGGGGATCTCACAGAAGAACTGCTCCAACACATTGCCTTGGCAGAAGGGTAGGGAAAATGTGTTCCCAGTTTGCAGGAGAGCATTGAGAAAGCCACTGGTCCAGGCAGCTGCTGCCATTCTGACACAAGCTCTGCTGCCCAGGAGAGTCCTGTAGTGCAGGGGTCTGCAGATGGCAACGTAGCGGTCATAGGCCATGACTGTGAGGAGATAAAACTCTGCTGACATGAAAAAGACAAACATAAGGATCTGGGCAGCACATCCCAAGTAGGAAATGGCCCTGGTGTTCCACAGGGAATTGGCCATGGATTTGGGGACAGTGGTGGATATGGAGCCCAGGTCGAGGAGGGAGAGGTTGAGGAGGAAGAAGTATATGGGGGTGTGGAGGCAGTGGTCGCAGGCTACGACTGTGATGATGAGGCCGTTGGTGAGGAGGGCAGCCAGGTAGACGGCCAGGAAGAGTGAGAAGTGCCAGAGCTGCAGCTCCCATGTGTCTGAGCATGGCAGGAGGAGGAACTCACTGAGGGAGCTCCTGTTGGACATTTGTTCCTTTGCAGCATAGGGGCAATATGTGAGGAAGAAAAGACATGGACAAGTTAGAGGAAACTTCTCTGAGCAAAACTTTCCCATATCCGTGCCCAAACACACACTCATTGCCTCCCCCCGATTTTAGCAGGACCATCCTTGAGCTCTATGGCTTCAGCTCTTGCCCTTGATGCTGGGGGAGCAGCGCTGGCCTCTCCATCTACCTTGGTCTCAATTGCCCTGTGCTCTCACCTTGGATGTGTAGGATGCTTGCACTCATGTTACCCCTCAATTAAATGACCCCATGGAGAGCAGAGGATTCCTTTACATCATGTCCACCAGCACTCTTTTGGAGGGGATGTCAGGCAGGTTTCCTCCCTCCCCTTGGAGCCAGCAACACTTTGGGCTCCTGCCAGCTGCCCACATCCACCTCCTTGCAGCGATTCTGTGACCTCAGATTCCAGGAGGCTTCTCCCTGGGGCACCCAGACAGCACCTGCTGTAACGGGGGAGCTGAGCTCTTCCGGAGGGCAGCTTGCAGCCCAGACGGGCACCCAGGGAGATGGCAGGATGTCCTAAGGATGGGGTGTCCTGATGAGAGAGGTGGCTCATTCCAAGCTCCTCCAACCGCACTGTCCTGAGCCCCACAGCTTAGAGGGCACTTGGGCACCATCTGCATGGCAGGACCCACAGGGCCACTGTCTGACCTGCATCAGAAACCCCCTGCCCACAGAGTCCAAGGGAAGGAGAAGGGCAGCGTGGGCAGGTGGGATCATGGAGTAACACCATGATAGCTGTGCCAAGGGAGACAGGGCCTGGCAGGGACAGAGGGGCACTCAGATGTGTCTCCTCTCCTGGACATCTGGCTGCTCTGGGACAACTCCTGCCCTGGCCCCCATGGCCTGGAGTGCAGAGGGCTGTGCTGGTGGGAAGGGGCGCTGCAGGAGGCAGTTTCCTCTCACCATGATTCCATTGCCTGGAGCCGTCCCTGCAGGAGCTGCTTCTCTGTCTCCACGTCTCTGCCCTGTCCATGTTCATAGACCCCATTGCACCCGCTGGGTGCTCAGCTCTGCCCTGTAGACACCTGCCAGGGGCAGGACCCTGCCCAGGGCACCTCCGTGTTTGCAGGTGCAAAAGAGCAGATGAGACAAACCTTGCTGAGGCTGGGGAGGGGATGTTGGCTGTGTCTGCAGGCAGAAGGGTGGGCGAAGGCAGCCGTGATCCCTCTGAATGTGTGGCTGGGAGTCCCTGCTCTAAAGCACGACCAGCTCCAAACAGGAGAAGCTGGGAGAGCTACCCTGACAAATCCAATCAGCTGCTGAAGGCGCCAGGTTCAGAAGGTCCCTCCAGGAACCTCAGCAGTGTAGCCCTGCAGCCAGAGACTTACCGTGTCAAGGGCTGGGGAGGTTTCTGCCTGCAGCGAGCTCAGCTGCCCTCCCATTCCCAACTGTCTTTCACTTATGAGCGACTCATCCCAGCCTGGTGCCTGCGGGCAGTGCCCTGAGTCTTGGTGCTCCTTTAGGAGGAGCTGCTCCTGGGCAGAGCTGTCTCTCTGCAGCGCCTGCCAGGTTGCCATGGGCTCCCGCAGTCCCAGGAGCCAGGCTCAGCTCAGGAGCAGGGACCCAGCTGGAGATGGGACTCTAGGGCTGACCGTTCCTGAAAGGCAGCAGGGTCATTCCTGGGAAATGTCCACCGATGTAGTCTAAAATGATCACCAATGGTCCCTTCGTAAGCCATGGAAAGAGACTCTGAGAGCCTGGAGTCCAGCACTGCAGTTGGTCCCATCAGGGCATGATCATCTATGAGATGGAAATGTCCCACTGGGGAAGCCTCTGCTCTCATCTCATAAGAGGAAAGGATGCCTGCCCAGGAGCAGAAAGCTTGTTCATTAACTCCTGCTCCTTGGTCTCTTCACGGGGAGTTAATCTATTCACCAAATGCCCACTGAGAAGCTCCTGGGATGGAGCAGGGTTCAGTTCCTTCCTCTGTGCTCCATAAATTCACAGGAGGTTTCCCCTTCACGAAATTTAATGTCTCTCTTCATGGGAGATTCCTGTCTAAACTGCCACTGTAATCGATAGGGATGGAGAGAAGGAGGCAGCTGGACACACACACCCACCTTTGGACATTTGAAGGGACAGAGGTGCTCCAGGACAAGTGCAAGTGTCTGTCTGCCCTGATGGAGCAACCAGGACTCCCACAGCCTTCTGGAGCTGCAGCTGGGGATTAGCTGAAGAATCTCCTTGCCCATCTGCAATGACACTCAATGCCAACTATCCCTAGAGCTCCTCTCACTAAGAAGCTCAGACCTGCACAATTTCTGACATTGCAAAGAGCTCATGAAATTAATTCAGAGCAGACACTTGATTAACTCTTGGATATGGGAGCATCTCTGCTGTGCATTTCCAACCCTGGAGGTTTTCCAGGCAGAATCAAGGCCACAGAAACCAGGTCTCAGCCCAAAGCTGATGCTGCAGGAAGTACATGCTACGTGCTGTGGGCTATGTGCTATGGCTGTTGTCTCTGCCAGCAAGGCCTGCTAGGAAACACTGGGGCTTTATTGCCCCCATTACCCTTTTGTGGACCGTGAGGGGTGCCATGTGTTTGTCCTGCATTCAGCATTGCCCATCCTCACCTGCACACTGATGCCAGGAAGAGCCCTGGGCAATGCATGGGAGAAAAGATCTCACTTCCCAGAGTTTCTCTGTCCATGCTCAGCCATTTTCCTTGATAAAACACATCAAGGGTGCATGCAGCATCAGAGCCCCCTGAGTATTTCCTGTACCTATTATCAGTCATTACATGTTTGAGTTTTAATCAGCCCTTGATGAGTTGTTGTTATTAATGGCTCTCAGCGAGACTATTAACGCTCCGCAAAACTTGGGATTTGCTTCTGACTTGGAATTCTACAATATTTTGTTCAATTTTGTTCAATTTCCTTTCCATAGCTGCAATTCATGGACTCAGCTCCAAGGACACCACATGGCTCATTAAAAAGCAAGCACCCCTGACAAACATTATTTCTCTCGGCAATTTTCTTCAAGACTTTTATGGCTAACAGAGGGCATTTCAAGAGTGTAGCTGAAAGTTAGAGACATCAGTAATAGACAAGTATTTCTGCTTTTAAAGGTTTTTGGTGTTGTTGTTATTATTATTCAGATTTCAGGGATAGTGACCGCAACATTCCCAATTGCTATCAATCCAGACTGACTCCTAAAGACATACAGGACATGTGACAGGACGAGGGGTAATGGGTACAAGTTGAAACATAGGAAATTTAATCTGCATATGAAGAAGAACTTCTTCACTGTGAGGGTAACAGAGCCCTGGAACAGGCTGCCCAGAGAGGCTGTGGAGTCTCCTTCTCTGGAGATCTTCAAAACCCGCCTGGATGTGACCCTGTGCCACGTGCTCTAGGTGTCCCTGCTTGAGTAGGGGGGTTGGACTAGATGAGCTCTAGAGGTCTCTTCCAACCTCAGCCATTCTGTGATTCCGTGATTCTGTTGGTGGATGTTTCTCCAGGAAACATGCAGACATTCAAGGGAGCTTAGAGCAGGGGCTCAGAGGTTCCCCCAGTGATGCTGATGAAGGGCGAAGACTATCTGCCTTCTTCAGGACAGTCTCTCAGTGAGATCAAATGAGAGATTCTAGATGTTAAGTGGTGTTAACTGGAAGCTTTTATCTTTAAGCAGAAAAAGGAAGACAGACAGAAAGACAGAGAGAAAGAGAAAGAACGAGAGAGACAGAGATAGAGGATGAGAGAAAGAAAGGAAGAGAGGACGGAAGGAAAAGAGGAAGAGAGGAAGGAAGGCAGGGAGAGAGGAATGAAAAGGAAGAGAGGAAGGAAGGAAGAAAGAGAGGAAGGGAGGAAGGAAGAGAGGAAGGGAGGAAGGAAGAGAGGAAGGGAGGAAGAAAAGAAGGGAGGGAGGAAGAAAGGGAGGAAGGAAGGAAGGAAGGAAGGAAGGAAGGAAGGAAGGAAGGAAGGAAGGAAGGAAGGAAGGAAGGAAGGAAGGAAGGAAGGAAGGAAGGAAGGAAGGAAGGAAGGAAGGAAGGAAGGAAGGAAGGAAGGAAGGAAGGAAGGAAGGAAGAGAGAAAGAGAGAAAGAAAGACAAAGAAAGAGAGGAAGAGAGAGAGAAAGAGGGAAGGAGAGAAAGCAAGCAAGCAAGCAAGAAAGACCCTTAATGCCAGTTACCCTGGGGATGAGTAGATATACATCGTCAGTCGTGCAGTAGATACAGATGGTCTCGGCATTGTACCCACTGAACCAGTTTCCTCAGTGCAGCTTTGAGCTCCTTGTTCCTCAAGCTGTAGATGAGGGGGTTCAGTGTAGGAGGCACCAGCAAGTACAAAACAGCCAGGACCAGATCCAGAGCTGGGCAGGAGATGGAGGGGGGCTTCAGGTAGGCAAAAAATGAAGTCCTGGCAAACAGGAGGACCACAGCCAGGTGCGGGAGGCACATGGAAAAGGCTTTGTGACGGCCCTGCACAGAGGGGATCCTCAGCACAGCTCTGAAGATCTGCACATAGGACACCATGATGAAAATGAAACACCCAAAGGCTAAACAAAGACTAACCAAAATAGCTCCAACTTCCCTGAGGTAGGCATCTGAGCAGGAGAGCTTGAGGATCTGGGGGATCTCGCAAAAGAACTGCTCCACCTCATTGCCTTGGCAGAGGGGAATGGAAAATGTGTTCCCAGTGTGCAGGAGAGCATTGAGAAAGCCACTGGTCCAGGCAGCTGCAGCCATTTTGACACAAACTCTGTTGCCCAGCAGGGTCCCATAGTGCAGGGGTCTGCAGATGGCAATGTAGCGGTCATAGGCCATGACTGTGAGGAGACAATACTCTGCTGAGATAAAGAAGAAAAAGATCTGCGTAGCACAACCCAAGTAGGAAATGTCCCTGCTGTCCCAGAGGGAATTGGCCATGGATTTGGGGACGGTGGTAGAAATGGATCCAAGGTCGAGGAGGGAGAGGTTGAGAAGGAAGAAGTACATGGGGGTGTGGAGGCGGTGGTCACAGGCTACAGCTGTGATGATGAGGCCGTTGGCCAGGAGGGCAGCCAGGTAGATGGCCAGGAAGAGCGAGAAGTGCAAGAGCTGCAGCTCCCGCCTGTCTGAGAACAGAAGGAGGAGGAACTCATTGAGGGAGCTGCTGTTGGACATCTATTCCATTGAGCTCAGGAAAACTGTGTAGGGAAAAAAGGCAATAATAGCTTAGAAGAATTTTCTCTGAAATAAACTTTCCATTTTTCACAGAAATGCTTCTGGACCGCATCCCAGCCCTCAGGGATTTCTTCTTCTCACTGTCACCTTTAGTCAGCTCCTCAGTCTCTGCTCCACCTGAGTGTTCTGGGAGGAGCCGGAGCCTGAGTTACTCTACGCCAATGTGTATAAAGGGCTGGTTCTTGATATCTGTTCTTTACGGAGTTGATGTCACAGGACATCCACCTTTAATATAAAGGGTCTTTTCATATTCCCACACACACTTCCAAGGAGTTTGGGGTGCAGCAGGGGGTTTTAGCATTTTGTTTTAAAATTACTTATTTTGGAAATTTTTAGATTCTGTCACCATATCTCGTCAGGTTCTTTGCATGTCTTTATTGATATGCAAATAAAGACAGATGTCTCTATTTCTGAAAATGTGAACATTAAGCAGACTGGAGAAGGAAATGGGCTCTCTGCTGCTTAGGGAACAGTGTAGAGTGCTGTTGAGTCCATCTGCTTTGTTCCTCCAAACAAACCTGGACTCTGTTGAGATCATAGAAGACGGGTTTCAAAGCACTCATTTAACTTTGCTCTCCCTCTTAGCTCAAGGTGGATACGTGATGGAGAGAACAGGACACTGCTACTGACATGGCAAAGGCTCTGTGCACTGAGTCCACTTATGGAGGGCAGCTCACAAACCCAGCAGGACAACAGAGACAGTCACGTGTCCTGACAGCCACAGAGTCTCCTAAAGGGAGAGTCAACCCCTTTGCAGCCCCTCCAATGATGCTGCCCAGCACCCTGGGCACATTGCCCCTCTTTAGACACCTCCATGGCAGGACCTCAGGGTGAGTATCTGAATTTGTAGCTGAAGCCCCAGCTGACTGCCAGGACAAGAGCAGAAAGGAGAGGCAGGGAAACGAGGAGAAACACTGTGACTGCTGCCAAGGGAAGACAGACAGACAGAGCAGCACCGTCCCCAGGTTGCACCTCCTAGACAGTGTGGACTTCCAGGACAGTGGTTCTCAGCCCCTGTGCCTTGCAATGGGAAATGGGCACATGGCAGGAGAGAGGCAGCTCTGCTGTTCTGGAAATCTGACTGCAGAGGAGGTCAGAAATTCCCTGGAGCCCTTCCCGTTGAGAGTGGAGTGAGACTAAGCACAATGAGAATGAGGAGAGCTGCAAAGGGGATATTGCTGCTGCCCACAGGTGAAAAGGCAGTTGAAGGAATATTGTGCGATCCTCGTAGACCTATTGATCCCTCAGAGCAGCACTGCAGAGCTCTCCTTCAAGCATCTAAACCTCAAATGTCCCATTCATTTTCTGCCTTGTCAAAGATACAAAACAGAATCCTAGCCTCTGGATACTCCCTTCCCTTTCATAGAAGCTTCCCAAGAGTGTCCTCTTGAAAATCCCCTTCCAGATATGTTGTGTGGGTGAGGCTGAGCTGTGAGCATCCCTGACCCCACACAGCAGCCTCTCAGCAGGAGAATGAACCTGCCAAGAGGGGGATCTCTCCACCCACCCAGAGCTTCTCCCTGCAGCGCCCTGGCAGGCTGAGTGCTGATCCTCACAGAATCACTGCACTGGGCACACAGCACCTTGGGGCGCATGGACACTGCCCTGAAGAACAGTGCTCTGAAGAACCAATGTGCCCACATTGCCTTCACTGTCTTGCACCAGCTCCAGAAGAAGCAGCCACGATGCCCTGACCTTGTGATGCTGGGACAGGGAATTTCTGTTCTGAAGCATCTCCTCATATGCGAAATAGAAGCAGGGAGAACAGTCCTCAAAAAAAAAAAAAAGTCATCAGCTGGAGGGGTGCTGGAGACCCCTCCAGAAACCTCAGTAGCATTACCCTGCAGCCGGTGACTTACCATGTCACAGATTGCTCCCACCATGAGCTCTCCTCTGTCCTCCCACTCCACGCTGCCTTTCACCTCTCTGTCCTCTCTCCTCAGCTGTCCGCAGCAGCAGGCAGTGCCCGCAGCCCTGCTGCTCTTGGCACAGGAGCTGCTCCTGCACTCGGCTGTCTCTGGCAGTGCTGACAGGCTGCCACGAGCTGCGGCCCAGCTGAATTCATGAATTACTCTGTCCCTTGGGATTCCTCCCTCTGGATATGTTCCATCAAGTAGAGTAACCTGTTTTCCTTTGCTAAAGAGTACAGGGATACACATTCCAATGTTGCAATTTGTTTCATCAGATAATGATTATCTACCAAAGTTAGAAATGTCCCACGGGAAGTCCTGATTCACATCTCTTAACTAGGCAGGACACCCAGACAGGGATAAGAAGGGAGCTTGTTGATACATGGTGCATATATGATTCAGATGACTTATTCAGATGGCTTATTGGGGCTCCACATGTCTGTTCAGAAGCGCCAGGTTTGGAGAAGGATTCAGCTAACTCATGAACTCCACAAATACATGGCAGGTGGGATTCCCCCTTACCAGGCTGTCACGGAACGAGTGGTGGGGGGGGTGAGTGGCACACTGCACTTCACTCAAGAAACCATTGTCATTACCAATAAAACCTATTCCTATTTCTTTCCCACGAGTGAAGTGCAGTGTGTCACTCACTCCCCCCACCACTCGTTCCGTGACAGGAGGCCGTCTTGGTCACAGTGACCACAAAATGACAGAGTTTTCAATTCTGGACATGGAGATGAAATTTCCTTTTTTTTAAAAAAAAAATTTTAAATTTAATAAGGGGTACCCATTATCCCTTGTCCTATCAGTGGCCACCACTGAGAAGAGTTTGGCCCCATCCTCTTTACATCCTCCCCTCAGGTATTTGTGCATACTGAACAGATCCCACCTTGGTCTTCTTCAGGCCCAGCAGGCCCAGTCTTTCCTCATACAATAGATGCTCCAGTCCCTTAATGATCCTCCTTGCTCTACACTGGGGCCTCTCTAGAAGCTCCATGTTCCTCTTGTCCTGGGGAGCCCAGAACTGCACCCAGTACTCCAGGTGCGGCCTCACCAGAGCTGAGGAGAGTGGCAGGATCACCTCCCTCAACCTGCTGGCAACACTCCTCCTGATGCAGCCAGGAGCCCGTTGGCCTTCTTGGCCAGGAGGGCACATTGCTGCCTCATGGTTAACTTGTCAACCAGGACTCCCAAATCCCTCTCTGCGGAGCTGCTTACCAGCAGGTCAACCCCTAATCTGTACTGGTGCCTGGGTTTATTCGTTATTCCTCCCCAGGTGCAGGACCCTGCACTTGCCCTTGTTTAACCTCATAAGGTTCCTGTCTGCCTATTCTCCAACCTCCCTAGGTCCCTCTGAATGGCAGCACAGCCCTCTGGAGTGTTGGCCACTCCACCCAGTTTGGTGTCATCTGCAAACTTGCTGGGGCTGCCTTCTGTCCCCTCATCCAAGTCAATGATGAACAAGTTGAACAGTAGTGGAACCAGTACACACACCAGTGCACAGCAGTACACACCACCACACATCAGCACAAACCAGCACAAACCAGTGCTGCAGCGCACGCCAGCACATAACAGTGCACACACTGTAGACCCCAGGACACAAGCACACACCAGCGCACACTGGTAGAGACACCTGCGCACACCTATGCATGCCAGCAAACACGAGCGGACACCAGTGCACAAGAGTACAGTCTAGTACACACCAATACTGACCAGCACACACCAAAACACTCCAGAACATACCAGGACACCAGTTAAGGCCATTAGACACCAGTGAACACTAATACATACCAGTACACACCAGCACACACCAGAGCACAGCAGTGAACACCAGTGCATACTGGTAAAGACCATTAGACACCAGTACACACCGGTGCTCAGCGGTGCATTCCAGAATACACCAGTACACAACGGTACAGACCAGTACATGCCGTTACACAACAGTTCACACCAGCGAACACCAGTAGACACCAGCACACACCAGTACGCACCAATGCACACCAGTACAAAGCAGTACACACCACTGAACAACACATCACACCAGGACAGACAATTACACAGTAGTAGAGCAGTGAACACCCACTCACACTAGCTCACACCAATACATAGCAGTACACACCAGCACACAAAACTGCACACCACTACATACCAGCGCAAACCAGTACACATCCATACACGGCAGCACACACGTGTGTACACCAGCACACACCAGCGCTCCCCACGTACTGCGTGTGCAGCAGGTCCCTCTGGCAGCTCAATACCCCACCCCCCATACTGGCCAGCACAAAGCAGTGCACATCAGTACAGACCATCGCACACCAGTGTGGACAGTTACACACCAGCACACACCATTACATTCCAGTGCACACCAGCACACAGCATTACACACCAGTGCATATCAGTACACATCCTTGCTCACCAGTACATACGAGTGCACATCAGCACACTCCATTACACACCACTACAGGCCAGCAGACACCAGTGCACACCTATACAGAGCACCACACACCACTACACATAAGCAGATGCCAGCACATAGCCCTGCACAGCAGTACAGAGGAGTGCACACCAGTGCACACCAGTACACACCAGTATAGATCATTACACAGCAGTGGACACCATTACGCACCAGCACACACCAGAAAAGACCAGTGTACTCCAGCTTGCACACCAATAAACAGCTGTGCAGACAGCTACACACCCGTGCACAACAGCACACAGCAGCAGAGACCAGTACACACCAGCACACAGCAGAAATACCAGTGCTCGCTAATACACACCAGCACACAGCAGTGCACTGCAGTGCACACAGATACAGACCGGTACACATCAGCACACACCAGTATACACACTGGTGTGCGGGCATCTACTGCTCTGTACCGGTGTGCATTGGTGTGTCTTGGTGTGTGCTGGCGTTCACTGGTGTTCATTGGTCTGTACTGGTGTCTGCTGGAGTTCACGGGTTTGCGGTGATGTGTAGCGGTGTGTGCTGATGTGCACCAGTCTGTACAGGTGTCTGCTGGTCGCTACTGGTGTGTGCTGTGCGTGCTGGTGTGCACTGGTTTTTGCCTGTGTGTACTGCTGTGCATGGGTGTGAGCTGGCTTCTACTGCTCTGTACCAGTGAGTGCTGGTGTGTACTGCTTATTTGTACTTTAGGGTCAGGCTTAGAAGTTTAGGACTATATTAATATTTAGGGTCAGGGTTATGGTTAGGGTTTGCGTTAAGACCAGGGTTTAAGTTTAGGGTTGTGGTTAGGATTAGGATTGGGTTGGGGATAGTTTTAGTTTAGTTTTATTTTATTAACCCTCTTCCTTGCTTCTTCCTTGCCTGTGCCACCTCTCCCTTTTCCTCTCTCCTTTACCCTTCTCTGTGCTTTTTCCTCACCTGCTCCACCTCTTCCTTTAATTCTCCCCCTAGCCACTTTCTGTGCTTCTTCCTCACTCCCTCCACCTCTCCCCTTTCCCCTCTGCCTTTCCCACCTCTGTGCATATACCTCACCCACCTCACATCTCCTTTTGCCTTGACCCCTTTCTCCCTTTTGTGCTTCTTCCTCTCTCCCTCCACCTCTTCCTTTAGCTCTTCCCCTTTCCCTCCTCTGTGTTGGGGCAGAATGATTAGGCTTAGGTTTAGTGTTAGAGAGTTAGGGCTCAGGGTTAGGGTTAGTGGGTTTAGGGTTTACTGTTGAAAGGTTAAGAGGGTTTGAGAGTTAAGGGGGCTGAAGGTTTAGGTTTAGAGGGTATAGGAGTTAGGGTTTAGGTTTAAGGGTTAGGTTTAGGGCATTAGGCGGTTAGAGATAGGAGGTTACGGGATCAGTGGTTTAGGGCTTACAATGATAGCAGGTTTTGTTAGCTTAGAGTGTTAGGGCTAGTGGGTTATAGGGTTTAGGGGTAGAGGAGTTTAGTAGAGGGTTAAGAGGGTTTAGGGTTAAGGATGTTAGAGGGTTGAGTGTTAGAGGTTTAGGGTGTTTAAAGGTAGAGGGTTAGAGAGATTAGGGGCAGGGTTAGAGTCTTAAGGTTTAGCATTAGGGTTAGAGAGTTTAGGGTTGGGTTACAGGGGTTAGGGGTATGGGTTAGAGGCCTTAAGGATTAGGGTTATGGGTTAGAAGGGTTAGTGTTTAGGGTCAGAGGGTTTAGAGTTAGGGTTACAGAGTTAGACTTAGAAGGTTTAGTATTAGAAATTTTAGGGTGAGAGGGTTAGAGATCTTAGGGTTAGGGTTAGAGGGAAGGAGGGTTAGCTGTAGAGACTGGGAGGGTTTGGGGAAGAGTGTTTAGGGGTAGAGTTAGAAGTTCGAAAGGTTCGAGAGTTTAGGGTTAGAGGGTTTAGGACTAGGGCGTTTAGGGTTAGCAGGTTAGAGTTTGCGGGTTTAGGGTTTAGGGTCAGGGTTAGAGGGTTTAGGGTTAGAGAGTTAGGGGTTAGAGTTAGAGGGTTTAGGGCTTACTGTTAGAAGGTTAAAGAGTTGAGGGTTAGAGAGTTCAGGGTTAGAGGGTTTAGGGTTAGGGTTAAAGGGGATAGAGGTTATAGAGTAAGAGAGAGAGTTAGGGGTTAGTTTTAGAGGGTTTAGAGTTTATAGTTAGTTAGAGGGTTTAGAGTTAGAGGGTTTAGGTTTAGGGTAGACGGTTTAGGGCTAGATGTTTTAGTGTTAGAGGGTTGGGGGTTAGTGTTAGAAAGTTTAGGGTCAGGGTTAGAGGGTTTAGGGTTAGAGAGTTAGGGTTAGAAGGTTATGGGTCAGGGTTGGAGGGTTGGGGGGTGAGCTTGTTAGGGTTAGAGGGTTAGGGGTTAGAGGGTTTGAGAATTTAGCGTTTGAAGATTTAGGGCTAGAGGATTAAGGGTTAGAGGGTTTAGGGTGATGGTTAGAGGGTTAGGGGTTTGGGTTAGGGTTAGAGAGTTTCAGGTTGACTGTTAGAGGGTTACGGGTTAGAGGTGGGGTTAGGATTAGAGTGTTTAGTGTTAGAGGGTGAGAGGGTAAGAAGGTTTGGGGTTAGCGTTTGGCGGTTTAGGGATCGGAGAGTTTAGTCTTAGGGTTTTGGGGTTAGGATGTTATGGTTAGTTGGGGTTTTAGGTTTGCGCTTAGGTTAGAAATAGGTTAGGGGTTAGAAGTTAGGGGTTAGGGTTTTAGGGTTGTGGATTAGGATTAGGGTTAGGCCAGAGGAGCGTTGTGTGATAGCACAGATATGAAGGGAGGTCACCGCTTTGCAGCATGTGCAAGGACACGTCTCTCCTCCCTGCCTAGCTCTTCTATCTCCATGGCAGTGACCTGCTGAGCTCCCAGTGACACAATCTGAGGTCACAGTGAGATGTGCATCATCACAAGGAGGTCTCCCTGGTGCCAGAGTGGTGCCCTCCCTGCCCTGTGTGGCCCAGGCTCTGCTGGGCACTGCTCATGTGCTCCCCAGTGTTGCCCCTTGGAGCCACATCCCAGAGGCAGGAGGAGCAGAGAGGTGTCTCTTCATGTCCTGGAAAGCAGTCACCTCATTTCCCCCCAGATATTTCCCAAACCTGCTGATAATCCTTCAGGAATATCTCCAGATGATGCCAAAGGCTGAAAAATGTCTCAAAGGGAGCCCTGGAGAGGACACTTCTGCACTCCTGCACTGTCACGTCTCTTCTCCAGGCAGTCCATGAGGGAATTTAGGGCTTCAGGGTGGTCCAAGACAGGATCAAATTCATGGGGGCTGAAACAGCACAAAGTGTGGCCACAGATCGATATGTTTTGGGGAGCCTCAAGTCTTATTTCTGCGGTGACAGGACAGCCTTCCTCTCAGAGGTACCAAGGGAGGATCTCTGTTTTTAAAACTCCCCAGCAGGGTTTCTTACACTGTGATGCTTAAGATAGACATGAGACAGCAGGAAAGAGTAAATGGCAATGGCAAAAGCTGTGAGAAATTTTGGAAAGTATTTTTTTTTCAATGATTGCATTGAAGATACTCTAGAGACTTCCTTAAAACATTGTTTTAACAGGAGTGCAGTCAATTTATTTAATGTTGGCCACACCACAACAGAACATTTCCTTGAAGGTGGTCCCCTACTTTGCTCACCAGTTGAGAGAGGACAACACCTCAGAGTGCGACGTGCTCAGTGCAAAGAGTGAGGGGTGGCAAGGACAGCTGTGGGCAGGGGTGGTTTTCTGAGCAGTAGGCTCTGGGTGGGACACTGAAATATCCTGTTAATGGTGTAGACCTGTTTAAAACACAAATGTTTAGAAAATGTCTTAAAAATAGAAAGAAATTAAGAAAAAGAATTAAATGTTTTGTTATACTTTCCACTTTTCTTCATTTGTTCTATTTTAGCACCCTAGCCTTCTGCATGATCTTTTTTTCTTGAAAAGGAAAGTGATTTTGTAAACGGGGTGGGATGCAGTCCCAGAGCGCTGGACAACTAGTGCCACTGCAGGTACCATGGTCTCCCAGCCTCCCTTTGTAGCTCCAAGGGGCTCTGGTCTCCCGCAGGTCCCTGTGAGAGCTGCCAGGCCCAGGCAGGTCCTTCACAGACACTGGAATGTCTCCAAGTGCTGCTGGGTGCTGGTGGTTGGACACCCGAGCTCTGCCTGCAAAGGTGAAGGAATGTTTTCAATGTTAGGGAAAATATGAGCACACTTTCAACATCTCAGATGTTTGGCTTATGTTTGGCTTATCAAAGTTTTCCAGTGATGAAAGAGTGGAAATCTTCAGGAACTATCTGAATCTGGTGTGAAGTATTATTGATCTGCCCTTGAGATTCCACTGCTCTGTCCCTTAAAGTGTAGATGGCATCTCTGTGATCTCTCAGATATTTTACATGTCCTGAATACATAAATCATTTCTAAAGTCATATTTGCATCTAATCACTTAGACATATGCATTCCCCCCCACCCCCGATTTTTTCCCTTGCTCATTTTTCTATCTAAAATCTGTCAGCTCTCCAGTCATCTCTCAGATTCAGGGAGTTTAAACCTTGTCTTGCCTTTCAGGACTCTTGCTATGTCTTTTACTTTTCTTGATTCTTTTATTTTTTTTTCTAAATTTTACTATTAATGTGTCAGAACTTTACTATTATTGTTTCTAAACTTTACTATTAATGTGCCAAATCTCAACGATTTTGGTGGACTTCTTGGTGGACTTCATTGGAGGCAACTCAGACTTGACCTACAGTTGAGGACTGCAAGACAAATCCTTCTGTGCCTGCTTGCATCTATTTCACAGGGGAATTGGTGCACACGAGCTGTAACATTCATGTACTGCCTGGAGTAGAAACAGGTTCAGTTTGAACCAGTGATCCAAGCAGCAGCCAGTGGCTGATGAGAGAAATTACAGAGTTGAGGAGTTGGGCAGGAAGGTTCTTCATACAGGTTATCTTATCAAAAATCCTGCTTTTTTTATATATGTCCGGACATCATTGGGAGACACTGTAAGAACTGGAGAATGTAGGTATGACTCCTTCTGAAAACTGAGGGATAAAGAAGGCTTAAAAAGCAGCCATCTGTCTTTTTCAGGTGCCTAATGAAATCTAACTTCAACACAGTCTTAAAAACTCTCCAATTAGCCAAACAAGAACTGAAGCTCGAAGAACGTTATGGCAAGAGGCAATGGCTCCTGAGGGTTTTGCATCTTAATGTCCCCTTGGGGGTATTTGGTACTTTGCACATAGACCTCCAATGGTGGGAGGAACTTGAAGAAACCTCTCAAGAAGCTAAAGTCAGAAGAAAATCTCCAAGTTTCTAGGAGGGTTAATGGGTCTCGCTGAGGACCATTATGGGCAAAGCCTCCCTAGAGGCTGATTCGAGCAGAAAGCTGGAGGTCCTGATTGCAGGTAGGCAAAGGCAATGTGCAGGTGCCTCTGATGCCAGGTCATCTCTTCTTGTGTGTTATCAAGCAGATGGGCCAGTCACAGGTGCCCAGTTCCTGAGCAGGTGGATCCTTTCCATCATGCTTTGCCCAGGGCTCTTGGTGGGGGCAGTGTTCCAGGGCAGGACACCAACAGAGTACATCGTATTTCCCTGAGGGAAAGCAGGCAAGGAGGACCTCTTGTCATAAGGAAGAAGTCTCTTCTCTGAGGCCTCCTGTCATAAGGAAGAAGCTTCTTCGAGGCCTCAGTGGCAGAACCACTAGCTATGGCTAAGAGAACAAAGACCTGGTTCTTTTGGAGGTGCGAGTGCCCTCTGCCATCTCCCCATGAGTTTGTTCTGCACTTTCCCATGCTTGCACTTGTTTCCCTGCAGCTTGTAGATAATCAAGCTGTTTTCCTACCTTGTCCTCACTGCAGGATCTCTTCATCTTCCCCAATGTCTCTCTGCACTCACTGGCTGTTCTTTGAAACAGAAAGGCCTGTGCTGATCTCAGGTCTCCTCTGGGTGACCTGTATGACCTAACGTCATCCTATTTCTGTCTGAAATAGACCCATGGTTGCAGAAAAGCTGAAGATTTTCCCTAAGGTAAACAAAGGAAGACCTGGGGTGAAGAAAGTAGAACGGAACAATCATTCCAGCCATGAGGGTCCTCAGGGTAGTCTGGCTCCATCTTCTTGGTGCTATCCTGGTGTGCATGGGGAGGCTGTTATTAGGTCAGCCCACAGATTTCCCTTCTCCAGACTGAAGAAATCCATCTCTCTTATCCTCCCATAGTGACAAAGACAGCATTAGCTGTGTGTTCCCTGAATGTTCATGCCTCTTCCAGTCCTGGAATCATTTTCATCTACAAAAGACCTTAAGAATACCAGAGTGAAGTTGGTCGGGAATGATCCAAGTTCTTGCTGTCTGCTTCCAGGCACATTCACAAAATCACAGAATCACAGAATGGTTGAGGTTGGAAGAGATCTCTAGATGATCTCTGGATCATCTAATCCAACACCCCTGCTCAAGCAGGGACACCTAAATCATGTTGCACTGGGTTGCATCCAGGTGGGTTTGGAAGATCTCCAGAGAAGGGACTCTCTGGGCAGCCTGTTCCAGCGCTCTGTCACCCTCAGAGTAAAGAAGTTTTTCCTCATATGGAGATGAAATTCCCTGTGTGTCAGTTTGTGTTCATTACTCCTTGTCTTATTGCTGGCTACCACTTAAAACAGTTTGGCCCCATCCTCTTTACATTCTCTCCTCAGGTATTTGTACATGCTGATAAGATCCCCCCTCAATCTTCTCTTCTCCAGGCTGAACAGCCCTGACTCGCTTAGTGTTTCCTTGTAAATTAAAAGCACGTTACTCATGTACCCAGAAAGGGAGGATTTTCCTGCTGGACTACGGACTGAGCCATGAGCCAGCAATGTGCTTTTGTGATCTACAGAAGAGAAGGCAGAGATGGGATCTTAGCAGTGTGCCCAAATACCTGAAAGGAGTGTGCTGAGGGAATGGGGCCAGACACTCTCAGTGCGGGGCAGTGATATGGTAAGAGACAACAGTCACAAACTGAAGCACAGGAAGTTCTGCCGGAATTTCAGGGAAAACCTCTTGAGTGTGAAGCTGACAGAACGTTGGCAGAGATTGTCCAAAGAGGTTGAGGAGTCTCCTTCCCAAAGATATTCCAAACTGACCTTTATGTGATCCTGTGCAACATGGTCTATGTGAGCCTGCTTGTGCAGGGGGGTTGGACTAGATGATCTTCAGAGGTGTCTTCTAAGCTCAAGCATTCTGGGATTCTGTGGGATCTCCTCAGCTCCCAGCTTTCCTTGTCAAGGCTTTCATGACTGTAGTGTGGTGGCAGGTGCAAAGCAGAGCTCTGCAGTCAGGCCAGCTGGTCAGAACCTGAGAGGTGCAGGGCCAGGCTCTGCCATGTCCATAGCATGACCAGGCCAAGGACAAGGGCAGCAGCTCCCTGATAAGAGGGATGAGGCCCAGCAATGGGGCCCATCACTCTCTGTCTTCCCTACTCTTGTGCCCAGCAGATCCCCTCCCTTCTGCCTGCAGCTCCTCCAAGCCCATCACACTGCTCAGCACAGTCCAGCAGAGGACCCCTGGTCCTGCAGACCCTCCAGAACTCCTGTCCTGAGCTGGGGCACACAGAAACCTGGCTCTCCTTTGCATTTTCTGTCTCAGGATGTTACCCTGCCTCTCTCCTGGGACATCTCTGCTCCCCACAGAGCCTTTTCCCAGATCAGTGTCCCTATTGCTGGCTGAGCTGTTCCTGCACCTGCCCTGTTCTGGTGGTGCTGCTTTGCAGAGCGAGCAGCTGTGGGACAATGGTCCGTGGTGGTCAGAGAGAGAAGCAGACCCAGTTGGGCTGGGACTGCCACCACCGATACTGGTGACACATGACCCCAGAGTGTTTGCAATGGGAGGAGAAGTGTTTGGGTGGGCACTAGCTCCTGTCTCTGGCGTTTCACAGCAGGATTCACCCTCCAGTGCTGCTTCCCTTGCCCTCTGGGGTCCCCACTGCCTCTCCAAGGGCTGAAAGTCCTCCTTTCCTCATGTGCACCTGGATTTAAAGCTCTGCCTTCTGGTTACTCCATGGTGGACCATCCCTCATTTTGTGAGGCTCCACTCACAGCCCTCACCTGGACTGTAGAGGTCTTCTAAGCTCTCCTGGGGATCTCCTGGAGATTCTCCTCCAGAAGGATGGAGGACAAATCCCATCAGCACTGGCACCTGTGAGACCACCTGCTGCAGGTGATTCAGAAACAATTTCCCATCTCCATTGGCACTGGCCATTGAGAGATGAACTCCGAGTGCTGCCCTCGGTCCCTAGGAGATCACACAGATCAAACATCCTTGGAGCTTGTCTCCTAGAGCCTATGGAGTTCACAAGCAGAACACGAGACTCCTTTGAGATCTGTCTGTGAAGAAAGGCCATACTTGAGGCAAATCACAGGGGAGATGCTCTTTTATTATAGAAAATGTACTTGTGTAGGCCAGGTTTGGCATGAGGGTGCCCAGGCCCTACTCCTGCCTGAGATCACAGAAATGCACCAGGAAACACCATGTTACAAGAGCACTTAGGGCAAATAGGCACAAGAGAGCACAGCAGGACAGTGTGAAAATGAGCAGAAGAGCCTTGAAAAGAGAGAAAAAAAAAAAAAAAAAAAGTTCTGCTGCTGTTGGTGGACATGTCACCAGAAAAACTGCGGGCCCTTTGAAGGGTGCAGCAAGGAAATGCCTTGCAGTGTGGGGATTGCCCTGAGCAGCAGAGCTCTGTCCCCACAGGCTGCATCCAGACTCTCCTCCCCTCCACTCATGTCCCACTTGGACTGTTGGAGCAGCGTAGAAGGAAGGGACCAGTGCCGGGTGACACATGACAATGACCTCCACGGGAGAGCAGCTAAAATTACCCCCTGATTGTGGCTAGGGAAGGTGAGTTCTCCTAGAGGACACACGTGCCATGGTCTCACCCTGTCTGTACTCGTGCTGGAAGAGGCACTGCTCAGGGAAACTCTCCTCATTGCATGGGAGACATCGGAGGTTACTTAGTGGGGCTCAGAGTTTCCCCCCTCTTTGCTGGTGAAGGGGGAGGCCTGGCGTCCTGCTTCAACATGGTCCCTGTGGCAGATTGAAATGAGACATTCCTGCAGAGAAATGGCATGAACCAGACTATATATTTTTCCTTTATTGGAATATAAGAGAAAAAAAGCAAGCAAGACATAAATGAACAACACTTATCCTTAATGCCAAATCCCCTAGGACAGATCTTGTTGCTGGCACTAGACCTGCTGGATCAGTTTCCTTAGGGCATTCTTGAGCTCCTCATTCCTTAGGCCGTAGATGAGGGGGTTCAGTATTGGAGGCACCAGCGAGTACAGAACGGCCACCACCAGATCCAGAACTGGGGAAGAGATGGAAGGTGGCTTCAGGTAGGCAACCATGCCAGTGCTGACAAACAGGGAGACTACGGCCAGGTGTGGGAGGCACATGGAAAATGCTTTGTGCCGGCCCTGCTCAGAGGGGATCCTCAGCACAGCTCTGAAGATCTGCACATAGGACACCACAATGAAAATGAAACACCCAAAGCCTAAACAGACACTAATCACAAGAAGCCCTGCTTCTCTGAGGTAGGAATCTGGGCAGGAGAGCTTGAGGATCTGGGGGATCTCACAGAAGAACTGCTCCACCACATTGCCTTGGCAGAGCGGAATGGAAAATGTGTTCCCAGTGTGCAGGAGAGAAAGGAGAAACCCAGAGGCCCAGGCAGCTGCTGCCATTTTAACACAAGCTCTGCTGTCCAGGAGGGTTCCATAGTGCAGGGGTCTGCAGATGGCAACGTAGCGATCATAGGCCATGACTGTGAGGAGAGAAAACTCTGCTGAAAACAAGATTGCTAACAGGAAGATCTGGGCAGCACATCCTGAGTAGGAAATAGTCCTGTTGTTCCAAAGGGAAATGTGCATGGATCTGGGGACGGTGGTAGAGATGGAGCCAAGGTCGAGGAGGGAGAGGTTGAGGAGGAAGAAGTACATGGGGGTGTGGAGGTGGTGGTCGCAGGCTACGGCTGTGATGATGAGGCCGTTGGCCAGGAGGGCAGCCAGGTAGATGGCCAGGAAGAGCGAGAAGTGCCAGAGCTGCAGCTCCCGCTTGTCTGCAAATGCCAAGAGGAGGAACTCGCTGAAGGAGCTGCTGTTGGACATTAGTTCCTTAGAGGCATAGGAGTCCTGTCCGTGAAGGAAAGAAAGCCGAAAGTCAAGGCAGGCTTTTCTGAGCCAAGTCATTTCAGTTTCTCAAGGAACTCCCCACATTTCCTCTCTCCCTTATTTCAC
This sequence comes from Tinamus guttatus, assembly GCF_059628265.1. Taxonomy (NCBI): domain Eukaryota; kingdom Metazoa; phylum Chordata; class Aves; order Tinamiformes; family Tinamidae; genus Tinamus; species Tinamus guttatus. The sequence goes on along the minus strand of NW_028288571.1, from coordinate 111,472 downwards.
CTCCCTTTCTGGTTCTCCACTTTGAACTGGCTGAGTGTGTCACATGCAGCAGGGACTTCTGCCCATAGCTCTGGAGGAGTTGTTTCTGCTTTGCTGCAGGTGGAAATAGATGCACTAGTCTTTGACTGGTATTTGTGGAGATGCCTTGGAATGGCATATTGCATTGCTTGGAATGGACTTAGTCCAGAGACCAGGTGGGAATATTCTCCATTCACCAGCATGAGAGCTGAATACAGCCCTCACAGCAGTTGTATCTGAAGGAGAAGAGCTCTGTGAGGGATTTACCCCCATCACTCTTGCCCTCCTCAACAGAGATATTTCTATCTGAGTCTGCCACACCAGATCTCACTCCAACAACAGGGAACAACAGTCAAAAGGAAACAAGGATAGACCTTACCCTTTCTACATGTCAAGATGTCTAGAGATAGACCTTGTCCTCATGCCTCCTTTAACCCTGCACCCTGCACCCTTATTCCAGGCACTGCAGAGAAAAGGAGTAGCTTTGATGCACACAAGCTGCAGGAGACGATGTCCACCCCTTCTATGGAAGGGCTCTTCAACATTTAGAAATCAAGTCGTCTCTGCAAAAGGATAAGTGGAGGAGTCTGTTGATATATAAGTGTGCGTATAAATAATATATATGATGATGCACACACAAAGGTGCCTACTCACTGTGGGAACATATTTTGATAGAGCAGAAATCTTTGGCGTTTCAGTCATTCTCAGCATAAACCCTTGTGCATCCCAACAGGAAAAAAAAAAAATCCTTGTCATGGGTCCTGCTTCATCGCTGAGCCTTGCCCTTCACTGTCGTGTACTTGCACTTCACTCAGATGAAGGACAACGACACTCACAAGTGAGCCCAGTTCTCCCTGCAGAAACCTCCCAGGAGCAGGGGACTGTCCGGGGGCACCCCCATGTTTGCAGGTGCTAAGGAGCAGCTTAGATAGACCCTGATGCAGCAGCCCAGGAGAAGCTGGTGCTGTCTATGAACTAAGGGATGGCTGAGGGGACATTCAGATGTCCCTGGCAGATTCTTTGGCTGCTCCTTGAATCTCTAAATGAGTCTCAGTCTCTTGCCCAAATCTGACAATTTTGTTTCCATTTTCCTCTTACCAAGTGGAAGGAAATTGTAAGCACCATCTCAATGCCTGCTTTGCCTTTTCTTTTGCAAAGTGTTCCCTGAGATGTGCTCACAGCTACACCTGTGAGCAGACCTGACCCCCACAGCACCCTCCCAGCAGGAGAAGGAGCCTGTCCTGGTAGAGGATAATCCTCCCACCCAGAACTTCTCCCCTCAGTCCTGTGGGGAGCTCCCTGGGCAGGCTGAGTGCTGACCTTCACAGGCGACACAGTCGCTGCTGCAGGCACACAGCGCCTTTGGGTGCAGGGACCCTGCTCTGAAGTGCAGACCTCTCACCCTGTCTTGAACCTCTCACCCACCTGGGAAGGTGATGACCCGGCTTCACATCACTGCTGTTTCTGTTGGGGAAGGCAGCAGGATGCCCTGCCCTTAGGTGGTATGTTAGAGAATCCCAGCTCTGAAGCAGCTCCTCTTCCTCTGCACTGCAAAAGCCAGGAGAAAGAAGAGAAAAATGCTGCCAGCCATGGGGTGTGATGGGTTCTTATGTTCCCTTCAAGAAGCTCTGTAGCATTGTCCTGTAAGCACAAACTCACCATGTCAAGAGCTGTGAAGGTCTCCTCTGTCCTGCCACTCCACACTGCCGTTCACCTCTCGCTGACTTCTCTCCTCTGCTGTCCGCAGCAGCAGGCAGTGCCCGCAGCCCTGCTGCTCTTGGCACAGGAGCTGCTCCTGCACTCGGCTGTCTCTGGGCAGTGCTGACAGGCTGCCACGAGCTGCCTCCGTCCCAGGAGCCTGGCGCTGCCCAGGAGCAGAGGCCCAGCTGAACTCATCAATTTCTCTGTCCCTTGTGCTTCCTCCTCCTGGGAAATGTTCACTGGAATAGACTGAAGTAATCACCTGTTGTCTCTTCCCATTGAGTGGAAAACGACTATTTCCAACATTGCAATTTCTTTCATCAGAGAATCACTACCTATGAGAGATGGAAATTTGCTCCTGTGGAACACCTGATTCTCATCGCTGAACTAGGCAGGATGCTTAGTCAGAACAAGAGGGAGCTCCTCAGCACATGGTTCAGGGATCGACTCAGATGTGTCAGTCTGGGCATCTCATGCTGATCTAGAAGCCCCTGGCATGAAGTGGGATTCATAAAACTCCTGTGAGCTCCACAGGCAGCTTGTGTGATTCCCCTTGCCACAACTGAAGTGAGCACAACACAGAGGTCTGGAAGAGAGCTCTTTGTCTAGGCTGCAATTGCAGTCACTGGAGATGGAGGATAAGAGTCAGTTGATCGCACACAAACACTCCCTGATGACAGTCCAAAAGACTGAGGAGGTCCAAGGCATGTGCCAGTGCCCACTTGCTCTGATGCGGCTCCTGGGAGACCTGCATCATCCTAGAGGATCAGGGTGGGGGCCAATGGGGAACTGCATTGCTCATCTGAGATGACCCCGGATGCCAAATACAATGGCAGCCCCAGGAACTATAGCACTAAGATTATAGCACTAAGAAGCAGCTCTGGTAATTCAGTGCAGATCCTTGATTTGATGGCATAGAAAAGTGCTGGCAGGGCCTTGTCAGATGCTTGTGGTGTCCAGCACAATCACGCGCCTCTGGCAAATGCAGCAGGGCACCTGCAGGAAAATCATGTGCCCTTGGAGTGACTGCTGGGCAAGTGTCCCAGGGCATCCTGCGTTTCCGTCCCGTACCCAAATAAAGACATTCCAGCACTGGCTCTAGGGAAAGCCCATCCCGTCTACATCCAGGGTGCTGCATAAATGGGAGGCACTCCGGCCCCACCACGTCTCTGCTCCAGTCTCTGCCCTCTCAAACCCTTCTAGCTCTCCTCTCCTGAATTTCTGCCCACTCCGCCAGATGATATGAACAAGGACTGGGCTAATGAGGGCCTCAGAGTGGATGGAGCACTGGCTACCAAGGCCTAGGGACTTCTTCAGCAGCACCTTTACTTTCCTAGAGATTGCTTCAAGAAATCTACCATCTTGCCCCATCCCTCAGGATAGGCAGGTGTGACAGTCACAAATGGTTCATGTGCCCACCTACAGCACCTGCACACACACACACACCCATGGTCCCTACAGCACTGCCCTGGCCTTTGGGTGCTTGGCACTCCCTGGATATCCCCTTTCCCCTGCTTATTGGCTTGATGGGGCCAGCAAAGGTGCTGCTGGTGCTGTCAAAAGGCAGAGTGGGCAAAGGCACTTTTGGAGCTTCCGCATAACCTGCTGGTCTGTCCATGGGCTTTGGAGTCTTCAGCCAGTGCCACTGTGGTGGCCTTTGCTCTGGAACAGAGCAGTGAAGCACAGATTATGCCTCCAGCAGCAACATCCCTGCACATCTGGGCATGCACTGATGCAAGAAAGAGAACGTGTCCTAAATATTCATGATTTAATTCTGCATTTCATATACTATAATTCATATTGCTTTCATGTACCCTCATACCAGCTTATTACAAGATGAAATTGGAGAGGACAAATAGCAAGGGTCTTTCTCGCCCTCCTCCCCTTTTTTTCTCTTCTTTTTCATTTTATTTTTTCAGTAGGATTTGGAGGACGACATGGAACTGAGCCCACAGCAGGGCAGCAAGGCTGCAGGTTGTCATATTTCCTTTGGATGGAGACTCTTCCCATCTGCCAGCCTGATGGTCATCAACCAGGTGGCCAAGCCAGTGAGGAGAGCTTTAAACTGGGAGTGACTCAGGGGAGAAGAAAACTTCCGCAAGAGTGAGGAAGTGATGGGCTGGGAAGGCAAGGAAAGGTGCAATTGATGTGAACAAAGGAACCCCTGGAGAGAGCAGTGGGATGCAGGGAGCTCTGCATAGGGATGGATAGAGAGCCTGTCAGGATTGTAGGGATGAGGATTAGTGGGCAGAGCAACAGAGGTTGCCTTGTGTAGATCTTTACTATGGATCTCTAGAAAGGCATCATGATGGGATCCCCATGGTTTTCACCAAGACATTGTGATGGCGTCTTTCTCCACGGTCTCCGCCAAGGCATCATGATGGGGTCTGCCATGGTGTCCAGCAGGGCGTGATGATAGGGGCCCCATGGAAACCACCAGGGCTTTGTGATGGCAGTGGTAGCATGCCCATAAGGCCATTGTGAGCGGGTGGTCCCCATTATGACCATGTTCTTGTTGGGGACCAAGGCCCCAGGCCCCCCACTCTGAGGAGAGCAACTCCATTAGGAGGGAGCAGCTCTCCTTGGTGCCAGTGTCAGGGCCCCACGAGAAGATCCTGAACATGGACAAGGAGCGACAGGCGAACGCCTGCTCCCAGTGCACAGATGGACTCTCAGGCTTGCAGGAGAGCAGGAGCGAGGTGAGCAGTGGGGCTGAAAGGAGAGGCAGGCAGCAGGGATGGCACCGACACAGAGAGCACAAGGATGGTGTCGAAGGGGAGCTGGGATGAGGGGGCAGTTATGAGCTCTTCTGGGGAGGGCTCATTTATTGCTGGCCCTGAACATTACTTTAACTGAGGTAGATTTAGTTTGTGCAAAACTGGCCCCGCTAAAGCAGAGCATTTCCTTGAAGCTGGTCTCCTGCCTTTCTGCACCAGGCGAGAGAGGACGACACCGCCGAGTGTGATGTGCTCTGTGCAGAGAGTGAGAGGTGGCAGAGGCAGCTGTGGGCAGGGATGCTTTTCTGAGCGCTGGGCTCTGAGTGGGACAAGGAAACCTCCTATTTAGTGCTATAGGCCTGATAATAACAGAAATGTTTAGAAAATGTCTTCAAAAACAAAGCTAGAATGAAATTAAGAGAAAGAATTAAAGCAAATAAATGCTTTGATTTACCTTCCACCTTTATTCATTGTTCTGTTTTAGCACACTAGACTTTGGCATGATCTTTTTTTCTTGAAAAGGAAAATGATTTTCAGAACTGGGTGGGATGCAGTCCCAGAGTCCTGGACAGCCATTACACATGCTGTGGTCCCCTGTCCCCGGCCTCCCTCTGCAGCTCTGAGGGGCTCTGCTCTCCTGCAGGTCCCTGCAAGAGCTCTCAGGCCCACGCAGGTCACTCAGAGACACTGGGACATCTCCAAGTCCCGCTGGGTGCTGGTGCTCAGACACTTGAGCTCTACCTGCAGAGATGAAGGACTGTTTTAAATGTTTTCCAGTGATCAAGGAGTGGAAATCTTCAGGAAGTTTCTCAATCTGCTGTGAAGAACTATTTATCTGCCCTTGCCTTTTAATTTTCACTGCTCTCTATTGGACTGTAGAGGAAATCTCTGTGATCACTCCCATATTTTCTGTGTCTTGAATACATTAATCATTTCTGCATCTCCTCTGGGCAGCCCTTCTCCCAGCACGGCACTCACCCCCACTCCAGGCATGTTCTGCTCCTGGAGGTCTCCTGTGCTCCATGGCGGCTTCATAGCCCCTTCCAGAAGGATGGGCATCTGTCCCAGCTCTGTAACGAGTGGGACTGTCCTCAGCAGATCCCTCCTGAGCACTCACCCTCTCCAGGGCACTGGGCACCCACAAGTGGCACCTGAATCCAGTCCTCTTTCCCTAACACTTCACTCTAGGAGCTGTTGACCTTTGGCCCCTGCAAAACCCAGAGGTTTCCAGGGGGTATTTTTGAGGGCTATTCCCTGTTTCCATTCTTACTTCCAGCTTTGGAAGAGGAGCCCAGTCTTCAAGTACAGACAAGAGAGAATACTCTTTTACTACTAGAGAGGCCAGTTCTGACCCAGTGTGGGGCAGATTGACAGAAGGGCACTGAGTCAGACCAGGTGGGTTTGTGCCTATCGAGGAGAAAGATGAATTTAGATATTTGTGTAGAAATATGCTTATTAAACACAGAACAGCCAAAACACCGCTGTTACCTAAAACAGCTATGAAATCACTTTCAAAGACTGATGTGCAACAGGTGTGCCCCATAATTAGAATAAGAGAGATGTGGTGAGATCATCTGAATGGCTACATTCCTTCAATGACAGCATGGAATTCTTGAGGAAATGCTATGTTGAGTGGATAGCTTGGATACATGGAGCTCTTCAATAGGATGAACCAAAGAAAGCAGCTCTGAAGGGTGGAACACCTCTGGAAAGGCAGCCATTAAGTAAGCATCTGTTAAGAAGAAGAATGCTCCATACAAACAGTTGGTAAAATCAGGAAACATCTCTGCAGCCCAGCTTGACTAAACAGGGAACTGGCATGTGGTCTTCCAGTCAATGAGGCAGCATGTGGAAAGGGGAGGAAGAGAGAGGCTGCAAAGGAGGAAGCCAGAAATATTGTCCAGCAAAGTAAGGGTGGTTTGAGGAAAGCCAAATCTCCCTGCTCCTGCTTCAGTGGGAGTAAAAGAGTGAAGAAGGAAAATGTGGGCTAATGGCTGAATGGGACTGGGATTTTAGCAAGTGCAGCCCTGCTTGGCTTCAGTCAACCTTCACCAACAAAGTGAAGCCTGAGAAATGTCTGAAAGGGGCAACTGGAGAGGTCACTTCTCTGTCCTTGCCCTGGCAAGTACGCGCCCTGGGCAGACCTATGGGGTTGCCTGGGCTTGGGGCTTGGTTTGAAGGTTTGGCATTTGGCAAGACAGGATCAAAGTCCTGTGGGATGAAAGAGCACAAAGTCTGAGCACAGGCTGAGATGAGGGTGAGTCTCAGCTCCATGATAACTGCTGTGGGCTGCTCTTTGGATAGAAGTGGGATGGAGGACAGTCTGTGGCAGAAGACAGTCTTCCTCCTGGAGGCACCAAAGCAGGCTCATTGTTCTTCAATTCCTCAGCAGGGTTTCATGCACTGTGCTTCTTAAGATAGAAGTGATAGGCCAGAAAAGAGCAAAGGTGCCCTTAACACAAATCCTCCTGAGAACTTTATCTAGGAATCTGCTTCCAGCCTTACTTCATTGCCATGGTCAATGTTGTGCACCAACATAGTGCTGCAAAATAAGAAAAATTAAATGTATTTCATAATGTCAAAAATGGCCAGAAGTTTTAGAAGGAATAATTTTTGTTATTCTATGAGAATGTTCTGACTTATGACTAAAATCTGCTGTAGGGGTTGGATTCAATTTGATCACATAGAGAGGCTGGTGCTGCTGGAGGTTCCCTGGGGCAGTTGTGTTCCCCTGTGGTGCCGAAATCAAATGTCTGTTAAGACCACTTATTCCCCTGCATTGACTAGAAAGGGAATTCCAGACAACTGCATTTGACAGAGGCAACTACATGGATGGGGTCTGACACTTATCACTTTGAAAGTCAGCTTTGATTCAGATGATCTGCACATCTGCACTTTTCATGGTTTGAGTATTCCTTCTCCCCTTGCTCTTTATCGTTCACCTCTGAACTCTTCCCTTGCTGCTTTGAGCTTCAGGGAGTCTTTCAGGAGACTCTTGTTGTCTCTTAACCAGCTCATTCACTGTGTGTCTATCCAGCCTTTACTATCTGGTTGTGAAAAGCAGTTCAAGGAAGGTTATTCCTTGTAGGCTGTAACATTCAGCTACTGGAGTGAGAAAAATGGTTTGATTTTAGCCAGAGTGATCCAAGGCCCCAGTGGCTGATGAGAGAAGTGGCAGGGCTGGGGAGCTGAGCAAGAAGGTTCTGCATACAGGTCTCCCCTCAAAAACATTACTTTTCACACATGTCCAGACTTCATTAGGAGACACTCTAGGAATTGGAGAAGGTGCATATGGCTGATTCAGAAAATGGAAGAATAAAGAAAGTTCAAAAAAAATTAGCCATCTTTCTTTTCCAGGTGCTCATTGTAATCAGTCTAATGTTAATACACTCCTTTCCAATTAGCTAGAGAAGATTTGAAAATTGAAGAAAATTATGGCAAGAATCATGGCTCCTGAGGGGTTTTGCATTTGACTGACCCCTTGGGAGTTCTTGGTGCTGAGCCCATGAACCACCAATGCTGAGAGGAGACTGAAGAAACTTCTCCAGAAGTTCAAGTCAGAAGCACATCCCCAAGTTTCTTGGAGGGTTAATGGGTCCCTCTGTGGTTCATTACCAAGCAAAGCCTCCCCAGGGGCTGATTAGAGCACAGAGTTGGAAGGCATGATTAAACATAGGAAAATGCAAAGTGCAGCTGCCTCTGATGCCAAGTCAACCCTACATGTGTGTTTTCAAGCAGATTGACCAAAGAGAGGCCCAGGCCCTAAATTGGGGGATCCTTTCCATCATGCTTTGCCCAAGGCTTTTGGTTGGAGCAGTGTGTAGGTGGGAGTGTTCAAGGCCTAGGGCAGGACACTGATACAGGACACCTTGTGTGCCTGGGGGAAAGCAGGCAAGGAGGCCCTGTTGCCAAAAGGAAGAAGTTTCTTCTCTTAAGCCTCAATGGCAGACACACCAGCCATGGCCAAGAGGACATAGTCCTGGTTCTTGAAGAAGTTTTTGGCACTGCCCCCAGTTCTCTCTCCCTTGGGCTCTCCTACACTTTCCCATGCCTGTGTCTGTTTCCCAGCAGCCTGTAGACAATCAAGCTGCTTGCTCACCTTGTTCTCACCCCAGCATCTCTCCATCTTTTCTCATATCTCTCTGTCCTTAGTGACTGTTCTTTGAAACACAAAGGCATGGTTTGCTCTCAGGTCCCCTCCAGGTGACGTGATGTACCACACCACTGCTCTTAAGTGACATTTCTCTTTTCTTCAAGTCAAGCCTGTACCTCAAGCGGCAGTTTGTGGATGCTTCCTCTTCTCAGTTTCTTTCCCACTACCTGAGCAATGTCCATCATCCCTGAAACCACCCTGCAGCCAGTCACAGGCTCCTGCTCTCTTCCCAATAGCTGTAACACTTCAGCAGGCTAAAGAAGCTCATGGCCCTCAGCTTCTGCATGCAGGCCGTGTGCTGCCCAGGTCTGAAAAAGCAACCTCACCCCGGTAGAAGGGTCTGATTCTGGTAATGTCAGCTGCTGACCCACAGGAAAACAACAAAAAAGGAATTTTCCGCAGAACCCTTAACTTCTTTGCACTGAACAAGCCCAAACCCTCTCCTCACAGGGTGGGGCAATGATACTCAAGCCCCCAACCACCTTGGGGGCCTGACACTGAACTCACTTCATGTGATGAGCAGAGTTCTTCTACAGAGAGCCCCAACTGGATGCAGTAGCTAGAGGCACTCTAACGAGTACAGAGTAGAGGACTCTGTCCATGCAGTCCAGGACATGGTGGCCTCCAGAGCATGTTGCTGGCTCACATGCAGCTTGCTGCCCACAAAGGTTCTTTCCCCGAAGAGCTGCTGCCCAGCTGGACATTCCCCAGTCCATATCCCTGCAAGGGTTGGTCTGTCCCAGGAGCAGGACCTGATTTTTTCCTTATTGGAACACCATCCCTAGAAAATAGACAACGCTATCCTGCATAGCCAAGCTGATCTCCCAAGGTGTCTTCTAGTTTTAATGAGCATCAGGATGGACCATCCTTGGGTTGGGTGGCTCTGCTCCTTAAAGACCTGCTGGCTTTCCTAAGCTCCACCACCCTTCAGATTGTCAGTTTCCCCCACGGGGAGGGAGCCTACGTAAGCTCTCACCGAGACCTTGATCCATCCCATGCAAGAGCTCCTTCCATCTGAATTGTCCCTTCCCATCAAGGACATCCAATCCACCCTGCTCTTCTCCACTAGCTTTCCTGCCTGCGGAGCTTGTCCTCTGCCATCACAGCCCTCTAGTCATGTGAGCGGTCTCAAAGCATCTCAATTATTCCAACCGTGTTTCCGTGCAGTGACAGCTTGTGCCTCTCCATCTGCCCTCCTCTGTGGCCCAGCCTGCATGCAGTTGTGTGCGACATTGGGTTTGGAGAGCCTCAGCTGTGGCACAAAGAAGAGATCTGCAATGGAGAAACCTGTTACCAAGAGCCAAGGACACCGTGTGTGCAATGGCCCCACTTGACAGCGGGGACATGCTTTTGTAGAGAGCAGTTGTCAGGGTTATACTAAAAGGAGGTTCCCACAAAGAGAGCAAAGTCTGGAATGACCAAGGCAAGGGAGAAACAGGAGAGGGATTTGCCTCCTAGGGGTGATTAATGGCAACTTGGGCCTGTGACAGAGGTGAATCCCTCTTCAGAAAGGACAAGGTGCCACTGAAGAAGTGCCTAGACCTGGGCAGCCTGATATTTGCCACACTGAGGTCATCATTAGCCCATTTCCCTCATGTAAGCATGTGAAGAGTTTCCAGAGAGGGAGAGCTACAAGATTTTAAGGGTGAGGCTACTAGAGCAGAGACCCCTTTCCACCACTTGATGACAGGAGCAAGGACAATGAAAGTGATGTTCACAGGGTGACTGGATGGCAGTCCAAGCCAGGACGTGCTTCACTGGTGCACTGTCCTTCAGGGAGATCAATTCAGCTCTGTCCCAGGCGCCAGGTGCTGCAGAGGGAGCTCAGGCAGCAAAACCCTCTCCTGCCAGGACTGGGCGGTCCAACTCTGTTTGTATAGTGTCTATAAGTACCTCAAGGGAGGGAGTGAAGAGGATGGTGTTGGTCTCTTTTCAGTGGTGGCCACCGACAGAACTAGAGGTAATGGCCACAAACTGAAGCACCACAAGTTCCACAGGAACTTAAGGAAAAAATTTTTAACAGTGAGGGTGACAGAGCACTGGAATAGGCTGCCCAGAGAGGTTGTGGAGTCTCCTTCTCTGGAGATCTTCAAAACCCGCTTGGATGCACTCCTGTGCCACGTGCTCTAGGTGACCCTGTGTGTGCAGGGGGTTGGACTAGATGACCTCTAGAGGTCCCTTCCAACCTTAAGCATTCTATGATTCTATGATTCCCCCTACCCCAGACTCTGCAGGCTTTGCTGTCTTAGTGGGACCCTCCTGTCACCATCACATTGCCACCTGCTCTCCATGACAGCATGCCTGTGCTCTGAAGTGCAGCCACCAGAAATGCTGTGTCCTTGGCCCTTGGTAGAACAAGTTTCACCATCACCAACCTGTTCACGGCACCACAGCTGAGGCTTTGCAATGGAAACATGCACAAGTGCATAAAGCTTGGGGCAGAGAGAGGAGCAGATGGAGGTGCCCATCTGACTGAGAAATATTGCTGAGGTGTGCTGGAATCTCACACATGATTCGACATCTCATACAGTAGCAGTGTACGAGATCTTCAGGAGTGAGCGGAGGAAGATGAGCAAAGGGGCTGCCCTTAGTGTGAAGGGGCAGCTCAGCTGTGTGGAGCTCTTTGAACATGAGGGCTAGGGCCTGAGTTCAAGTTTGTAGGTGACAAGGGTGAGAGCACAGTGGGAGTGACCAAGCACCCAGGCAGGGTGAGGAGGTGGGTACAGTCCCCTTTAAGCAATGTGAGCAAGTGTGCGGCTCAAAGGGCACCCCACGTGCACACAGCCTCCCAGCACTAGCTGCAAAGTTGTGGGAATAGTTGTTCTTGGGGACTGGCCGGCTCCTGCAATGATCTCCCAGGAGCTGGGAGAGGGCCAAGGAGGCAGCAGTGCCCTGGTCTCCGCCACATGTCAGCGCCTTCACCTCGCAAACCACAGGAGGACTCACGTCCTTCCTCCCCGCACTTCCCCCAGTGACCAACTCCTCCCCAAAAGGCTGAGGGACCCTGAGGCCTCCTTGTCCACCCAGAGGACATGTCCTGGATGGGCTCCCATCAACACTTCCAGCTGCTTGTTCCCAAGTGCCTGTCCCAGGAACCATTCTCTGGAGGGGAGTGTTCACTGTGACAGTCACAGGCAGTGCAGTGCCAAGAAGATGGTGCCAGCCTGTTCTTCCAGCCTTCCCTTGGACAAGCAGCTTGTGAGGAGCAGGAATGGCCAGACCCCATGGGTGTCCCTGCACCAGCTGTAGCGAGCAGCTTGGGGACGTGGTTGAGTTCAGCACCAAGAAAGTGTGGGTGCAGCAGCAGGGCTGGTCATCACTGGTGCTGGTGAGGCAGGGGTGGGAGAGCTCCTGGCAGGTTCCCTTCTCCCAAGGGGAACATGGGGGCTTCCACGTGTGCCCATCCCTGCACCCGCATACGGCTCCCTGGCTCCACTGTGCAGACAGCACTCAGGGCAGGGTATCCATATGCATCCTCAGCCCTGTCACATTGAAGATACGACTTGACCATTCACCACCTGCAGGAGCTCTGAGCACCCACAGCTGAGAACTGAATCCAACCCTCCTTCCCTAACACATCATCCATGAGACCATTGCTGGAGGCCCTGAAGAGCCCTGGGAAAGAAACAGATACTTTGATGGTGAAAGTCCCTGAGCACATTTTAGAATCTGACTTTGGAAGGAGAGTCAAACCTTCAAGTACTGCAGTAAGGAAATCCACTTTTATTTGAGCGAAGCCAGGACTGACACAGAAACACAAGGACAGACATGTTTACAGCAGGTATGGCAATTACACAGAGCGAGTTCATGCTTCTGGCAAAGGAGGATGCATTCAAAAACTTATGTAAAAAAATCATTATAAACACATAGAGAATGCTCAAAGCACAGAACTCTCTGAGATGCATTAGGAACCACTTGTTAGGAAGGACAGGGAGCTTATTTCTAGCACCAACTGAGCCGGTTTCATTAGGGCGTTCTTGAGATCCTTGTTCCTCATGCTGTAGATGAGGGGGTTGACCGTTGGAGGCACCACTGCATACAGAACAGCCACCACCAGATTCAGAGATGGGGAGGAGATGGAGGGGGGCTTCCCGTAGGCAAATGTGCAACTGCTGAGAAACAGGGAGACCACAACCATGTGCGGGATGCACATGGAAAAGGCTTTGTGCCGGCCCTGCTCAGAGGGGATCATCAGCACAGCTCTGAAGATCTGCACGTAGGACAGCAAAATGAAAACAAAACATGCAAAGAATAAACAAATACTAACCCCAAGAAGCCCAACTTCCCTGAGGTAGGAGTCTGAACAGGAGAGCTTGAGGATCTGGGGAACCTCACAGAAGAACTGCTCCACCACATTGCCTTGGCAGAACGGTAGGGAAAATGTGTTCCCAGTGTGCAGGAGAGCATTGAGAAAGCCACTGGTCCAGGCAGCTGCTGCCATTCTGACACAAGCTCTGCTGCCCAGCAGGGTCCCATAGTGCAGGGGTCTGCAGATGGCAACATAGCGGTCATAGGCCATGACTGTGAGGAGAAAAAACTCTGCTGAAAACAAGAATGCTACCAGGAAGACCTGGATAACACATCCTGAGTAGGAAATGATCCTGTTGTTCCACAGGGAATTGGCCATGGATTTGGGAACAGTTGTGGAGATGGATCCAAGGTCAAGGAGGGAGAGGTTGAAGAGGAAGAAGTACATGGGGGTGTGGAGGCGGTAGTCGCAGGCTACGGCTGTGATGATGAGGCCGTTGGCCAGGAGGGCAGCCAGGTAGATGGCCAGGAAGAGCGAGAAGTGCAAGAGCTGCAGCTCCTGTGTGTCTGTGAATGGCAGGAGGAGAAACTCATTGAATGAGCTGCTGTTGGACATTAGCTCCTTTGGGAGTCCTGTCCAAGGAAGGAAAGAAAGCAAAAATTTAGAGCGGACTTGTCTGAGCCAAACCATTTCAGTTTCTCAAAATTCCCCATATTTCCTCTCTCCCTTAATTCAGCCCCATTTCAGGTGATCCACGTTGAAATGGCTGTATTCCTGCAGCAGGGACCCACTTCCCATGGCTCCAAAGAGTTGTTTCTGCTGTGCTGCAGGTGTAACTGGATGTGTCAAACTGCTCTTTGATTAGTATTTCTGGAGATTCCTGGGAATGGTGTCTTGCATTTCTTGGAAGGGACGTGGCCCGGAAACCCTGCTGGGAATATTCTCCATTCACCAGCATGAGAGCTGAATACAGCGCTCACACCGGTTGTGTCTGAAGGAGAAGTGCTTTGTCTCCATCTATCTTGCCCACCTCAACAGAGATATTTGTGTCTGAATCTGTCACACCAGATCTGACTCCAGCCAGGGAGGAGAACAGTCAAATGGGAGCAAGGAAAGACCTTACCTCTTTTTAGATGTCGAGATGTCTAGAGACAGTACTTGTCCTCATGCCACTTCATCATCTGCGCCTGTCTTCCAGAAACTTCAGAGAGAAGGAGTAGCTTTGCTGCACAAAATCTGCAGGAGTCGATGGCCTCCCCTTCCATGGCAGGGCTCTTCAATATGCAGAAATCAAGTGTTCTCTGCAAAAGGGTCACTGCAGGAGTCTGTTGATATAGAAATATGTGTATATATAATATCTATAATGGTGCACACACAAACACACAAAGGTGCCTCCTCAATGTGGGAGCATTCTTAGATAGAACAGAAATCTTTGCCATTTCAATCACTCTCAGGAGAAAAAGACTTTGTCACAGGACCTGTTTCATCACTGAGCCTTGCCCCTCACTGTCGTGTACTTGCCCCTCACTCAGATGAAGGACAACGACACTCGCAAGTGAGCCCAGTTCTCCCTGCAGAAACCTCCCAGGAGCAGGGGACTGTCCAGGGGCACCCCCATGTTTGCATGTGCTAAAGAGCAGCTCAGATAGACCCTGATGCAGCAGCCCAGGAGAAGCTGGTGCTGTCTATGGACTAAGGGATGGCTGAGGGGACAGTCAGATGTCCCTGGCAGACTCTTTGGCTGATCCTTGAATCTCTCAATGAGTCTCAGTGTCTTGTTCAAATCTGCCAGTTTCGTCTCCATTTTCCTCTTACCAAGTGGAAGGAAATTCTAAGCACCATCTCAATACCTGCCTTGCCTTTCCTTTTGAAAAGTGCCCTCTGAAATGTGCTCACAGCTACACCTGTGAGCAGACCTGACCCCCGCAGCACCCTCCCAGCAGGAGAAGGAGCCTGACCTGATGGAGGATAATCCTCCCACCCAGAACTTCTCCCCTCAGTCCTGTGGGGAGCTCCATGGGCAGGCTGAGTGCTGACCTTCACAGGCGACACAGTCGCTGCTGCGGGCACACAGCACCTTTGGGTGCAGGGACCCTGCTCTGAAGTGCAGACCTCTCACCCTGTCTGCACACCCCGCCTTCACATCACTGCTGTTTCTGTTGGGGAAGGCAGCAGGATGCCCTGCCCTTAGGTGGTATGTTAGAGAATCCCTGCTCTGAAGCAGCTCCTCTTCCTCTGCACTGCAAAAGCCAGGAGAAAGAAGCAAAAATTGTTGCCACCCTTGGGGTGTGATGGGTTCTTATGTCCCCTTCAAGAAGCTCCGTAGCATTGTCCTGTAAGCAAAAACTCACCATGTCAAGAGCTGTGAAGGTCTCCTCTGTCACCCCACTCCACACTGCCGTTCCCCTCTCGCTGGCTTCTCTCCTCTGCTGTCCGCAGCAGCAGGCAGTGCCCGCAGCCCTGCTGCTCTTGGCACAGGAGCTGCTCCTGCACTCGGCTGTCTCTGGGCAGTGCTGCCAGGCTGCCACGAGCTGCCTCCATCCCAGGAGCCTGGCCCCGCTCAGGAGCAGAGGCCCAGCTGAACTCACCAATTTCTCTGTCCCTTGTGCCCCCTCCTCCTGGGGAATGTTCCCTCAAGCAAACTAAAATAATTATCTGTTTTCCTTTTCTCGTGAGTGGAGAGAAGTTCCAACATTGCAATTTATTTCATCAGAGGATGAGGAGCTATGAAAGTTGTGAATGTCCCACTCTGGAAGAATGATTTTCATCTCTCAACCAGACAGAGACACCTAGATGGGACAAAAGCCAACTCACTGAGTGGTTCAGGTTTCGATTAGGATTAATCAATCTGGGCATTACAGAATTCAGACCCCGCAGGCTTGGGTCTGAAGTGATATTTTGATTTTTCCTGTAAATTCCACAGACACCATCGGTGGGATTCCCCTTGCCAAAAACAAAGTGAGCACAACACAGAGCTGTGCGTGTGTGCTCTGTCTAAGATCCCACTATAATCATAGGGATAATCATTGGAGATGGAAGAGTCAGTTGCTTACACACAGATATCTGGTGACAGCTGAAGAGACAGATGTGGTCCAGGGCAGATGTGCCACACACAGATGTGGTGTCAGTGTCTGCTTGCTCTGATGCAGGGACTGGGGGACCTGCATCATCCTAGAGGATGAGGTGAGGATCAGGTGGGGAATTGTCTTGGCTGTCTGAAATGACCTCCTGGTGCCAAATACAACTAGAGCCCAACTCACTCCAGCTGAGGCATAGGAAGATTCCAGTATTAACCAGCAGCTCTTGTAATTCAGTGCGGACACTTGATTTGATGGCATTGAAAAGTGCTGGAAGAGCCTTGTCAGATGCCTGGGTTGTCCAGCTCAACCATATCTCTCTTGCAGATTGGACCTACAGGGAAACTATCCCCTTTGGAGCACTTGCTGGGCAAGTGCTCCAGAGAATCCTAGGGTTCCATCCTGAACCCAAACAAATGAAAACCAGCACTGTCTGCAGGGAAAGTCCATCCCGTCTACATCCATGTGTGCTGCATAAATGAGAGGCACATCACACCAAGGTATCTTGAGACTCTTTGCTCTCTCAAACCCTTCTTGCTCTCCTCCCCTCAACTTCTGCTCATTCCATCATATTATATGAACAGGGACTGGGCTAATGAGGACCTCAGCACGGCTGGATCACAGGCTGTCCAGGTCCATGGACATTGTCAGGGGTTCCTTGTCCTTCCTGGAGATTTGTGCAAGAAGTCTGTCATAGGTCCAGTATAGCCAGAGAGCCACCTCAGGCAGAACCTCTTTCCTGCTGTTTCTCAGTGGCCCAGCTCTGTGTCCTCCTGGCCTCAGACACTGCTGGATTCACTTCCTTAGTAGGAAGCTGCTTCCACCATTGCGTGGTTCCTGCTATATATGATGGCATGGCTCTGCGCTGAACTGGGCCATTGCACACCCAGTGTCTTTGCCTCTTGGTAACAGGTTTCTCTGTGACCATTCTGTTCTCTGTGCCACAGCTGATGCTCTATAGCCCAAATATATGCAAGTGTAGGCAGTCTGAAGTAGAGGCAGGAGCACGTGAAGATGTGCAAGCTGTCACAGGCCTGAAATACCATTGGAATGATGATCAATGGAAGATGAGGCAGGATGCCTTTTGTGTGAAGGAGCAGATTGGATGTATGGAGCTCTTCCTTGGAAGAGGCAAGGTTTGAAGTGAGAGCTTGTGGGTGAGCATCTCAGGAGGGAGCTCTCCTATTTTTCGGCAGTATAAAAAAAGTCTGTGGATCACTATCCCGCTATCATGACCTGGAAAGGCAAACTGCAGGGTGCAAGCAGTCTGGGAGGCTTCTGGAGGGCATCAAGGAGAACTTTTTTGCACAGATGCCAGATGGGCTGATAAGGACGATGCTTTCTGGTATCTGGACATTTCAAACAAGGACAAACTGATCAGGGATGGGATAGCCAGTGTCTGCCTTGCCTGATGCGACCATGAGAATCCGGAGTGCCTAATGCTGAGGGGAGTGCAGAAGGACAGTAGCAGAATGGAGACCGGGCTTGAGAAGAGCCAACTTCCCGGCCTGTTCAGGGGACTGGTGGGGGATTCCAGGGGAGGCAGCTCTCAAGGACATCAGAGCTCAGGAAAGACAGCAGGTCTTTAAGGACAGACCTGCCAAGCATAAGGATGGGCCATTCCGATACTCACTAAAACTATCAGATACCTCAGGGCACTCAAACCAGCAGATACCCCTTGGGTAGACTGAGAACTCGTTACTTAGCTCCAGACTAAAAGGGCAATGTAGAGGAGAAAAAAAAGGCAGAGGCAAAGGCAAAAGCATTTAGAAATATTGCCCAGCATCACATTACAAGGACAAGTGCAGGGTCCTGCACCTGGGGAGGAATAACCCCAGGCACCAGTATAGACTAGAGGTTGACCTGCTGGAAAGCAGCTCCACAGAGAGGGATTTGGGAATCCTGGTTGACAAGGAGTTAACCATGAGTCAGCAATGTGCCCTTGTGGCCAAGAAGGCCTATGGCATCCTGGCCTGCATCAGGAGGAGTGTTGCCAGCAGATGTTGTCCCCTCTCCTCAGCTCTGGTGAGGCCTAACCTGGAGTATTGTGTGCAGTTCTGGGCTCTGCAATACAAGAGGGACATTGAGGTTCTAGAGAGGGTGCAGCATAAAGTGACCAAGATGATTAAGGGACTGGAGCATCTATCGTATGAGGAAAGACTAAGCAAGCTGGGCCTGTTTAGTCTGGAGAAGAGAAGATGGAGAGGAGATCTGATCAACATGTAGGAGTAAGTACCTTAGGGGTGACTGTAGGGAGACGAATTGGGCCAAACTCTTCTTGGTGGTGGCCAGTGACAGGACAAGTTGAAACACAGGAAGTTCCATCTCCATGTGAGGAAGAACTTTACTGTGAGGGTGCCAGAGCCCTGGAACAGGCTGCCCAGAGAGGTTGTGGAGTCTCCTTCTCTGGAGATCTTCAAAACTCACCTGGATGCCACCCTGTGCCGCATGCCCTAGGTGTCCCTGCTTGAGCAGGGGGTTGGACTAGATGATCTCTAGAGGTCCCTTCCAATGTTAACCACTCTGTGATTCTGCGAACTTGCTGCTGGAGACAGTGCCCATCGTTTCCCTTACCACATCTTCAGACTGCAATTCAGCCGAGTCTACATTAACTCTTCACTCACCCATCTGACAGGGAGGGGAATTACTGCAGCACAAACAGCCTGGCAATCATCAATTACTAATGCCACTGCTCTTCTTACACCATGCTCGCTCAGGCACTGGGTACATTTAGCAACCTAAAAGTTCTTGCTGGACTCCCTGGTCCAATGGTACCTGGCCACAAGTTTCTGCTCCTTGTCCACATTCGCCAGAGAAGCTCATGCTCACAGCCCCACAAATTCATGGTGCTAAGTGCTCCATCTCCCTCCTCTTGGTTAAGGAGCTGCCTTTCTCCAGGGCTGCAGAGCTCCGCAGGTGTCAGCCCCTCCACGGGGCACCCTCAGCAAACCCTCTCGTCCCCGCCGCTGCTGCTGGTCCCTCACTGCTCTGGCAGCAGCAACCTCAGCGCCAGCACCTGCCGTGAGCCTCCTGCTGGCCCAGCAGCTCCTCGGGCAGGGGGACCTCGCTCGCGCACAGCCCAGCGTGGGCTGCTGCCGCCGCGGGCTGCAGGGACACCAGGTTCCTCGGCAGAGCCGCCCCGGCCAGGAAGGGGCTGCTGACGTCACAACCAGCTGCGCGGCCTGGCCTATCAGGGGCTGCGGCAGCAGTGACGTCACCAGCCGATGCCCACGCGTCAGCACAGAGCCAGCCCTGCAGAGAGCAGGGCCCTCCCGGCAGCGTCCCCGCAATGGCCTCCGTGTCCCTGCCCGCTGCTGAGACACCCCTGGCCTCACAGGCAGCGCCTGCTGCTGCCCCGGCAGCTCCGTGCACACAAGGGACCTCCCTGCGTGTCAGCACCAGACCCCGCTGCCGGCCGCGCTGCTGCTGGGACAGGAGCGGCCTCAGAGCCCGTCCCCAGCCATGGGCCAGCGCTGGCCTCGCAGCTGCTCTGCCAGCAGGGACCTCCCAGCAGGGACCTCCCCAGGAACTTCCCAGCCAGGCACCTCTTGCTGGCCTGCCTGGGACTCAGCAAAGAGCAGAGCTCACGGTCACCCTCACAGACATGGATGGACCTGCTAATGCCTGGTGCTGTCCAGTCAGGAGCACAGACAATGTGACCCCCCCTCCCAAGCAGGAGCAGTGCCATGTGTCTGCTGCTGGCCTCCCAGGTGCTTACAAACATTGACTTGACCAACATCTGACTAGATGATCTCCAAATGTCCCTTGCAACCAGAGGAAGGTGTCTTCTCTCACTCAAGCCCCCTTGAAGCCTGCCTACCCACCTGCAGACTGCTGGCAAAGCAGCCCCTGAGGCCAAAGGTTGCTGCTAGGCAGAACATGCCCTGAAGATCACAAGGGTGCAAAGCAGTTCTGGAGAGCAAGACCTGGGGGTCCAGGCGGACTACAGCCTGGCTATGAGCCAGCAATGTGCCCTTGCCACCAAGAAAGCCAATGGTCTCCTGGGATGCAATAGGAAGACTGTTGCCAGGAGGTCAAGGGAGGGGATCTTCAGGGGATCGCCAGTCTTCAAAAAAGGCAAGAAGGAGGACCCAGGCAACTACAGACCAGTCAGCCTCACCTCCGTCCCCGGAAAAGTGATGGAACGGCTCATACTGGCCGTTGTCTCCAGGCACATGGAGGACAAGAAGGTGCTCAAGAGTAGTCAGCATGGATTCACCAAGGGGAAATCTTGCCTGACTAACCTGATAGCCTTCTATGATGAAATGACCGGCTGGATAGACGAGGGGAGAGCGGTGGATGTCGTCTATCTCGACTTCACCAAGGCTTTTGACACCGTCCCTCACAACCTCCTCCTGGGCAAGCTCCGGAAGTGTGGGATAGATGAGTGGACAGTGAGGTGGATTAGGAACTGGCTGGATGGCAGGGCCCAGAGAGTGGTGATCAGCGGTGCAGAGTCTAGTTGGAGGCCTGTGGCTAGTGGGGTCCCCCAGGGGTCAGTCCTTGGTCCAGTCCTGTTCAATGTATTCATCAATGACCTGGATGAAGGCACAGAGTGCTCCCTCAGCAAGTTTGCTGATGACACGAAACTGGGAGGAGTAGCCGATATCCCAGAGGGCTGTGCTGCCATCCAGAGGGACCTGGACAGACTGGACAACTGGGCGGTGAAAAACCTCATGCAATTCAACAAGGCCAAGTGCAAGGTCCTGCACCTGGGGAGGAATAACCCCAGACACCAGTACAGGCTGGGGACCGAGCTTGTGGAGAGCAGCTCTGCAGAGAAAGACCTGGGTGTCATGGTGGATGATAAGTTGACCATGAGGCAGCAGTGTGCCCTCGTGGCCAAGAAGGCCAATGGAATCCTGGGCTGCATTAAGAAGAGCATCTCTAGCAGGTCGAGGGAGGTGATCCTGCCCCTCTACTCAGCCCTGGTGAGGCCGCATCTGGAGTATTGTGTCCAGTTCTGGGCTCCACAGTACAAGAGGGATGTGGAGCTGCTGGAGAGAGTCCAGCGCAGGGCCACAAGGATGATCAGGGGCCTGGAACATCTGCCCTATGAGGAGAGGCTGAGGGAGTTGGGCCTGTTCAGCCTGGAGAAGAGAAGGCTGAGAGGGGATCTAATCAGTGTATATAAATACCTCAAGGGAGGGAGTGCAGAGGACGGTGATGGTCTCTTTTCAGTGGTGGCCACTGATAGGACTAGAGGAAATGGCCGGAAATTGAAACATCAAAAATTCCATAGGAACTTAAGGAAAAATTTCTTAACAGTGAGGGTGACAGAGCACTGGAACAGGCTGCCCAGAGAGGTTGTAGAGTCTCCTTCTCTGGAGATCTTCAAAACCCGCTTGGACGCAGTCCTGTGCCACGTGCTCTAGGTGTCCCTGCGTATGCAGGGTGGTTGGACTAGATGATCTCTAGAGGTCCCTTCCAACCCTAAGCATTCTATGATTCTATGATTCTATGATCCTGCCTCTCTACTAAGTCCTGGGGAGGCCACCCCTTGAGTCCTGTGTCCAGTGCTGGGCTCCGCAGTACAAGAGGGACATGAAGCTACTGGAGAGAGCCCAGCATAGGTCTACAAAGTTGATCAGGGAGCTGGAGCATCTCTCCTGTGAGGAGAAGGTGAGAGAACTGGGCCTGTTTTAGCCTGGAGAAGAGAAGGCTGAGAGGGGATCTTATCAGGGTGTGCAAATACCTGAAGGGAGGATGCCAAGAGCATAAGAGGATAGCCCAGACTCTTTTCAGTGGTGACTAGTGATGGCACAAGAGGCAACAGACACAAATTGAAGCACAGGAAGTTCTGCCTGAGGAAACTTGAGGAAAAGCATCATGACTGTGAAGGTGACAGAGCACTGGCATGGGTTGCCCAGAAAGGTTGTGAAGTCACCTTGTCTGCAGATATTACAGACCTCCCTAGACAGGATCCTGTACAATGTGCTGTAGGTGAAACTGCTTTATCAAGGGGTTTGAACTAGATCATCTGCAAAGCTCCTTCCAACCTCAACCATTCTGTGATTCTATAAACGGTCTCCACTGGAATAGATCAGCTTTTTGAGCTGTAGGGATCTGCCTGTCCCTCAGCTTTATTGTGAGTGCTGCTCTAGTAGGATAGAAGGCATCCCAGGTCATTAGAGATGACCAAGGAAATGCCTGACCTGGCCTCCCACTAAAGCTCTATCTCCAGTGATTCCATTAGGACCTTTAGGCCAGGAACTTGCAAGCAGACCATGTGCATGCTTAGCCTGGTAAGGGGGAAACCCATCTGCCATGTATTTGTGGAGTTCCTGAGTTAGCTGAATCCTTCTCCAAACCTGGCGCTTCTGAAGAGACATGTGGAGCCCAAATAATCCATCTGAATAAATCACCTGAATCATATATGCACCATGTATCAACAAGCTCCCTTCTTATCCCTGTCTGGGTGTCCTGCCTAGTTAAGAGATGTGACTCAGGACTTCCCATGGGACATTTCTAACTTTGGTAGATAATCATTATTTGATGAAATAAACTGCAACATTGGAATGTGTATCCCTGTACTCTTTAGAGAAGGAAAACAGGTTACTCTACTTGATGGAACATATCCCAGAGGGAGGAATCCCAAGGGACAGAGTAATTCATGAATTCAGCTGGGCCGCAGCTTGTTGCAACCTGTCAGCACTGCCCAGAGACAGCCAAGTGCAGGAGCAGCTCCTGTGCCAAGAGCAGCAGGGCTGCGGGCACTGCCTGCTGCTGCGGACAGGAGAGGAGAGAGGACAGAGAGGTGAAAGGCAGCGTGGAGTGGGAGGACAGAGGAGAGCTCATGGTGGGAGCAATCTTTGACATGGTAAGTCTCCGGCTACAGGGTAATGCTGCTGAGGTTTCTGGAGGGGTCTCCAGCACCCCTCCAGCTGATGACTTTCTTTTTTGAGGATTTTTCTCCCTGCTTCTACTTTGCATACAAGGAGATGCTTCAGAACAGAAACTCCCTGTCCCAGCATCACAAGGTCAGGGCATCATGGCTGCTTCTTCTGGAGCTGGTGCAAGACAGTGAAGGCAATGTGGGCACATAGGTTCTTCAGAGCACTGTTCTTCAGAGCAGTGTCCATGCGCCCCAGGGTGCTGTGTGCCCAGTGCAGTGATTCTGTGAGGATCAGCACTCAGCCTGCCAGGGCGCTGCAGGGAGAAGCTCTCGGTGGGAGGAGAGATCCCCCCTGGGCAGGTTCATTCTCCTGCTGAGAGGCTGCTGTGTGGGGTCAGGGCTGATCACAGCTCAGCCTCACCCACACAACATATTTGGAAAGGGCTTTTCAAGAGGACACTCATGGCAAGCTTCTATGAAAGGGAAGGGAAGATCCAGAGGCTAGGATTTTGTTTTGTATCTTTGACAAGGCAGCAAATGAATGGGACATTTTAGGTTTAGATGCCTGAAGGAGAGTTCTGCAGTGCTGCTCTGAGGGATCAATACGTCTGCGAGGACCCCAGAATATTCCTTCAACTGCCTTTTCACCTGTGGGCAGCAGCAATATCCCCTTTGCAGCTCTCCTCATTCTCATTGTGCTTAGTCTCACTCCACTCTCAACGGGAAGGGCTCCAGGGAATTTCTGACCTCCTCTGCAGTCGGATTTCCAGAACAGCAGAGCTGCCTCTCTCCTGCCATGTGCCCATTTCCCATTGCAAGGCACAGGGTCTGAGAACCACTGCCCTGGAAGTCCACACTGTCTAGGAGGTGCAACCTGGGGACGGTGCCTCTCTGTCTGTCTGTCCTCCCTTGGCAGGAGAGTCACAGTGTTTCTCCTCGTTTCCCTGCCTCTCCCTTCTGCTCTTGTCCTGGCAGTCAGCTGGGGCTTCAGCTACAAATTCAGATACTCACCCTGAGGTCCTGCCATGGAGGTGTCTGAAGAGGGGCAATGTGCCCAGGGTGCTGGGCAGCATCATTGGAGGGGCTGCAAAGGGGTTTACTCTTCCTTTAGGAGACTCTGTGACTGTCTCTGTTGTCCTGTTGGGTTTGTGAGCTGCCCTGCATAAGTGGACTCAGTGTACAGAGTCTTTGCCATGTCAGTAGCAGTGTCCTGTTCTCTCCATCATGTATCCACCTTGAACTTAGAGGGAGAGCAGAGTCAAATGAGTGCTTTGAAAGCAGTCTTCTATGATCTCAACAGAGTCCGGAGTTGTCCGCTGGGAACAAGGCAGATGGACTCAACAGCACTCCTTACTGTTCCCCAAGGAGCAGAGAGCCCATTTCCCTTTCCAGTCTGCTTTATGTTCATGCTTGCAGCAATAAAGACAGCTTTCTTTATTTGCATGCCAATAAAGACATGCAAAGAACCTGACCAGATATGGTGACAGAATACAAACATTTCCAAAATGAGTAATTCTAAAGCAAAATACTAAAACCCCTGCTGCATCCCAAACTCCTTGGTGTGTGGGAATATGAAAAGACCCTTTGTCTTAAAGGTGGATGTCTTGTGACATCAACTCCGAAAAGGAGAGATATCAAGAACCAGTCCTTTATACACATTGGCGTAGAGTAACTCAGGCTCCGGCTCCTCCCAGAACACTCAGGTGGAGCAGAGACTGAGGAGGTGACTGAAGGTGATAGGGAGAAGAAGGAATTACAGAGAGTTGGGACGGGGTCAAGAAGCATTTCTATGAAAAATGGAAAGTTTATTTGAGAGAAAATTCCTCTAAGCTATTATTGCCTTTTCTTCCCTACACAGTTTTCCTGAGCCCAATAGAACAGATGTCCAACAGCAGCTCCCCCAACGAGTTCCTCCTCCTGCCATTCACAGACAGGCGGGAGCTGCAGCTCTTGCACTTCTCGCTCTTCCTGGCCATCTACCTGGCTGCCCTCCTGGCCAACGGCCTCATCATCACAGCTGTAGCCTGCGACCACCACCTCCACACCCCCATGTACTTCTTCCTCCTCAACCTCTCCCTCCTCGACCTTGGCTTCATCTCCAGCACTGTCCCCAAATCCATGCACAATTCTCTGTGGAACATCAGGGGCATTTCATACATGGAATGTGCTGCTCAGGTCTTTTTTTTCCTTTTTTCAGTATCAGCGGAGTATTGTCTCCTCACAGTCATGGCCTATGACCGCTACGTTGCCATCTGCAGACCCCTACACTACGGGACCCTGCTGGACAGCAGAGCTTGTGTCAAAATGGCAGCAGCTGCCTGGGCCAGTGGCTTTCTCTATGCTCTCCTGCACACCGGGAATACATTTTTCCTATCCCTCTGCCAAGGCAATGTGGTGGAGCAGTTCTTCTGTGAAATCCCCCAGATCCTCAAGCTCTCCTGCTCAGACTCCTACCTCAGAGAAGTTGGGCTTCTGGTTGTTAGTGCCTGTTTATGCTTTGGGTGTTTCACTTTCATTGTGGTGTCCTACATGCAGATCTTCACTGCTGTGCTGAGGATCCCATCAGAGCAGGGCCGTCACAAAGCCTTTTCCATGTGCCTCCCGCACCTGACCGTGGTCTCCCTGTTTGTCAGCACTGGTCTGTTTGCCTACCTGAAGCCCCTCTCCATCTCCTCCACAGCTCTGGATCTGGTGTTGGCTGTTCTGTACTCGGTGGTGCCTCCAGCATTGAACCCCCTCATCTACAGCATGAGGAACAAGGAGCTCAAGGATGCAATTAGGAAAGTGATTTCATGGACCTTTTTAAGCAGCGGTAGTTTTTCCACATCTCTCCACAAATGACTCTTTCTGTATCCCTTAACTGGATTGAGCATTGTTTCTTCATGTTATTTTTATTATGGCTTTTACTAGTGATAATAATTGTTATCGTGTTCCTACACAACTACTTTTATTCTTTCCCCTTTTTACGGTGTCTGTTCTATCTCACCTGATACCCTCATTTGTGTTGAATGCTGGACAAGGACTGGCTCCCTAACAGTATCTCTGTAATAAAGTAATTTCTATGAGTACAGTGCGTGAAAGCTGGGCTTTTCCCCCAAAGCTGGTGTCAAGAATAGGCCCAAGGACTTGCACCCCTCACGGGCCTGCTGCACAGGATTCTCCATGGGTTCAGCAACACAGAGCTCAGAATCATGTAATGATCTTTTAGAGATCAAGGGCTGGTTTGAGAATTCACCTATCAGAGTCCAAGGATAGTGGAGATGCTGAATGGTCATGGATTTACACATGCACAGCTCTCCTACGTATTAAGGCACAGTGTCAGATGGTTGTTCTCATGGAGGGGAAGCTGGAGGTGTCAGGAGAGCACAGAGATCCTCCTGGGACTGCATATGCCTGGGATGGACTGTGAGTAGAGCCTCGTAAAGGGAGAGGTCCTCAAAGATGGAGTTTCTTAGAGGTAAAGCACTGGGAATTCGCAGGCAAAAGAGGACTTTGCAGTCTCAGGAGAGGCAGTGAGGACTCAACTGTTAGAAAGAAGGGAGAACGGAGAGCCCTCTGGGTCACCATCTATCAAACACCAGGGGCAGGATGTATAGGCACAACTGGACACAACGAGCACCCTTGGAAATGCTCTGCAGTCCAGGTACCCTGGACTGTGCAGTCATCTGCAGTCCCCCGGAGGGATTAGAGGTCGTGATACCCATTTGGTTGGGTCTGACTCCTACCCCTGGTCACAGGGGCACTGAAATGTTACCCTTAGCCATTTTATTCCCCCCTCTCCCAGCTCCATATCCTTCCCAGGTCTGGATCTCTCTATACTGGCCATTCGGTACTCAGTGGTGCCTCCAGCACTGAACCCCCTTGTCTACAGCATGAGGAACAAGGAGCTCAAGGAGGCACCGAGGAAACTTCCTGAATGGGTACAATGTCAGTGCCAAAACCTGTCCTGTGTGCAGTCACTTGTCATTCCCATGTATTTGGCATGAAACATGTGCTCTTCATTTATTTATTTCTCAATGTTTACTCTCACCTTCCTGATAAAATAATAATAAATAATTATTTAAAATACAATACAACAATACAGCAGGAACAAAAGGAGGACTAGGGAAAATACGGGCCTGCTGCTAAATGGGCCTAGAGACCTGGTGAGACAGGACACACAAAAGGCCGACTTTGCCTCAGGCTTTAATGCTAAGAGTGACCCTCAGGAATCCTAGGCCCTGGAGACCATGGAGAAATGGAGAAAGGAAGACTTTCCCTTGCTGGAGGAGGATCTGAGTAGAGCTCGCTTCAGCAAACTGGACACCCACAAAACCTTGGGCTCTGAGGGGAGTCTCTTGCACTGTTCAGTGCCCACGTCTGACAGAGCTCCATCAACTGGAGAAATCGAGTCCCTCCAGTTACACTGCTTGCGGCTCTGGCCCTTGGTAAGCGACCTTCACACATCAGAGACTCTCTGAGCACTGCCTGATAGATGCAAAAAGGGGCTCACATTGGAATGCTGCATTTATGACACTGCATCTCGCACTGCTTTCATGCCTCCTGATGGTTAGCTTGCTTCCCTTTACCCCTTCTCTGTTTGCCACACTGCACCATTGCATGTGTCACGATCACATCTCAAAGTGCACAAGTGGCAATTCCTCCTCTGGTGTTATTCCTGTGTTTCACACCTCAGACAACTTCACCTGCCACCTGCATGGTCAAAGTGACAACTGGGAATAGAAGAAGCTGACCGCAAGGAAGGACCTTGCTCTACCTTCCTTGGTCTTGTTACAGGCATTGCCTGGTTCAGGCTGGGCTGCTTTTTCTTGGAGAGCAGCAAGAAAATAGGCATCTTTCCCTTCTTTTAAAAGTTATCAGGCAATAATTTGCATACTGCTTGTAATGCACACTTGCTACTCAGGGCCAAAAGGGCCGGGGGCTTGGGGCATGCAAAGGAGCATGATGAGAAAGAAGAGCACCAGCACAGCTCTGGGGCACACGGGGCGATGGAAAAAAGCAGACCCTATTGGAAAGAATGGTCTTATTTCACTATTAATATTAAGGCAGTTTACAATGGTACATTTAACAAAATAAGCTTATTACACACTGGTTTTAGCAACAGATAAAATAAGCAAGGTAATGCACCTAACCATTACTATATGAGAAAGGGAATAGTGATTAAAAGATACATCACAAATTGCCTAAATATGCTATCATATGTGATCATCATCCACATCCGCAGTGGCTGGGGAGTCCCTTTTATGGTGAGGATTTGGAGAACCTTTCCGGCAACTGGGAGGTCTTACGTAGTGCATCCACCCGTGAGGTCTCCAAAATCGTGGCAAGAGTGTCCATCTTTTATACAGCCAAATCAGCGAATCATGATAACCTGCATTTGGTTTGTGAGCGGTAACGTCTGACGTGGCATACTTTCCCTCTCATGTAGGATGGGGATCTGGTCAGAACCCAGGCCTCAGATGGGAGGGTTCCCTTCAAGGTCAAAAACAGCCGCACGAGAGCTTAAAAAACCTAGAGTTTAATAAGCCTCCGTACAAGCTGGCATGAGCAGTTCTACAGGCGAGTGTTGTGTGCTGCAAAGGCAGTGCCGTATTCATCTCTAAGTCAACCCCGACTTGGGCCTGTCATTCAGGCCCTGGCACTTCAGTTCCTCACATTTCATTCTGTCGTGATACACAAGGTTATATTCGTCCCCACATTGTGGGGCTGCCAAAAGATTTCCTTGGTAGTGGGAAGCAGCATGAAAAGAGGAAACAGGCCCAAAATACAGCTTGGGAAGCTCATATTGGGCAATAGGACGAAGAAATATCACTTGAAGGGTGGAGCAGTGGTGCTACAGAGCGCCCAGAGTGAGTCTGTCACCACCAATGGCTTTGTGTTTCAAGAAACAGCCACTGAGAATGGAAAAGCTCTCAATGAAGTGAAGGAGAAGCTGTTGTGAGAACTTGCTGGGGAAGCAGATTGGGTGTCTATAGTCTGCAGGGACACAGGAGCAGGTCTAGGATGACCCATGGTAGAGATGGCCAAGGGCGCTGCCAAGACCCCAACACAATGGAGGTCTTTATCCTCTTGACTATGGCTGTTGTGTCTGTCACGGAGGCCTACCAGGAATCATAAAGACTTCTTTACCCCCTTTATTCTTCTGGGCACCCTGGGAGGTGTTGTGTGCTTGTCCTGCACTCACCCTCACCCAAACACTGATGCCAGGAGGAGACTTGGGCAACACATGGAGGAAAGGATCTCCCTTCTCAGGGTTTCTCTGCCTGTGCTTGGCCAATGTGCGTTGACAAAACACATCAAGGATGTATTCAGCATCAGAGCCACCTTTTCTCTACCTAACTATTACAAAGATCATATCTTTTAGCTTTAATCAGCCCCTGGTGAGTTGTTGTAGTCAATGGCCTCTGTGGGATCCATTAATGCTCTACAAAACTTTAGGGTTTCCTTCTGACTTTGACTTCTTCATTGATTTCTTCAATCTCCTTTCAATAGCTGCAATTCATGGACTCAGTTCCAAGTACTGCATGGAGCTCATTAAAAAGCAAAAAGCCCTGATAAACCAGGACTCTACCTGCAATTTCTTTCAAGTCTCCATGGCTAATCGGAGAGGTTTCAGGAGTGCAGCTGAAAGCTGAAGACAACAACTATATACAAGTATTTCATCTTTTTAAAGTTTTCTATTATTATTCTAAAGAACAGGTGACAGCACACCATCCAATTCATAGCCATCCAGAGTGTGTTGGAGCTTTTGTGTGTTGGAGCTTTGCATGGAACCATGGAAACCTGTGGTGACACTTGGTTGCCATTTCTGTCATATTAAAGAGATTTGAGATCACACTCTAACCATAGCCACGAGAGCTGAGATCTCCTAAAGAACGCTGGACCCCTGGTCTCAGTCCACCTGCCCTTGTCCTGCCGTGACTCTGTACCCCAGAGGTCCCTTGGTGTCAGTGCTGGAAAAGACCCTGCAGAGGGAAACTCTCCTCCCTGCACTGGGCACATCCAAGGGAGCTCAAAGAAGCAGCTCAGAGAATCCCCCTCTCTGCTAGTGAAGGGGGAAGCCTGGCTTCCTGCTTTATCATGGTCTGTGTGTAAGTGCTACATGAAAGATTCCTGTGCAGATGTGACAAAAACTAGGTATCTTTATTTTATTATTTATTATTTACAGATGAGTGTAAAAGAGAGAAGTAAAAAGAAGGAAATGGATAAAATACAGCCTTGATACCAGATATCCTGGTGAGTGAATGAAACAGTTATTACCATGGACCTTGTACCCACTGGATGAGTTTCTTCAGTGCCTCCTTGAGCTCCTTGTTCCTCATGCTGTAGATGAGGGGATTCAGGGCTGGAGGCACCACCGAGTACAGAATGGACACAACCATATCTAGAATTGGGGAGGAGATGGAGGGGGGCTTCAGGTAGGCAAACAATACAGTACTGACAAACAAGGACACCACAGCCAGGTGTGGGAGGCACATGGAAAAGACTTTGTACTGGCCCTTCTCAGAGGGCATCCTCAGCACAGCTCTGAAGATGTGCACATAGGACACCACAATGAAAATGAAACAACCAAAGACTAAAGAGGTACTAACAACAAGAAGCCCAACTTCCCTGATGTAGGAATCTGAGCAGGCGAGCTTGAGGATCTGGGGGATCTCACAGAAGAACTGCTCCACCACATTGCCTTGGCAGAGTGACAGGGAAAATGTATTCCCGGTGTGCAGGAGAGCATTGAGGAAACCACTGGCCCAGGCCATTGCTGCCATTTTGACACAAGCCCTGGTGCCCAGGAGGGTCCCATAGTGCAGGGGTCTGCAGATG
The DNA here is from genome assembly GCF_059628265.1 of Tinamus guttatus. Classification (NCBI taxonomy): domain Eukaryota; kingdom Metazoa; phylum Chordata; class Aves; order Tinamiformes; family Tinamidae; genus Tinamus; species Tinamus guttatus. The sequence goes on along the minus strand of NW_028288571.1, from coordinate 80,901 downwards.
GCAACGTAGCGGTCGTAGGCCATGACTGTGAGGAGAGAACACTCTACTCCAAACAAGAAGACCATGAAAAATATCTGTGCAGCACATTCCGAGTAGGAAATGGCCCTGGTGTTCCACAGGGAATTGGCCATGGCTTTGGGAACAGTTGTGGAGATGGAGCCAACATCGAGGAGGGAGAGGTTGAGGAGGAAGAAGTACATGGGCGTGTGGAGGTGGTGGTCGCAGGCTATGGCTGTGATGATGAGGCCGTTGGCCAGGAGGGCAGCCAGGTAGATGGCCAGGAAGAGCGAGAAGTGCAAGAGCTGCAGCTCCCGCCTGTCTGTGAATGGCAGGAGGAGGAACTCGTTGAGGGAGCTGCTGTTGGACATTAACTCCCTCCAGTCATGTGGGACTGTCTAAAGAATAGAACATATGGAGAAGTTAAGATAAACTTTTGAAGATGAAAGCCCTGAAGTCATTCAGTTGTCCGACACCGTCCTCCATTACCTCCCTTTAGTAAGAGTATCTTAGTGCAGTTTATCTTGTTTATCTATTAGTCTTGTTCCCATCTGTCCTGTACTCATATCTCCTTGAGCTAGAGGATCATCGTGTTTGTTATTCTCCCCTCTAAGGGGGCCAGGCTCTGCTGAGAGCAGAGCTGTGCAGTTTCGAAGTGCCCATCTCCAAATTTCTCACCCTTTCTCCACACACCTAAGGGAGTCTCCACACTCCCCTTCTAGCCAAAGACACACAGGGCTCATTTCAGCTGCTCATGGACAGCCTTCCACCACCAACTCCACAACCTCAGCATCTCGGCAGCTTCCTCACACATCGCTCAGATATCACAGAATGGCCATGAGACAGCAGAGCCTTTCTGGAGGGCACGTGGCAGCCTTGCAGGACACCACAGGGAAACAGCAAAAGGAGCATTAGCACTGAAGACAGGCTTTCCTTAAGGGAGAGTCAGTGCAATTCCTAGGCTCACAGGCTGCATTTCCAGGAGCTCCACAGGACAAAAGGGGGCTTGGGAAATGTCACTCCCATGCAGACCCCTCTGTTCCACAACTTGTAGCATCAGTGTCTGAACTGCAGCTGCAAACATCCAGCTGCAGAAAGCTGAGAGCAAGAACAGGAAAAGCATGGACGGGAGGGGAAACAAGGAGCAACACCATAAATGTGCTGCCAAGGGAGGCAAGGAGAGGGACAGAGAGGCCTTCTGGAAAACTTTACCAGCTGGGTATGTCACTTCTCTGAGGGGGACGTCACAGAGCAGTCCCTCTTAGCCCTTTGGTGGGGCGGCAGGCAATGGGCCTGTGGCAGGAGAGCTGCCCCTCTCCTCTGCTGCAGGTCTGGCTGCAGAGGAGGAGGCTCCTGCCCTGCACCCCCTGGCCCTTCCCTGCCCATCTCTGCTGCCTGCAGCTGTCCCTGCCACCAGCTCTTCCTCTATCCCAGTGTCCTGTCCCTGCCATTGCTCACAGATCCCATATGGTATCACCCTCTGTGTGCTCAGTTCTGCCCTGCAGAAACCTCTGGGCATGTCCAGGGGTAGCTCTGCAGTTGCAGATCCTAAGGAGTCGATCACATGAGGTCCTGTGAGTCCACAAAGATGATATGGATGCTACCTGTAGCCTAAGGTGAGCATGAAGCAGCCTGCTGAGGCCTCTCATAGACCTACTGATCTCTAAGCATGAAGATCTAGGACTCCCAGTTCCCTGTCACAACAGAAAACTTGTTCCTTCATTCCCCCTGCAATATTAAGGAGGCTGAAAGAGCAGAGAGAGGAAGGAAAGCTCCTTCCCTTTCAAGTAGCCCTTCTGAACTTGCTCCTGTAAAGGACCCCTCACACGTGCCCTGTGTATGAGCTGGAGCTGCGAGCAGACTTCACCCATGCAGCAGTCTCTTAGCAGCAGAATGAACCTGCCCTCACGGGTGTCTGTCTCCCCACGCAGGGCTTCCCTACAGCGCTGTGGGGAGCACTTTGGGCAGTGCTGCCCCTCGCAGGCTGCAGAGTCACTGTCCCGGGCACACAGCACCCTGGGTCTGGGGGATGCTGCTCTCAATCACAGCCCATGCAGAGCTGAGTGCAGACTGCATGTTCGCACCCCTGTGTCTTCCCTGCGAGAAGGGAGCAGGATGCCCTGTCCCTGTGTGTGTGTGGCAGGGAATCCCTGCTCTGAAGCATCTTCTCCTCCTGCTAAACCCTGGATACTCTAGGAGAGAGACTTTTAAAATCTCAATCCGTAATTACATGCATTGAGTTCAGAAGAGCCTTCCAGGAAGATCAGCAGCATTGCCCGGCAGCCAGAGACTCACCGTGTCAAGGGCTGGGAAGGTTGCTCCCACAACAAGCTCTGCTCTGTCCCCCCACTCCACACTGCCGTTCCCCTCTCGCTGCCTTCTCTCCTCTGCTGTCCGCAGCAGCAGGCAGTGCCCGCAGCCCTGCTGCTCTTGGCACAGGAGCTGCTCCTGCACTCGGCTGTCTCTGGGCAGTGCTGACAGGTTGCCATGAGCTCCCTGTGTCCCAGGAGCCTGGCTCCACTAAGGAGCAGAGGAGCAGTTGAACTCATGAATTTCTTCATCCTTTGTGCTTCCTACTCCTGGGAAATGTTCTATCAAATAGTCTGAAGTAACCATCTATTTTTCATCTCTAAAGAGTAAAGGGAGACTGATTCCAATATTGCAAGTTCTTTCATCAGAGGGTGACTATGAAAGTTGGGAATGTCCCACTCTGGAAGCCACAATTCACATCTCTTATCTATGCAGGATACCCAGAGAGGGATAAGAAGGGAACTCCCTGACACATGATGCACATGTGGATTTGGGTGACTTATTCTGAGCACCACATGCTTATTCAGAAGCCCTTGGGTTGGAGAGGGATTCAGCTAACTCTCATGACTCCACAAACACCTGGAAGGTGGGGTTCCTCTTAGAAAGGTAAACATGCACAGGACAGACATCTGCTTGCGAGTTCCTTGTCTAAGCTCCTAATGGAATCACTGCAGATGAAGTCACTTGTTCACACAAGAATACCTGGTGACATTGGAAGAAACAAGGGGGTCCCAAGGCATGTGCCAGTGTGTGCTTACTCTGATGGAGCAAGTGTGATACCCGCATCCTCCTAGAGCTTCAGCTGAGTTCAGGCCAGGGATTTCCTTGAACATCTCAAAAGAGCTGGATGCCTTCTATCCTACTAGAGCACCACTCACAATAAAGCTGAGGGAGAGGCAGATCCCTTCAGCTCAAAAAGCTGATATATTTCAGTGGAGGCCCTATATAGAATCACAGAATGGTTGAGGTTGGAAGGACCTTTGGGGAAGATCTAGTTCAACCCCTTTGGTCAAGCAGTGTCACCTACAGCACGATGCACAGGATCCTGTCCAGGCAGGTCTGGAATATCTGCAGAGAAGGAGTCTCCATAATCTTTCTGGGCAACCCATGCCAGTGCTCTGTCACCTTCACAGTCAAGATGCTTTTCCTCAAATTCAGGCAGAATGTCCTGTGCTACAGTTTGCCTTTTGTGCCATCACTGGTCAGTACTGGAAAGAGTCTGGGTCATCCTCTTCTGCTCTTGGCATCCCCTCTTCAAGTATTTGCACACCCTGATAAGATCTCCCCTCAGCCTTCTCTTCTCCAGGCTAAAACAGGATCAGGTCTCTCACCTTCTTCTCGTAGGAGAGATGCTCTAGCTCCCTGATCAACTTTAGACATAGACATATACTGGGCTCTCTCCAGTAGCTTCATGTCCCTCTTGTACTGGGGAGCCCAGCACTGGACACAGGACTCAAGCGGTGACCTCTTCAGGGCTTAGTAGAGAGGCAGGATCCCCTCCCTTGACCTCCTGGCAACAGTCTTCCTATTGCATCCCAAGAGACTATTGGCTTTCTTGGTGGCAAGGGCACATTGCTGGCTCATAGCCAGGCTGTAGTCCACCTGGACCCCCAGGTCTTTCTCTACAGAACTGCTTTGCACCCTTGTGGTCTTCAGGGCATGTTCTGCCTAGCAGCAACCTTTGGCCTCGGGCTGCTCTGCCAGCAGTCTGCAGGAGGGTAGGCAGGCTTCAAGGGGGCTTGAGTGAGAGAAGGCACCTTTATCTGGTTGCAAGGGGCGTTTGGAGATCATCTACTCAGATGATGATCAAGTCAGTGTTGCAAGCACCTGGAAGGCCAGCAGCAGGCACATGGCACTGCTCCTACTTGGTAGGGGGGGTCACATTGTCTGTGCTCCTGACTGGACAGCACCAGGCATTAGCAGGTCCATACATGTCTGTGAGGGTGACCGTGAACTCTGCTATTTTCCGAGTCCCTGGCAGGCCAGCAAGAGGTGCCTGGCTGGGCAGTTCCTTGGGAGGTCCCTGCTGGCAGAGCAGCTGCGAGGCCAGCGCTGGCCCATGGCTGGGGACGGGCTCTGAGGCCGCTCCTGTCCCAGCAGCAGCGCGGCCGGCAGCGGGGTCTGGTGCAGACACACGGGGAGGTCCCTTGTGTGCGCGGAGCTGCCGGGGCAGCAGCAGGCGCTGCCTGTGAGGCCAGGGGTGTCTCAGCAGCGGGCAGGGACACGGAGGCCATTGCGGGGACGCTGCCGGGAGGCCCCTGCTCTCTGCAGGGCTGGCTCTGTGCTGACGCGTGGGCGTCGGCTGGTGACGTCACTGCTGCCGCAGCCCCTGATAGGCCAGGCCGCGCAGCTGGTTGTGACGTCAGCAGCCCCTTCCTGGCCGGGGCGGCTCTGCCGAGGAACCTGGTGTCCCTGCAGCCCGCGGCGGCAGCAGCCCACGCTGGGCTGTGCGCGAGCGAGGTCCCCCTGCCCGAGGAGCTGCTGGGCCAGCAGGAGGCTCACGGCGGGTGCTGGCGCTGAGGTCGCTGCTGCCAGAGCAGTGAGGGGCCAGCAGCAGCGGCGGGGACGAGAGGGTTTGCTGAGGGTGCCCCGTGGAGGGGCTGACACCTGCGGAGCTCTGCAGCCCTGGAGAAAGGCAGCTCCTTAATCAAGAGGAGGGAGATGGAGCACTTAGCACCATGAATTTGTGCCGCTGTGAGCATGATCTTCTCTAGTGAACGTGGACAAGGAGCAGAGACTTGTGGCCAGGTACCATTGGACCAGGGAGCCCAGCAAGACCTTTTAGGCTGCTAAATGAACAAGTGCCTGAGCGAGCAGGGTGTAACTGTGATTGCAAGGCTCTTTGTCTGTTGTAATTCCCCTTCCTGTCCAACAGGAGGGATCTTGTGAGATTTTCCTACAGGGTCTGAACTGGGTCTCTGTCCTTCATGGGTCCACCTGCTTTTATGGTCTAGGTAGGACTGAAAGACATTAGAGGTCTGTGACTTTCTGTCCAGGCATGTTCTCCTCGGAGAACAGGCGCAAATGCTTTAGCAGGAGACAGAAGGAATGTCCCTCCAACAAAAGGGAGCTTGGAGCCTGCTGCCTGATGGACACTGAGGTTCAGGCCTGAAGCTTCCTCAGCTCTTGCCAGGATCTGCATCCAGATATCCCAAGCGGCCTGTGCAATACATGCAGATATGTGTCTTGGAGTACGTGGAGTAGAAGAGGTAATCTCTCAGGTGGAACTGAGAAGAACTGGTGTGGGATGCGGTCATGGAGTCCTGGACAGCTGGTGCCATTGCAGGTGCCCTCGTCCTCTCTGCTCAGCCTCCCTCTGCAGCTCTGATGGGCTCTGGTCTCCTGAGGTTTCTGTGAGAGCTGCCAGGCCCAGGCAGCTCCCTCAGAGACCCCGGGGGCCTCTCCAAGTGCTAATTTTAATTCCAGTATTTTCCTGTCAGCTGTTACAAGACTGAGAGTATGAAAAAATGGTTTGGGAAGTGTATATGGGTAGCTAAAAAGAGCTCTGCATGTTCTTGGCTAGAAGTGGAGCTTGGAGACCTCCCTCAAGTGCTGTGAGAAATGGAGAGAAGTTGGAGATTCGAGGTTTTGAAACTGGACTTGTCTGCTCTTAGGAAGGGCTGGGTTCCTTTTAGGGGTACTTATTTAGCATGATTGTCATGGAGTTCAGAGAGGTGTGGGAACCTGACACTGGAATCAAGGCTGACAGGCAGACGAGCTGTCCTCACTCTGTACAAGGTGACTATGAATCCATTCTTCTCAAGATTCCCAGTAAAAATGCTGAAAAATTCTGCCTCTGAGGAACACTCTCTGGGTGGTGTTTCACCTAATCTGCTGCTCTTGCAAGAGCCCTGGGGTCATTCTGAGAACCAGTCAAGAGCACAGATGCGTGCCAGCAGTATCAGTGACGAGGAGCCCTGTTCGCTGGGTCTGCTACCCACCCCAACCACCAAGACCAGTGCGGAGTTAGGAGTCACCCCATGGCCTTATGGCCCCACAGACCCACTTGTCTCCCTGGAGATTTTCTGACACCAACTGACATGGGGAGAAAAAGCTACAAAAGGGGTTTATTTGAAGCAAGCGATGGCTGCGGGCGATGTTGGCGAGTTTGGTCTCTCTGGGCACATGGGTGCTATAGGACACAACAGGGCAGCATCTCTGTAGCCCTCAGGACACAGCATCCGTCGCTCTGTCTCTCGGCTCTGCTCCAGCCCCCATCTCAGGGTCCCTGTCTGGAACATGCATCCGCTCGCTGCTCCTCTCGCTGTCCCGGGATGCAGCAGCAGCAGAACGCTCTGCGCAGAGCTCGAAGCGCCGTCCTGAGCCGTGAGCGCCATCGCCGGGGAGCTGCAACGTCTGGGAGGGCAGCGATGCCTGTGGTGGGAAGCAGAGCTGTGGGCAATGGGCTGCAGGGTGCAGGGCTGCACCTGCCTGTCCCTGCCACCAAGGGCTTCCCGAGGGGTTCTGTCCTCGGCACAGCAACTCCCGACCGCTTCCTGCTGCCGGCCTCGGTGCCACCCCCTGTGCCAGGACAGGCCCACTGTCCCCAGCAGGGCTCTCCACCCGGGTACGTACCTGCCTCAACGTCGGGTGTGGGGCTGCAGGAGGAGGGCTTCTCCTCCTCCTCTTGGGGCTCCAAGGCCACCTGCATGGGCAGAGCAAGAACACGCACCCGTCAGCCATCAGCTGGCCCTGCTGAGGGTCCCAGTGCCCCAGGTTGCACAATGGCAAAGGGTTTGGATCAGAGGAGGCTGCCCATGGCTGCATGTCCCAAGGGAAGGGACCTGCGGTTGGCACGGCAATGGGACAAGGCTCGTTGTGGGGCCATAGCAGAGGGCTGGGCAGGGGGAAAGGAAGGCAGTCGGGGGCGTGCGTGGCACAAGGGGGCTGGTGCACTGGTGTGGAGGGGGCTGCTGCTGGGGCTGCCTCTTCCCTCCTCGCTCGGCATCCAGGCCCCAGGGCTGAATGCGACGTGGGCTGGAGCAGACTTCATCCCTGTGTCTTTGGCACTTGGAAATGGAGAGAAGCCGGCATCTCCCCATGGAGACATGGCAGAGGATAAATGCCTGGGGGTGACAGTGGGATGCCATGGGCAGGGGGGCTCCAAGGAAATGGGGTAACTCTGGGCACCCCACACACAGCTCCCACGGCAGCTCCCGAGGATGGTGAGGACAGGGGAGATGCTGCTTGCTCACCTGGGCAGCAGGGCCTGCAGCTGGGGGAGAAGCTGCTGCTGTTGTTTCCTGCAGCAGGGTTTCCTTGGGAGACGGGCTGCTGCTCATCTCATCGCAAGGGTTTTCAGCCGAAGGAGAAGCCTCTGGTGCAGGTTCTGGAGGAAGTGATGGAGACGGAGGAGCATTTTCCCCTGCATGCTGGATGAAGTTGCTGGATGCCGGGGAGGCCTCTGGTTCTGCTCCTGCACTTGCTGCTGGTGGGACAGGCACGCTGTCCTCTGCGTGCAGAAAGCTGTTGGCCAAAGGAGGTGCTCCTGGCTCACCGCCCCTGGGCATTGCGGGCTCAAGGCCCTCCACGTGGCCAGGTGCCTCGCTCACAGTCTCTGTGGTGCTGACATGGGGCGAGCCGGGCACCTTCTCGTGCTCCGTCTCCTGGTTCACAGCCGGGCTGCAAAGGCTGGCTCTGACCCAGGTCAAAGAGTTAATTTCCTCCACCTCCTCTTCCCCATCCTCCTCCTCCTCATCAGTGTCCTCTGCTCTCTCCTCCTGCAGTGCTCCCAGGCCTCTCGGCGCCTCCCGGGTTGGGGCATGAGCATAGAGCCGCTCCAGCACCTCCCACTTGCAGCTTGCGCCTTTGAGGAGCTCCACTCGCGTGATCTCTGGTTTCCAGAGGTCATAGAAGGAGTTTCTGGCGAGGAGCTAGAAGGAGAGAGGGAGGTTTGTTAAGGGAGGAAAGGCCTCGTGGGGCTCCGCCAGTGCTTTGACAAGCTGGCTGTCCCGCACGACGCGGCACAGCTGCTGGCCACAGCACTGGGAGGGCTCCCCCGTGGCCCAGCACTCCCTGGCACTCACCTCCTTGGGTTTGACATTGAGTGATCCTGCCAGCGTCAGGGAGAAACGGTTGCCACGGCCCTCCTCCTGCTCGTCCTGCCTCTCTCTCAGGTTCTGCTCCCTCATTGGAAAAGCTCCTTCTCGGAGCTGGGCCAAGCTCTGTCCAGTGCGCTGCAGGCAGCTCCTCTCCAGCTCCTCCAGCGGCTCTGTTCTGATGCTGAGCACAGCCGGGTAGCGTGCAGTGTTGTCTTCATGCACGTGCACTGGCCTTCCTTGGAGGTGGCACGTGATCTCCAAGGGCTGCTGCCGTGTCCGTGATATCCGTACTCTCACTGGCCCACTTGGGCAGCTTAGTCCGCTAGGCCAGCTCGGCCAGCTAGGAATGCTGCACTGGAATTGTCCCCGATGACTGTAGGGATCAGGCCCTGTCTGAGGTGCAGAGGATGATGTGCTGGGGCGCCACTCTATGCTCTGGAGCTGCCATGATCTTGCCTGGGCGTCTTGATGGATGACGCGTGCCAGTACGTGTGGGGGCACAGGTACAGTGAGCTCCATCCTAGCTCTGTTGGCATCAGGCTGTGCTGGCTCCCGTGGAGAGGGCGATGGCGTTTCCTGAGGCCTTGCAAGGCTGGTGGAGGGCTGCGGCTCTTGCACTGTGGAGGGGACATCGCTGGCCTTCTCCTCCACAACCTGCAATGAAGGCCACCACAAAGGCAGTCCTTACTGCCGTCCTTGGTCCCTCCCTCCATCCTTCCCAACGGGAAACCTCCGGCAGCCTCTGACCCCCTTGACGATGGCTCTGCCATGCAGGTGGCTGCTGCCCTGCTCCCAAAGGCTGCGTGGGGAGAGGGCTCGTGCCTATGGGCAAGCCTTGGGCAAAGGCAGCTCCTCGGAGAGCCCGAGGCGGGTGCGTGCAGGCTGCCGTGCAGAGCAGCGCTCGGCCTGCCGGGCACAGAGACCTCCTGGTGTCTCCCAGCAGGTCCCGCCTGCTTCTTGGCCCCATGGGGAGTCAGGCAGAGGCTCGGCCGCCACCGCCACTCAGCTCTGTACCTGTGCGATGCCGTGTTCAGAGGTGTGTGAGCCCTGAGGGCCGGGCTGTGGAGACAGCCGGTCACTTTGGTGGGACGCAGCCGGCCTCCCGCTGCGCTGCACTGCTGCGGGCAGCTCCTGCTGGCCCACCTGTGGGGAGATAGAGGCCCGTGATGGGGACACTTGTGTTGGTACGAGCAGCTCCAAATGACGGGAAACCCCAGCCTCGTGTAGAAGGGAACCTTCTGGCTGATCACAATGCGGCTGTGCGTGGCCTGGACCTGTTTTCTGCCCTCAGTACAGAGCTCATGGGGTTCATGCGGGCCTTGGAGCGTCCAGATGAAAGAATCATAGAATCACTATGTTGGGAACGTTCTCCAAAACCATTCAGTCCGACTGTAAACCCCTCAACCCCATGTCTGCTAAACCATGGCTCTAAAGTGCCTTATCTGCACATTTCTTGAAGGCTGCCAGGGACCTTCTCTGGGCAGTCTCTTCCAATGCTTCACCACTCTTTCCACCTGGAAAGTTTTCCTAATATCTAACCTGAGCCTCTCCTGGTGCAACCTGAAGCCATTTCCTCTTGTCTTATTGGCAGTTATTTAGGATAATAGATCAACCCTGCCTCACTACAACCACCTCTCAGGTTGTTGTGCAGAGCAATAAGGCCTCCCCTGAGGCTCCTCTTTTCCATACTAAATAACCCCAGCTCCCTCAGCCACTCCTCATATGGTCCATGCTCCAAAGCCTTCACCAGCTTTGGTGCCCTTCTCTGGACACACTCCAGTGCTTCCATGGCTTTTATTTTTAGTTTTTCTAGTGATGGATCCAGAATTGAACACAGTGTTTGAGGTTCAACATCACCAGCATCAAGTACAGGTGGAGAGTGCAGGTCAGGGTGCTTTTCCCGTGCCCAGGAATGCACGTCCCCTCGCTGGAGGAGCTCCTGCCTGGCTATCTTGACCCAGGGCTCCTTCCCCACCACCCCTGTGCTCTCCATGCGGGTCCTGTCCCTGCCTCCCAGCTCTCCCTCCATCCCCACCACTCACCTCACTCGTGCACTCTTGCGCACTAGAGTTCCCTTCCATGGATGAGGTGCAGGCGTTCGCCTGCTGCTCCTTCTCCATCTCTAGGAACCTCTCTGAGGACCTCTCGCACGGGCACCAAGGGGAGTTGCTCCCTGCTGGTTGCGCCGCAATCCTCAGAGTGAAGACCCTAGCAGGGACACGGTCACCTTGGGGACTGCCCCATCACAGTGGCCTGGGGGTGTGATGCCACCCCCATCACAAAGCCCTGGGAGTCGCCATGGGGCACCGGGCACCTCCTCTCCCCACTCCTGAGCAGGTCCCTGGGGCGCAGGACAAGTTGTCCTCTCCACAGCTCTGCGCTCCCTGGGCCTTGCAGAGGCTGCCCCTCGTCAGGCGCTCCATAGTTGACACCCACCATGAGGCCACCCCCGTCCTCGCCCCTGTGCTCTCGATTGCCTCTTGGTTCACCCCAAGGCAGAGCTCCCTGCATCCCACTGCTCCCTCCCTGAGCTTCTCTTTCCCACATCACCCCGTGGCTATTCCTTGCCATCCCAGGCCATCACTTCCTCACTCTTTTTGGAGTCCTCCTCCTCCCCGAGTTGCTCCCACTTTGAGGCTCTCCTCACCAGCGTGGCCACCTGCTTGACCATCAGGTCAGCACATGGGAACAGCCGCGTTTTACACCCCCTCAGCTCCATGTGACGCCAACCCCCAACCGGCCTCCACGAAAAGACAAAACACTTGGGACTCTTGTGCTTAGGTTCCCCACATGGGCTTGTTTCTGCCCACACTCATTTACCACCCCCAAAATTCCTGCCCTGTGGGTGCAGCATTGAGTGGTAAGAGTGGGGAAGGGAGTTAATACTATTTATTAATTGCAATCAAAATGTAAAGAAATTGTTCTTGTCCCCATCTAGGTGCATGCCTAGCTAAGAGACATTAGCTATCATCTTAATATGTAAGAAATTGTTATGGGTTTTATTGATATATTCAGGTTTTTAACGAGGTTGTACAAGTGGAAATGAGTGGCAAGGATATAGTAAGTGTAGGAGAACACTTAAAGGAAGGGGAAGAACGGAAGGCATGGGAAAATTACTAGAAGCATAGGGAAAAGTGCAGCAAATGAATGCAAGAGTTGGAAAATAATAGAAGGCAAATATAAGCATTGGAAAAAGATTGAAATGGTGGGAAAAAGTGCAAAAGCATTGGAGAAGTGCCCAGATCTTGGAAAATAGGGAAAACATGGGTAAGGAACGATAGTGTAAGAATATAGTGAAAAGTGGGGGAATGGTTAGAAAAGTGGAAAAAGAGTGAAGTGATGGGAAAAAAAGGAAAGTGCAAAAAGAACACAGAGCTCGGTAATATTGAGAAAGCATGGGAATAGAAGGAGAGGTTGGGGAAAAGACAAAAGGGTAGGAAAATCTTCACAAGTGTGGGAAAATGGTCACAAACATGGGAGGGAATGTTTGTGAAAGAGAAGGAAAAAAAGTGAAAGCATGGGAAAGAAAGCATGGGAAAAACGTGGGAAGAAGTGGCAAAGTGTAAGAATACCAGTAAAAATTAATCTGTGGGGAAAACACCCAAAGCAGGAGAAAACGAGACCGTGTGTGAAGCCTTGTGGAAGGGTCCAGGGCCCCCCACATCTCCAGCGTGCCCTTGCCCTCAGAAGGCGTCTGTCCCCAGGGAGGAGGGACGCTCTTGCCTTCTTGTCACCGCCAGGTGCCTGCAATGTGCCCCTGCTCTGCTGCCTGTTGCTGAGGGTCCCCAAGGCAGCCCCACTGTCTGCAGACCCCTCTCCTACCATGGAGCAGGCCTGCCTGCGCGGTGCCTGGAGACCCCAGCAAGGCTGCGCTTAGAGGTGAAGGTGTCACTGTCCTCGGTGAAAGTCTGATTGGGGCCAAGGTCAGGAAAGGACAAGAGACAACAAGGACAAGCAGCAGCAAAGGGAATTTCAAGAGAGTTTAAGGACAAACTAATAATAATTTTTGTAGCTGAGCAGCACTGGGACAGGAGCCAGGAGTTTTCCCTGGTGAAACCACCTACCAACCTGATACAAGAGTAAAGTTAGCCCTTCCCAGAGCAACCTGGTTGCCTCCTGCCTCAAGAGGAAAGCCTGTGTGTAAAAGGACAAAGCAGGGGATTCTGTAAACTCTCACTTTAGCAAGGGCATTGAAAAGGTTTCTCATAGTCTCCTAGTCAATTTGGTGAACTGATCTGCAGAGGATCAGTGGACCATAAGGGAGGTGGATGGAGCATCAGGCTCACTGAGAACAGTGATCAGCAGTACAGTGCTGCCAAGCGGCAGCTGGCTGTTAGTGGCATCCCTCAGTGATCAGCATGTGGGACAGGACTGCTTGATCATAACATCATAACATCAAGTTAGTGAAGAAGTCCCTGGATGTGGGCAGCCTGTGATTTGGCAGCCTGAGGTCACCCTTAGCCCGTTTCCTCTTCATGTCCTCTAGGGGTGTGAAGGGTTTCTGGGGAGGGAGTGATAGAAGGTGTTAAGGGTGCAGCGACTAGCGCAGAGACCTTGGGGTGATGTGCCTCTCCCATTTCTGAAGCACGCTTGACTGTACATAAGGAGGACTAGGCCTAAGGCAGTGGTGGCATCCAGTTGTTTGGGCAGGAGGCTCCAAGGCCCCTTTGCAGCCCCAGCTCCTCTTGCCCCATGGTGCAGGCAGTGGCCAGAGAGCGCAGAGAAGGACCTGGGGTGCACAACAAGTTGACCAAGAGCCAGCAATGTGCCCTTGTGGCCAAGACTGTCCTTGGTGTTTTGGGCTGCAGTAGGAAGAGTGTTGGGAGTGGGTCCAAGGAGGGGATCCTGCCCGTCTCCTCAGGCCCTGGGGACGCCACATGTGCAGGGCTGCGACCAGCTGTTTGTTCCCCAGGACAGGAGGGACATGGAGCTACTGTGGAGAGTGCAGTGTAGGGCTCTGGAGACAATGAGGGGATGGGAGTATCTTTACTGTGGGGAGAGACTGTGAGAGCTGGGTCTGTTCAGCCTGGAGGAGAGAAGGCCAAGAGGGATGTTATTAAGCAGTAAAAATGCCTTTAAGGGAGGGTGTCAAGAGGAGGAGTCCAGACTCATTTTATTGCTGACCCATGCTAGGTGAAGGGGCAAGAGCCACAAGCTGGTGCACAGGAAGGTCCCTCTAAATAGGAGGAAAGAGCGGCTGGCAGTGAGGGTGACACAGCATCGGTACAGCTTGCCCAGGGGGTTGTGGACTCTCCTTCTCTGGAGACTTTCCAAATCCTCCTGGATGTGATCCTATGCAATGGGATTGAGTTTGGAGTAGGTGATCTCCAGAGGTGCCTTCCCGTCTCAACGCTTCTATAATTCTGTGATTCCGTCAGCGTGGGCCTTCCTGGAGCACTTTGGAGAGGAAATGGCAGGCGGCCCAGGTCAGAGGCGTGAGCTGCAGAGGCAGTGGGAGGCAGCGGCAACCAGGAGGCAGGAGGAGCAGGAGCCAGGGTGCTGCAAGGGACTGGAAAGGCTGAGGGCAGCCAGAGGACACGAGTGTCACTCAATTCCAGCAGAGCAAATGGCCCCTGCACAGGAAACGCCAGTCTCCCAAGAAGCGGGCGGATCTTGCTTGGTGACCTGGTTCCTGTCCGTGGAAGTTTAGAATGAAACTCATCTGTTAACACAAAAGTGCAAATACTATATGCGAGAGAGGCACTTAAACAGGACACACTGCTTATACCTGGTTAATGCTAGCACATTTCTTCCTGAATGTGCAGGGTTTTCTCCTCCATGCAAGCAGTTTCCTTAGCGCAGGGTGTCAGGTTAAGGGGAGGTGAGGGATTCTCACCGTCCAGCCTCAGGAGTTGTTCAGGTGTCATTCCCGGTCCCTACTCGGCTTATGAGTGCTAGGCCCTGTCATTTATAGCATTAGGAGGAAGAAGACATGGCCGTGATATGGTCATCCTCATAAGGTGATCCTTCCAGAATCTGCAGGCAAGTTGAGTAAGATTCTCTGGGCTTTGCACCATGAGTGAGTCAAGTTGTGCCCTGTCAGTGGGTGCCTCTACAAGACTTTTCAGTTCCAAATTTGAGCAGTCCTTGAAAAGTACCTGCGATTTTTAACACATATTTGTGCGGCATTAGCGCCGGTTTGTGCCTATTTCAGGTGTTAACACTTTACTCACCGGTTCCATATGTATTGGTGGCGGGGGAGAGATGAGTAGTGGGAGTGGATTACTCTAGGCCTGAGGAGAAAAGCATGTTGTTGCTGTGTGGAACAGCTTGTCTTGTGCGAAGAGGCCAAGAGCTCCACTTGCTTTGGGGGTGCGCAGGTGCAGCTGGCAGCTGCTGCAAAGGCATCGCCCCCTCCTTGGAAGGAATGGCCAGAGGAATGGCTCAGCGTGGGCTCTTTCCCTTGGGGCAGGTGATGTGAGGATCCAGGTGCAAAAGCTTGGTGAGCAGGAGGTGTGTGAGCACAGAGGTGTGCTCAGCAAGCTGTGCCAAGAGGCCGGCAGGAGCCTGCTCGCACTGTGCGTCAGGACTGCTTGCTGCCGGGTGCGAGCGCAGTGCCCGTTGTGGTCTGTGCAGAGCTGCAGTGGCCTTGCTTGGGAAGCTGCAGCCCTGCTGGCTTGCTGCATATGGCAAAGGGGCCAAAGGAGGCCCTTGCTCCTTGCAGCTGTGGAAGATGAGGATATGGATGGGTGCCTTTTCTTGTGTCTGGGGTGCCTGAAGAGCGGGCATTTTGTGCCAAAGCTGCTCTCCTCCTTTCCCCTGGCCTCAGTGGTCCTGCAGCTCAAGTGCTGCTCGTGCTTTGCTTCCAAGGCCCAGTGTATCCGTATGTTCCATGCTGCTGGAAGGAGTGAACATCATGCCCTGCTTGGGACACCTGTGGTTCCTTCAGGATCTGAGGCTGCCCTCTTGGCCTGTCTCCCAAAGCAAGAGCCATACAGAGATGCAGCAGAAGCAGGACATCTTCTTTGGGAGAAGCTGAAGAGAGGGCTAAAGTAGTGAAGCAGGACTGGGGCGAGTGTGTGCGTGAGGGCTGGTCCCTGCAGGTGGTCATTGGCCGCAATGAGCCAGGCTGTTGGGTGCACTCAGCTGCTCCCCGTTTTGCCAGGAACCATACACTTATTCTCTACAGGAGCAATAAATTCCACAGCCTGGCTTTGGAATGGATACACATTGCTGGAAAACAACCATGGTTCCTTTGCAGGCCTGGCCTTGGAGGCTCCCTTCCTTTCCAGAGAGCAATCTCAGGCAAGTTCCATAAGATACTCTGCTCCTTGCACCATGAGAAAGTCGAGTTGTGCACTGTCAGTAGATGCCTCTGCAAGACTTTCCAGTTTCCTGTTTGAGCAGTCCTTGAAAATACATGCAAATTCCAGCATATGTTCTTGCTGCATCAGTGTCCGTATGTGCCTTTTTACTTGCCCATTCCACATGTATTGGTGGAGGGACAAAGTTGAGTAGGGCGAGTGGATTATCCTAGACCTGAGGAGAAAAGTGTGTTGTTGATAGAGATTTTGTGTGTGAGCACAGAGGTGTGCTCAGCAAGCTGTGCCAAGAGGCCAGCAGGAGCCTGCACGCACTGTGCGTCAGGACTGCTTGCTGCCGGGTGCGAGCGCAGTGCCCGTTGTGGTCTGTGCAGAGCTGCAGTGGCCTTGCTTGGGAAGCTGCAGCCCTGCTGGCTTGCTGCATATGGCAAAGGGGCCAAAGGAGGCCCTTGCTCCCTGCAGCTGTGGAAGATGAGGATATGGGTGGGTGCCTTTTGTTGTGCCTGAGGGGCCTGAAGAGAGGTCAGTTTGTGCCAAAGCTGCTCTCCTCCTTTCCCCTGGCCTTGGTGGTGCTGCAGGTCAGGTACTGCTGGTGCTTTGCTTCCAAGGCCCAGTGTATCCCTATGTTCCATGCTGCTGGAAGGAGTGAACATCATGCCCTGCTCGGGACACTTGTGGTTCCTTCAGGATCTGAGGCTGCCCTCTTGACCAGTCTCCCAAAGCAAGAGCCATGCAGAGAGGCAGCGGAAGAAGGGCATCTTCTCTGGGAGAAGCTGAAGAGAGGGCTAAAGCAGTGAAGCAGGACTGGGGCGATTGTGTGCGTGAGGGCTGGTCCCTGCAGGTGGTCATTGGCCGCAATGAGCCAGGCTGTTGGGCGCACTCAGCTGCTCCCCGTGTGCCGCGCGACTCCCGCTGGGCCTGGCAGTGCTGCCTTCCAGCTCATCGGCTGTGGCAAACGGTGCAGCTTGAGATGGAACAGCGCTCTCCCATGACCTTGAAGGACCAGTGTATACTGTTCTCCCTTTGCTATTCCCATGCAAAACTTATTTCAGGGAGTAACTGGAGATGGCATGGAGTCAGCCTGCTATTGGCACGTGTCAGGCCACGAATCCATAGCTGATGGGATAATCTTGCATGTAATTAGTTAGAATGCTGGCTCATTTAGCAACCGTCTTTGCATGCTTTTTGCAAATAAGGAATTATATTCAGGACAATACGGTATGTAAGTTGTATCTGATGCTCAATAAAAGGTCTTTGGTGCATTACACTAGAGTCCATGCACATCATACACTGCAAATGGAGCCCAATGTGGGGCATGAACAGGCAGGAAGCTCACGCAGTCTGAACCCGTCAGCGCAGTCCAGGTGAACCAAGAACGGAGCAGAAAGAGATGCAGTATGCACCCATCATGTGAGCGGCCTGGGAACCCTGGGAGGTGGAATGTCTCAAGAGCAGAAACACAGCCTGGATATGCTGCAGCGCATGATGTGCAAGCAGAACCGGGAAGTCTCCAGGAAACACCTAACAACTCTGTTAGAATGGATCCAGGATAAGGTACCTATCCTTCTGAAAGAAGGCCCATTCCAGCAAGAGGTGTGGGAAGATCTCGGAAATTGCCTTAAGGAGGCGATGGCAGATGGTGATGCAGCTGCAGTAAAACGTGTGACCACCTGGTGGCAGATGATGCTTACCCTGAAGGCAGCGGGGGGCCCCTCTGAGTGATAAGACTGACCAGAAAGAAACACCACCACCGTGAGCACCACCATATGAGGGGGTGGCTGACCCCCCAAGTGATGATCCGTTTGACCTTAGCTCTGAGGGCTTGGAGGAAGAACAACAGCTTCAAGCGTGGTGGAGACCTGTGACCTTCACCCATGACCAGGTCCTCAGCACAGTCATCACTAACGCACGGACAGTGGTGGATGTCACCATTGAGAAGGTTTACCCCATTGTAGCCCTGGAAATTAACACCAACGAATCTGTGCTCTAAACACCCACGTCCCTCTCTCCCCCCCATTCCCTGGACCACTGAATGCGGGCAAGTGTGTCTGATAAAAAATGCTAAAAAACGGCAATTGATAGATTTAGAAGCCTGTGTTTTAGTATCAGAGCTGGAGTTCATATGTGAAGATGATGCCCTTAAGGCGAGCGAAGTTTGCCTTGATACCAAGGAGGGCGTGTGTCATTTTGAGATCAATCCATAGAGTAATAATAAAACTGCATTAGCTTATGCAGGGAAAGGATGTGTGTGTTGTAGACCAATGTGTAAATGCTTGCTAATTAATTAATGAAATTTATGACCAGACTGTGTTTAATGACTCTAATATGTGTGCTTGCAATGTAGTTATTGTAGTTATCCTGGTGCTGCTTATTTGCCGCTGACTAAAGACGACTTTGTGGTATTAAATAGGGAATTCTTATCGATGCAAGCCGATACAGCAGTATTACAACGTATCACACCAGTATCATCATATACAGGAGTGAACCCTTGAGATTTACAAGCTAATGAGTTGCGGCAGAGCGATGTCACACATATATGGACATGGGGCCGACTGCGTTTTGTGCGTGTTAGCGTGGATACCTTCTCAGGGTGTCTGGTAGACTCTGCACATACGGGAGAAAAGGCACACGATGTGAAATGCCACTGGTTAAGATGTTTTGCTGCTATGGGCCTTCTGAAAAGAATTAAAAATGATAATGGTTCTGCTTATGTTTCACAAACAATATCTATTTTACTACAACACTGGGGTATACAACATGTTACTGGAATATTGCATTCTCTCACTGGAAAAGCCATTATCATATGTGTCCATGGGACTCTCAAGGCTACGATAAATAAACAAAAAAGAAGGAATCATATGGACCATGTTACTCCACAGGAACAGTTAGACAACCCATTGTATGTACTTAATTTTTTGAATCGTTCTGATCATCAGTTATTTGCAACAGCAGCTGCCCAACAATTCGGGTGGGTCCCTCCATTTGGGGCTCAGCCAAAGGTACGGTATAAAGAATGTGGGGAGTCGCGATGGACCGGCCCCGTAGAACTAATAACGTGGGGAAGGGGATATGCATGTGTTCTTCTTCCCACAGGTCCTCGCTGGTTACCAGCAAAAACTGTAAAGCCTTACTTGACGACAGAGGAGTCACAGCCACAGGAGAATTGCAGCCAAGCACAGGGGTTGAAAACCAATGAGCCATTGGAGTGAATCATGAATCATTTTTCAACATTTGGTGCAGTAGGGAATAGATGTGGTGATGTTTGCAGTTTTATTCTGTTATGTACATTGATCTTAACCTATATAATTAACAGCTTATGCTATGTGCATTGGTCTCAACCTATATAATTAGTAGTTTATGCTTTTAACCTGTATGATTAATATGGATATCCAATATAGAATATTATGGATGTTTGTATGTGTGATGAGTATATTTATAACCTTCACACAAATTTGCTGGATTCATAATGGGATCCATCCCCTCCAATTGACAATAACGGCATATGGATTAAAAAAAAAAAAAAAAAGTTTCTCAATTATTGACTAATAGCAACCATTCTGAGGCTAATTTGGCCATTCTTCACACTCAGAAGGTATTGATATGCATTTCACATCCATGCATTTTTTTTTATTAGTATCTAATCTGAGTATCAAAAATTGTATTTTTTTTTGTGTAACAAGTAAGAATCATAAGAAAATGTGAACAATGTGTATATGAATACATATTATTATTCCTATGAAGTATATATATTATGAATAGATGTTTTATATATATGGACAAATATAATTGTTAATATAAACATATACATTATGAATTAATGTTATTATTAACATGAAACATATATGATGAATATATATGTTTAGGAATATATGAATATATGGATAAATATAACTATTAATATAAAACATATATACTATGAATATATATAGTTCATGAATATGAATATATATAAATACAAGTGTACATATATAAATATGGTATATATATATGGGTATGTATATGGAGATATGAAAAAATATATAATTCATATATGTAAATATATAATGAGAAAATATATGTGAAAATATATATATTCATATATATGTAAATCATATATAAATAGATATGAATATGTATGTGAATATATACGAATAAATATAATTACTCATATACATGAAATATGCAGGCCTTGATGAGAAGACTGCAAAAGGCTGAAGCCCAAATCAGGGCAGCTCCTTTTGTCAGCGGCCTGGCTAAACAAAACAGGGGGAGCCGTGGCAGCCGGTGCAGCTTGAGATGGAACAGCGCTCTCCCATGACCTTGATGGACCAATGAATACTGGACCTCCCTTCGCTGTTCCCATGCAAAACTTACTTCAGGGAGTAATTGGAGATGGCACGGAGCCAGCTGATTACTGGCATCTGCAAGGCCACGAATCCATAGGTGATGGGATAACCTTGTGTGTAATCAGTTAGACTGTTGGCTCATTTAGCAACCATCTTCACGTGCTTTTTGCAAATAAGGAATTATATCCCGGACAGTACAGTATATAACTTGTATTTGATGCTCAAGAGAAGGTCTTTGGTACATTACACTTGAGTCCATGTGCATCATATGCTGCAATTTGCCAACAACATCCTCTTCCTCCTTACATGTCTGGTTTTGCCAGACACCACAATCTCATTCCCAACTCCAGAAGGGCGCAAGAAACTCCACTGCCTGGCATTGGAATGGATACACATTTCTACAAAAGAAACATTGTTCCTTTCTGGGGGTGGCTTCAGAGGTTCCCTTCGTGTCCAGAGAGTGATGGAACAAATGAAAGGAAGGAATGGAAGGAAGAGTAATGGAAGTAATGGAAAAAGGGGAAGAAAAAAAGAAAAACAATAAAAAAGGATACGAATAAAAAAAAGAGAAAAGAATAGGAAAAAGAGAAAGAGAAAGGAAAAGAGAAAGAACAAGGAAAAGGAAAAGGAAAAGAAAAAGAAAAAAAAGTAAAAGAGAAAGGAAAAGGAAAAGAAAAAGGAAAAGGAATAGAGAAAAAGAATGAGCAACCATAGTTCAGTATGAAGGTTTTTATAATAATCTATGACTGAATATGTGCTCAAAACTGCCATGCATCAATTTCCTTCTGGCATCCAGACTGAGGAGTGAACAGCAGCAGATGGCCACAGTGACCCAGACTCTTGTGTCCACTCAGCTGGTCAACATCGGAAGGGCCCCAAGGGCCTGGGAGGCCGTTTCACCTCTCCCGGGCTCTCCAGAGCCAGGAGCCCAGAGCCGACCAGTTCCATACGGAAGGTGACCGTGTGACTAAGGGCCTCGAAAATCTCTCTTATGAGGAAAGACTAAGCGAGAAGATTGAGAGGGGATCTTCTCCACATGTACAACTGGCTGAGGGGAGAATGTAAAGAGGATGGGGCAAACGTGTTCTCTGTGGTGCTGAGGGAAGGACACCTTCCCCCTGCATGTGGACACCTGGGCGGCTGCTGCATGCAGGGCCCAGCTGCACCCTGGGGACAAAGGTGCCTCTGGAAGCTGGGGCAGGGCAGAGAGCAGCTGTGGGAGACGCTCTGCCCTCGTGCGGCCCTGCAGCGCGGGGCCCTGCTCTTGGCAGCTCCTGCCTTCTCTGCGTGGCAGGGAGCTTGCAGCTTGCTTTGCTGCGCTCTGAGCCCTGCGCACAGGGAGGGCCCCTTGGCAAGGGCAGCTCCTCTGGCCAAGCGCTCACATGCAGTGCTCAGCATGGGCCTTCCTGGAGCTCTTTGTGCTGGAAATGGCAGGCGGCTCAGGCCAGGGAAAGGCTGGGAAGGGCTGTACGCAGCGCAAGGACACGAGTGTCCCACAGTATGAGCAGAGCAAATGGGCCCTTCACAGAGCCACCGTGGAGCTGCAGGACCTTCCTTGATGACCTGATCCCTGTTCCTGGGGCTGGCAAGGGACGGAGCAGCCTCCATCTTGGTCCCCAGCACGGGGCCCTTCCTGGCAGCAGCCCCTTTCTGCACCAGCTGCCTCCAGGGACACTGCCCCCCATGATGCGGTCCCTGAGCATGTCCCAGCCCTGCAGGGCCCTGTGTCCCCCAGGGGCTCTTGGAGTTCGGCCCTGCATTTCCAGGCCCTGTATCCCTGGGGCGCGACAGCTTCCCTTTGCCTGTGACTTGGGCCCTGCGGGGACACGTTGTGTGCGGCACCCGGAGAGTTGAGAGCAGCCCCGCGGTGGGGCTGGGGCTTCTTCCCCTTTGGGCATCCCCACGGCCACGTGTGAAGGGAAGTCCCAGAGGGACCTTTTTAATGTCGCCCCCTGCCCCTGGTGCCTGAAATCCTGGGGCTCCACAGACACACCTGCAGTGGGGATACTTTTTGCACGTGTACTCCATTGGAAAAAACACGCAACACATGAACAATGATACAGGAATATATATTTAAACAAGAACAAAAAAGAATAACAATAACAACAATAATATTAATAACAGTAACAACAACAATATCAATAACAATATAAAAATATCAAAAACAATCAAAACTACTGTGAAACTACATACATAAAAATCCACAAAATAGTCTAGGGCCGGAGTCCTCATGCCCAGCCCTTCCTGGCAACAGTCAGAGTGAAGGGGAGCTTGGTCTGCAAGGGAAAAGGAGGCATCAGCAGGGCCGAGGAGCGGCTCGGGGGCTCCCGTGGAGCAGAGGCTCCTTGGCGGCTGCGCGGGCTCTTTGGCAGCAGCGCTGCCGTCATTGGTGCCCTGGCAGAGGCTTGGCGTGGCCAGCGCAGCCCAGAGGCCGGCAGAGGGGCTGAGGCAGCAGGTGCCCAGGCCTTGGGCGCTCCTGCGCCCTGTGCAGCTCTGCCCCGGCGCCGCGGCCCGCCAGAGCGCCCGCACACCTGGGCCAGGCTCCCGCGCGGCTGCTCCCCAAAGGCAGCGCGGAGCAGCGCCAAGGGGCCGGGCACAGCCCCAGCTCTGCCCGTGCAGCCGGCAGCAGGGGCCATACCTGGGGGCTGCAGCCGGAGCTCTCCCAGTCCATGGGCTCCTCTGTGCTGCAGCCGACCAGGCCACTGCTCCCCATCATCTGGAAGAGAGCAGGAGACCTTGGTGGGGACGGTGCGTGCGAAAGGGGAAGGACAAGGGCGTCCAGTGGCTGCAAGGACTGTACCTGGCTGCTGCCATAACTGAGCCACTCCATTGGCTCAGGATGGTCCCCTGTGGAGCTCCCATTCATGCATGGAGCCTGCAAGAGAGCAAGAGGCCTTTGCAGGGCAGGATCCAGAGCCAGCGCTCCTTGCTCCCTAGGACCTCTCTTCCTGATTTCAGAAAGAGTAAAGAGCGAAGGGGCCGAGATGAGCCCCAGATCTCCTGATGCTGCCAGAAGCAGGGGCTATACCTGGATGTTGCAGCTGGAGCTCTCCCACTCGATGGGCTCCTCACAACTGCAGCTGCCCAGGCCTTGGGCTCCCAGAGTCTGGAAGAGAGCAGGAGAGCTTGTGGGCACGGTCATGGTGGCAGCGCTGGCTCTGTGCATGGGACCTCGTGTCCCCCGCGTGCGCGGGGCAGGCGGTGCACAGAGCCAGGGTGCCAGGCTCAGGCAGCAGCCCCCGAGGCCTTGGCCGCTCCTGGCCCTGGCGCAGCTCTGCCCCAGCACCCAGGCCTGCCAGAGCTCCCTGCCACCTCTGCCACCAGCCCTACGGCTGCTCTCGCAGAGCCAAGCACCAACCATCCCCGCGCAGCCTCTGCACTGAACTCTCCCAATCCATGTCCTCAACTTCAGAGTTATCCATTTTTTTCACTCTACTGACTCTGCAATGGAATGGAAATGTTTACTTTTGCAGCCATGAGCACCGTGTCGCACGGTGGCTTTGGTGCCTCCCCTGGGAGGCATCGCGCAGGCTGCCCTGCAGCCCCGCAGCTCCCCTGCATCTTGTGGGCACCACGGGTGGCCCCTGGTGCTGCGCGGCCCTGCTGCTCACCTGGCCTTGCTGCTGCGTGGCCAGCACTGGGGCCACTGTGAGGCACAGCCCTGGGAAACATCCGTGTTCCTGTGGCGATAACTGCCCCTCTGGGATGTTCCACTGCTGCGTGGGGGGAGGAGGGCAGCGGCAGGGGCCAGGGGGGGCCGCCGTGAGGAAGGGTCTGCGTGTGCTGGACTCCCCCTGGCACTGCTGAGCCTGGCGGCAGAGAGCAGTGCGTGGCCTTGGGCTTGCTGGGTGCCAAGGAGGGCTCCTCACGCAGCCCCATGGTGCTGCTGGTGGCTGCCTGCCCAGAGGCCGGGCTCCACTTGGGGCTCTGCTTCCACCCCTGCAAGCAGCCTTGAGTGTCTTGATCTTTCTTTCCTGCTTCCCTCCTGCCCTTATAGCCCAATTTCCTCAAAAAAGTATTTTTATTCTGGAATGTCACCAAAACCCTGCAATTGAAATGGGTGGGAAGGAACGAGTGGCAGCTGCATCCCGGGCTTGGCCTGGCCGTGGTGGCGGCAGTTGGTACCAGGCCATGCCCCGGTGCTCCTGCAGAGAGGCGCTGCGCGAGGGCGCCTGCCTTGGCTGGCAGACGGGTGCGTTTGGCCGCACACCTTGCTGCGCTGCTCCAGCAGCCCCACACTGCCCCTTGCAGAGGCTGTGGGGAGCGGGTGCTGCGGCCCCCTGTGGGGACTCTGTTTGGTGAGGGTAGCGTGTCCCTGTGCTGTCCAAGGACAGCAACGGCTTCCCATGGACGTCCACGTGGACAGGGACACAGGGCTTCTCATCCATGGCTTCAATAGAGATGGGGCTCCTTGGAGCGGAGGCCCTGGAGGCCACAGCGCTTGCACAAGAGGCCGGCACAGCGGCTCGCGGAGCGCACCGCAAGCACACGGGCTGCTGGCAGGAGGGCGCTGGGCTGGGGCTGAGGTGTGCGGGGGAAGAGAGGCTACGTGTCCTGGTACCTGCCCGTGCTGCACTTGATCCCCTAACCTAGAGCTAAGCACTCAGCTCTTGGGAGTTTGTTCACTTGCTGGGAAGTTCAACCAAACCTGCTTTCCACCCCTGTATTTGGCTGTTTCCCAAGCTGCTTCCAAAGGGGAGAAAAGACCCCCCCTGCTCTGCACAGGTGCCCAGGGCGCAGTGTCCCTGTCCCCTGCGCCGCGGGGCTGCACTGCCCCAGGGAGCAGCTCCTGTCCTGCGCACCGGCCTCCCTGATGCCGCCGTGAGCAGCACAGGAACAGGCGCACGGCTTAGAGATCCTCCGCTAAAAGCCAAGTGGCCTCTTCACACATGGCCAAACTCTCATGCCATAAATTAACTCTTTGTGTGTTGCTGAATTGCTGCTGGAACCAAAGGAACCAGGGTTTGACACGATCCCAATCCCGTATTCTGAGACTGTGTTTGGGGAAGGGGGAGGCAGAGGGAGAGGAGGGTAAATCCCCTCTGGTCTATAATCCCTGGCCCATAGCCCCGGATAAAACTGGACCCAAACACTCAGCATGCAATTCCATTCCCAGCACCAAAAGAGTCAAAGGAGAGGGTGCCTTGGCTTCAGCAAGCACAGCACAGGTTTCCATACTTGGGAAAGTCAGTCACTTAAAATATATTTACGAAATTTGGTCTTTACTTAGAAAAAGGTGACACTGGATAAGCAGGGTTCTTGTTTCTGAGCTTGTGATGTCAGAGATGCCAAGAGCATTTCCGTTGGAATGAGTGATGCCAAGATCTGGGGACCAGGATGGAGGTTTCTCTGTCCAGCAGCAGCCCCTTGTGGCATGCCAGCAAGCAAGCTTGGCCAGCAGCAAGATGCTCCTCTGGGCACCTGCACGTTGGTGGCAGGGATTGCGCTGCTTGCTTTTGGAGGGTTTTCCCCTGCGTGAGGAGGATCTCCTGCTCCATCTGCTCCTGGCTTTACCGTTCATACCTGAGTGTAAGGAATTCATCTCCGTTAGCAAGTGAGCATTGTAGCCAAGTGCTGGGCAGAGCTGCAGCAGCTGCAGGTCCCTGCTGCTGCTGAGGGCACATTTGTGCCTGCTCTGCCCTCTGCAGCCCTAGGAAGCCGTGGCAGGGGCAGCAGTGCAGGAGCCGCACCAAGGCTGCTCTCAGCCACAGCACATGGCGCCTGCAAGGTGCATGGCAGGATAAGAGAAGGAGCCCAGCAGCACCAGGGGCTCCCAGGCCACCACCAACTCACAAGGGCTCTGCTGAGGACATGCACACCTGGCCCCAGGGCACAACTGCCCTTCGTGCTCATTGCACTACCAAGGAACACGTCTCGACCATGGAAAACAAAATCTTCTTTAGGAAATAGGGCTGTAAGGGCAGGAGTGGAGCAGGGAAGAAAGATGAAGGCATTCAAGGCTGCTTGCAGGGGTGTAAGCAGAGCCCCAAGTGGAGTCCGGCCTCTGGGCAGGCAGCCGCCAGCAGCACCATGGGGCTGCGTGAGGAGCCCTCCTTGGCACCCAGCAAGTCCAAGGCCATGCACTGCTCTCTGCTGCCAGGCTCAGCAGTGCCAGGGGGAGTCCAGCACACGCAGACCCTTCCTCACAGCGGCCCCCCTGGCCCCTGCCGCTGCCCTCCTCCCCCCACGGAGCACTGGAACACCCCAGAGGGGCAGTTATCGCCACGGGAACACGGATGTTTCCCAGGGCTGCGCCTCACAGTGGCCCCAGTGCTGGCCACGCAGCAGCAAGGCCAGGTGAGCAGCAGGGCCGCGCAGCACCAGGGGCCACCCATGGTGCCCATGAGA
The DNA here is from genome assembly GCF_059628265.1 of Tinamus guttatus. Lineage (NCBI taxonomy): Eukaryota > Metazoa > Chordata > Aves > Tinamiformes > Tinamidae > Tinamus > Tinamus guttatus. The sequence continues at coordinate 54,618 of NW_028288571.1, read as the reverse complement.
TGCAGGGGAGCTGCGGGGCTGCAGGGCAGCCTGGGCGCTGCCTTCCGGGGGAGGCCTCAAAGCCACTGTGCGCCACTTGGTGCTCATGGCTGCAAATGTAAACAATTCCATTCCGTTGCAGATTTGGGAGAGTGAACAAAATGGACAAATGCGAAGTTGAGGAAATGGAGTGGGAAAGCTCTGTGCAGGTACTGTGCGTGCAGGCAGAGGCTGTGCGGGGACGGCTGGCACTTGGCTCTGCGAGAGCAGCCGCAGGGCTGGTGGCAGAGGCGGCAGGGAGCTCTGGCAGGCCTGGGTGCTGGGGCAGAGCTGCGCCAGGGCCAGGAGCGGCCAAGGCCTCGGGGGCTGCTGCCTGAGCCTGGCGCCCTGGCTCTGTGCACCGCCTGCCCTGCGCACGCAGGGGACATGAGACCCTGCGCACAGAGCCACATCTGCCACCATGACCGTCCCCACAAGCTCTCCTGCTCTCTTCCAGAATCCGAGCACCGGCAATCTTGTCGGCTGCAATGACGAAGAACCCATGGATTGGGAGACCTCGACCTGTAGTCTCCAGGTATTGCCCCTTCTTCCAGCTGAACAGGGAAAAATGGGGCTCAGCCCGGCCCCTTCCCTCTTTCCTGCTTCCCGCTGCAAGAGAAACCGTGGGGCCAGAGCCACCCAGCTCTGTGACCTGTCCTGCAAATTCTTCCTTCTCTCTTACAGGCTCCACGTATGGATGGGGGGCTGGCAGGGAATGGGTCGGAGCCGATGGAGTGGCTCGATTACGGCAGCAGCCAGGTATAGTCCTTGCAGCCACTGGATGCCCTTTTCCTTTTTCTTCCCCAAGCACCGTCCCCACCAAGGTCTGCTGCTCACTTGTAGATGATGGGGAGCAGTGGCCTGGTCGGCTGCAGCACGGAGGAGCCCATGGAGTGGGAGAGCTCCGGCTGCAGCCCCCAGGTATGGTCCCTGCTGCCGGCTGCACGGGCAGAGCTGGGACTGTGCCCGGCCCCTTGGCGCTGCTCCGCGCTGCCTTTGGGGAGCAGCCGCGCGGGAGCCTGGCCCAGGTGTGCGGGCGCTCTGGCGGGCCGCGGCGCCGGGGCAGAGCTGCACAGGGCGCAGGAGCGCCCAAGGCCTGGGCACCTGCTGCCTCAGCCCCTCTGCCGGCCTCTGGGCTGCGCTGGCCACGCCAAGCCTCTGCCAGGGCACCAATGACGGCAGCGCTGCTGCCAAAGAGCCCGCGCAGCCGCCAAAGAGCCTCTGCTCCACGGGAGCCCCCGAGCCGCTCCTCGGCCCTGCTGATGCCTCCTTTTCCCTTGCAGACCAAGCTCCCCTTCACCCAGGCTGCTACCAGGAAACGCTGGGCATGAGGACTCCAGCCCTGGACTCTTTTGTGGATTTTTTTCCACAAAAAGAAGTTTTTTTTTCCACAAAAAGTAGTTTTTGGTTGTTGTTGATATTGTTTATATTGTTTTTGGTATTGTTGTTGTTACTGTTAATGATATTGTTGTCGTTATTGTTGTTTTTGTTATTCTTTCTTGTTCTTGTTTAAATATATATTCCTGTATCATTGTTCATGTGTTGCGTGTTTTTTCCAATGGAGTACACGTGCAAAAAGTATCCCCACTGCAGGTGTGTCTGTGGAGCCCCAGGATTTCAAGCACCAGGGGCAGGGGGCGACGTTAAAAAGGTCCCTCTGGGACTTCCCTTCACACGTGGCCGTGGGGATGTCCAAAGGGGAAGGAGCCCCAGCCCCACCGCGGGGCAGCTCTCAACTCTCTGGGTGCCGCACACAACGTGTCCCCGCAGGGCCCAAGCCACAGCCAAAGGGAAGCTGTTGCGCCCCAGGGATACGGGGCCTGGAGATGCAGGGCCGAGCTCCACGAGCCCCTGGGGGACACAGGGCCCTGCAGGGCTTGGACACGCTCAGGGACCATGTCACGGGGGGCAGTGTCCCCGGAGGCAGCTGGTGCAGAAATGGGCTGCTGCCAGGAAGGGCCCCTTGCTGGGGACCACGATGGAGGCTGCTCTATCCCTTGCCAGCCCCAGGAACAGGGATCAGGTCATCAAGGAAGGTCCTGCAGCTCCACGGTGGCTCTGTGAAGGGCCCATTTGCTCTGCTCATACTGTATGATACTCATGTCCTTGCGCTGCGTACAGCCCTTCCCAGCCTTTCCCTGGCCTGAGCCGCCTGCCATTTCCAGCACAAAGAGCTCCAGGAAGGCCCATGCTGAGCACTGCATGTGAGCTCTGGGCCAGAGGAGCTGCCCTTGCCAAGGGGCCCTCCCTGTGCGCAGGGCTCAGAGCGCAGCAAAGCAAGCTGCAAGCTCCCTGCCACGCAGAGAAGGCAGGAGCTGCCAAGAGCAGGGCCCCGCGCTGCAGGGCCGCACGAGGGCAGAGCGTCTCCCACAGCTGCTCTCTGCCCTGCACCAGCTTCCAGAGGCACCTTTGTCCCCAGGGTGCAGCTGGGCCCTGCGTGCAGCAGCCGCCCAGGTGTCCACATGCAGGCGGAAGGTGTCCTTCCCTCAGCACCACAGAGAACACGTTTGCCCCATCCTCTTTACATTCTCCCCTCAGCCAGTTGTACATGTGGAGAAGATCCCCTCTCAATCTTCTTGCTTAGTCTTTCCTCATAAGAGAGATTTTCGAGGCCCTTAATCACACAGTCACCTTCCGTATGGAACTGGTCGGCTCTGGGCTCCTGGCTCTGGAGAGCCTGGGAGAGGTGAAACGGCCTCCCAGGCCCTTGGGGCCCTTCCGATGTTGACCAGCTGTGTGGACACAAGAGTCTGGGTCACTGTGGCCATCTGCTGCTGTTCACTCCTCAGTCTGGATGCCAGAAGGAAATTGATGCATGGCAGTTTTGAGCACATATTCAGTCATAGATTATTATAAAAACCTTCAGACTGAACTATGGTTCCTCATTCTTTTTCTCTATTCCTTTTCCTTTTTCTTTTCCTTTTCCTTTCTCTTTTACTTTTTTTCTTTTTCTTTTCCTTTTCCTTTCTCTTTTCCTTTCTCTTTCTCTGTTTCCTATTCTTTTCTCTTTTTTTATTCGTATCCTTTTTTATTGTTTTTCTTTTTTTCTTCCCTTTTTTCCATTACTTCCATTACTCTTCCTTCCATTCCTTCCTTTCATTTGTTCCATCACTCTCTGGACACGAAGGGAGCCTCTGAAGTCACACCCAGAAAGGAACAATGTTTCTTTTGTAGAAATGTGTATCCATTCCAATGCCAGGCAGTGGAGTTTCTTGCGCCCTTCTGGAGTTGGGAATGAGATTGTGGTGTCTGGCAAAACCAGACATGTAAGGAGGAAGAGGATGTTGTTGGCAAATTGCAGCATATGATGCACATGGACTCAAGTGTAATGTACCAAAGACCTTCTCTTGAGCATCAAATACAAGTTATACACTGTACTGTCCGGGATATAATTCCTTATTTGCAAAAAGCACGTGAAGATGGTTGCTAAATGAGCCAACAGTCTAACTGATTACACACAAGGTTATCCCATCACCTATGGATTCGTGGCCTTGCAGATGCCAGTAATCAGCTGGCTCCGTGCCATCTCCAATTACTCCCTGCAGTAAGTTTTGCATGGGAACAGCGAAGGGAGGTCCAGTATTCATTGGTCCTTCAAGGTCATGGGAGAGCACTGTTCCATCTCAAGCTGCACCGGCTGCCACGGCTCCCCCTGTTTTGTTTAGCCAGGCCGCTGACAAAAGGAGCTGACCTGATTTGGGCTTCAGGCTTTTTCGCTCTTCTCATCTAGGCCTGCATATTTCATGTATATGAGTAATTATATTTCTTCATATATATTCACATATATATTCCTATCTATTCATACATGAATAATTTTTTCATATATGAATAAATATATATATATATTTCATATACTTTCATATACATTTTCTCATATATATATTTTCATATATGAATTATATTTTTTCATATATCCATATATATACCCAGATATATATATTATATGTATGTATGCTTCTATGCTTGTATTTATTTATATATATTCAGATTCATGAACTATATATATTCATAGTATATATGTTTTACATTAATTATTATATTTTTCAATATATATAAAACATATATATTCATAATATACATGCTTCATATTAATAATAATATTTATTATTTATTCATATATACATTCTTCCCCTTTTTTATGACTAGTGATTGTTACACAAAACAAAGCATTACACTTTGTGATACTCAGATTAGATACTAATAAAAACACACATGGATGTGAAATGCATACCATAACCTTCTGAGTGTGAAGAATGGCCTAATTAGCCTCAGAATGGTTGCTATTAGTCAATAATTGAGAAAGGTTTCTTTTTAAAAAAAAAAATCCATATGCCATTATTGTCAATTAGAGGGGATGGATCCCATTATGAATGCAGTAAATTTGTGTGAAGGTTGTAGGTATTCATTATCTCATCTCATAGGATTCACTCATCACACATAAAAACATCCATAATATTCTATATTGGATATCCATATTAATCATATAGGTTAAAAGCATAAACTACTAATTACATAGGTTGAGATCAATGCACAGAAAAGCATAAACTATTAATTATATAGGTTAAGATCAATGTACATAGCAGAATAAAATTGCAAACATCACCACATCTATTCCCTACTGCACCAAATGTTGAAAAATGATTCATGATTCACTCCAACGGCTCATTGGTTTTCGACTCCTGTGCTTGGCTGCAATTCTCCTGTGGCCGTGACTCCTCTGTCGTCAAGTAAGGCTTTACAGTTTTTGCTGGTAACCAGCGAGGACCTGTGCTGTTGCCGTTCAAACGGCGCGGCGACCTGGTTCAGGAACGGCACGGCGACCACCCCCAGGCCGCTCGGACCATCAGCTCGCTAACACCAATGTGGTGGACGGCAATGGGGTTTATTGATGGGTAACAAGGTGTTATATAGCTAAGGATTACAACGTCACATCCGTCTGCTTACATCATAAACTAACACTATTGGCTATTAGGGGCTCTACCTTTCCATACAGCGCGATATCTTCCAGCTGCCGGACCCTAACTATCTGCAACATAGGGATGTGGTGGGGTTTGCACCTGTGAGGTCACCTCCATGTGAGCAGCTGGGTTTGGGGTTTAGGCTTTAGGGTTGTGATCAGTGAAGCAGAGCCTAGTTGGAGACCTGCAACTATTGGTATCAGGAGTCAGTCAAAACCTGTTCAGTTCATTAATCAGTGACCTGAAGGGGCAGAGAGCACCCTCAGCAAGTTTGCTGAGGATAGAAAAGTGGGAGGAATGGCTGATAGCCTAGAGGTCTGTGCAGGCTTTAAGAGGGACCTGGGCAGCTTGGAGAGTTGGGGGTAGAGGAACCTCATGAAGTTCAACACGGGCAAGTGCAGGGTCTTGCAGCTAGGGAGGAATAATCCCATGCACCAGGGCAGGCTGGGGGTTGACCTGTAGGAGAACAGCTCCACAAAAAGGGACCTGGGAATCGTGGTTGGCAAAAAATAGACTATGAGCCATCAGTGTGCCCTTGTGGCCACTGATACTGGTGGCTGAGGTCTGACAGTACTCAGAGTGCCCGCACAATATTGCAATGGCAGGAGATGCCTTTGGGTGGCCACTAGCTCCAGGCTGTGGTGTTTCACTGCGGGTGCAGGAATCACCCTCCACTGCCCCTTCCCTGGGCCTCTTGGGTCCCCACTGCCTCTCTGGGGATTGCAGAGCCCTCCTTTCCCCATGTGCACCTGGGTTTAGTGCTGTACCTTCTGGTCCCTGCACTGTGAGTCATCCTTGTTTCATTAAGGCTGCACTCAATGCCCACTCCCAGGCAAACCCTGTGCCTGGAGATCCCTGGGGGTTCTCTCATCAGCACAGTCACGTGTGGGGCAGCCTGGCACAGACAATGCAGAGACCATTGCCTATCTGCAGTGGTCACTGAGAGATGGACCCTAGATTGAGGCTAACAGATCACCCTGGAATGCTGAGGTCATCCCCTGGATCTCATGGAGTTCACAAGCAGAAGAGCAGCCCCATTTGTGGTTGCACACCCTAGGGCATATTTTCTGATTCCAGTTTCTAAAGAGAGGCCAGATTCAGGACCATCCTAGGGCAGATCCCCTTCTATTATGGAAATGTTGTTCTGGAATCCAGCTGTGTCTTAAGGGAGCCCAAGGACTGGTCCTGCCTGTTCTTCCAGGGTACGAGGAAAAACAAACCTATCTCTACCAGGTTATGAGAGTTCCTGGGCCATATCTGCAGAATAAAGCGTGGAAGGACAGCATGGAAATGAGGACGCCAACTCTAAATAGAGAAAGTCCTGCTGCCCTTCTGGAATGTGTCTTCAGGAAAGATGAACTGCCACAGGAAGGCTGCCTCTAGACTTTCCTTCAATTCACTCATGTTTAGTTTTGTGTGTTGGAGCTTTGCATGGAACCATGGAAACCTGTGGTGACATTTGGTTGCCATTTCTGTCATATTAGAGAGATTTGAGATCACACTCTAACCATAGGCACGAGAGCTGAGATCTCCTAAACAACACTGGAGCCCTGGTCTCAGCCCAGCTGCCCTTGTCCTGCTGTGACTCTGTACCCCAGAGGTCCCTTGGTGTCAGTGCTGGAAAAGACCCTGCAGAGGGAAACTCTCCTCCGTGCACTGGGCACATCCAAGGGAGCTCAAAGAAGCGGCTCAGAGAATCCCCCCTCTCTGCTAGTGAAGGAGGAAGCCTGGCTTCCTACTTTATCATGGTCTATGTTTAAGTGCTAAATGAGAGCTTCCTGTGCAGATGTGACAAAAACTAGGTATCTTTATTTTATTATTTATTATTTTAAGGTGGATGTAAAAGAGAGAAGTAAAAATGAAAGAAATGGATAAAATACAGCCTTGATGCCAGATATCCTGGTGAGTGAATGAAACAGCTGTTATCATTGACCTTGTACCCACTGGATGAGTTTCCTCAGTACCTCCTTGAGCTCCTTGTTCCTCATGCTGTAGATGAGGGGATTCAGGGCTGGAGGCACCACCGAGTACAGAATGGACACAACCATATCTAGAAGTGGGGAGGAGATGGAAGGGGGCTTCAGGTAGGCAAACAATACAGTACTGACATCCAAGAACACCACAGCCAGGTGTGGGAGGCACATAGAAAAGACTTTGTGCTGGCCCTGCTTGGAGGGGATCCTCAGCACAGCTCTGAAGATGTGTATGTAGGACACCACAATGAAAACGAAACACCCAAAGCCCAAAGAGACAGTAACCCCAATGAGCCCAACTTCCCTGAGGTAGGAGTGTGAGCAGGAGAGCTTGAGGACCTGGGGGATCTCACAGAAGAACTGCTCCACCACATTGCCTTGGCAGAGTGGCAGGGAAAATGTGTTCCCAGTGTGCAGGAGAGCAGTGAGGAAAGCACTGGCCCAGGCAGCTGCTGCCATTTTGACACAAGCTCTGCTGCTCATGAGGGTCCCATAGTGCAGCGGTCTGCAGATGGCAACGTAGCGGTCGTAGGCCATGACTGTGAGGAGAGAAATCTCTCCTCCAAGCGAGACGACGAGGAAAAATATCTGGGCAACACATTCCAAATAGGAAATGGCCCTGGTGTTCCACAGGGAATTGGCCATGGCTTTGGGAATAGTTGTGGAGATGGAGCCAAGGTCGACGAGGGAGAGATTGAGGAGGAAGAAGTACATGGGGGTGTGGAGGCGGTGGTCGCAGGCTACGGCTGTGATGATGAGGCCGTTGGCCAGGAGGGCAGCCAGGTAGATGGCCAGGAAGAGCGAGAAGTGCAAGAGCTGCAGCTCCCACGTACCTGCAAAAGGCAGGAGGAGGAACTCGTTGAGGGAGCCGCTGTTGGACATTTCACTCTCTCCAGGCTTTGTGGATTGTTCAGAAAAGCAAAGATATTGAGAAGTTATCCCAGATTTTTAATGTTAAATATCTCCCAACTTGTTCCAATTCTAATACACTGCTCATATTGCCTCTTCATGAAGATCTTTGTGCAGCTCCCTTCCTTGAGCCTCAGTGCAGAGCGGCCGAATGTGCTGTGAGGAGCAGAGACATCTCCCCATGGGCTCCAGAGAAGTCTGTCCAGCCCTACAGTAGTGGGAAGGAGACAAGAGGGGCGATGAGCTCTGAGATTCACAATTTTTCAGGTGAAATTCCCCTGGTTTGTAAAAGGGCTTTTCAGTATCTACAGCACCACTTCTAATGAATGTGTATTGAGAGCACAATTTGGGGATTTTTGACATTTATTTTGACATGTATTTTGTTTGAGATGCCCCTCTCACCTCTGCAGACTGTTCCTCACAGGCAGAATTTTTCAGGAAATCGTGAGAACATGGACTTATAGTTACGTTATGCAGAGTGAGGAGAGCTCCTCTGCCTATTAGCCTTGATTGCAGCTGTTGTGTGCCCAAACCTCTTTGAAGTGCATGGTGATTTCGCTCATCAGTTGCCCTAGAAAGAACCCAGCCCCTCCTAAGAGCAGACCAGTCCAGTTTCAAAACCTTGAATCTCCAACTTCTCGCCCTTTCTCAGGGCACCTGAGGGAGGTCTCTAAGCTTCGCTTCTAGCCAAGAATATGCAGGGCCCTTTGCAGCTGCCAATATGCAATTTCCAAACCGTTTTTTCCTACTCTCAGTCTCTGTAACAGATTCTTCAGAGGTCTCCTGGACATCACCGAGATGGCAGGAGGCAGCAATGTCCCTCCTGAGGGCACCTTCAAGTCTGTTAAGACATTACAGGCAAAAGGGTCAAATGAAGTTGCATTGAAGATGGACTGTGCTTAAGGGAGAGTTAGCTCAGTTCCTAAACCCCTGGGCTGCATTTCCTGGAGTTGCACAGGTTAGAGGGGACTGGAGATGCCTCACTCCCATGCATATTCCTCTCTTCCACAGCTTACAGGGTAGGTGTCTGAACTGCATCTGAAAACTCTGCAACCCCAGGGAGCTCAAGAGAAGAACAGGAGGGGAAACAAGGAGCAATCCTGCGATCCTTCTGCCAAGGGGAGAAAGGAGTGACAGGCAGAGGGGCACCCTGGAACACCCTTACCTCACCTATTTGGGCATACTATCTCAGAGATGGTGGCATTGCAGGCCATGCATCTGAAGCCCCTATACCGGGCAGCAGGAAATGTGCCCATAGCAGGAGGGATGCCCCTGTCCTTTGGCAGAGATCTGGCTGTAGTGGAGTGGGCTGATACCCTGGACCCCAAGGCTGTCAGTGCAGAGAGGCTGCTGGGTGGCAGAGGAGACGTGGCAGGGCTTGCTCAGAGGAAGGTGTCCGCATTGGAAGGACTGAGCATGACTTCCCCAAATCCATCCTCCCATCATGGTGGGCACTTCCCTCTCCTTCCGTGACCATCTCTGCTGCCCACAGCAGTCCCTGATGGCACCTTACTCTGTCCCAACAATTTTTGTCAGTCTGTGCTCACAGAGCACATCACTTTTGTGTGCTCAGTTCTGCCCTGTACAAGCCTCTGGCTACAGGGCACTGTCCAGGGGCATCGCTGTGGAGGCACAACTAAATTAAATTGCACAAGGTGATGCTGATGCTGTCTGCAGACTAAGGTGGGTGGGAGAGGCTATATAAAATTTCTCACAGACCTATTGATCTCTGAGAGGGAAGGCTTGAGTCCACTACCTTGGCAAAACAGAATACACTCCTCTTTTCTCCCTGCAGCAGTTAGGGAGATAACTGAAAGTGCAGACAGGAAGAGGAAAGTTCCTGCCCTTGGAAGTAGCCCTTCTCTTGATGTTCCTCTTGAAAAGACTCTTGGGACATGTCCTGTACATGAACAAGGTGAGCAGACGTGACAGAGGCAGCACAGTGTCAACAGGAAGATGGTCGTGGGTGAGTGGGAGCCAGCCCTGTCAGAGCTTCTCTGTGCAGCACTGACCCTTGCAGGCAGCAGAGTCACTGCCCAGGGTGCTCCCTCGGGTGCAGGGATGCTGCTGTGATTCAGAAATCTGGAGAGACCTATGTGCACACCCAGCACTTGACACCCCTGCAGCGATACCTGGAAGAAAGGAGCAGCATGCCCTGCCCTGTGAAGGTGCATCAGGGAATCCCTGAGCTGAATCATCTCCTTGTCCTGCCATGCCCTGGATACTCCAGGAGAGACAAGTCCTATCAGTCATGGGGTGAGATGGGTCAGAAGATCCCTCCAGGAACCTCAGCAGCATTGCCCTGCAGCCAGAGACTTACCACGCAAGGGCTTGTGAAGATTTCTTCCTTCAGTGAGCTCTGCTCTGTCCTCCCGCTCCACGCTGCTGTTCCCCTCTCGCTGCCTTCTCTCCTCCCCTGTCCGCAGCAGCAGGCAGTGCCCGCAGCCCTGCTGCTCTTGGTACAGGAGCTGCTCCTGCACTCGGCTGTCTCTGGGCAGGGCTGCCAGGCTGCCACGAGCTGCCTCCGTCCCAGGAGCCTGGCCCTGCTCAGGAGCAGAGGAACAGCTGAACTCACCAATTTCTCAGTCCCTTGTGCTCCCTCCTCCTGGGAAATGTTTACTGCAATAGACTGAAGTAATCACCTGTAGTCTCATCCCATTGAGTGGAGAGGAACTATTTCCAACATTGCAAGTTCTTTCATCAGAGGATCACTACCTGTAAGAGATGGAAATTTGCTCCTGTGGAACCCCTGATTCTTATCTCTGAATCAGGCAGGACACCTAGTTAGGACAAGAAGGGAGCTCCTTGACACCTGGTTCAGGAATTGACTCAGATGTGTCAGTCTGGGCATCTCATGCTGATCTAAAAGCCCCTGGCATGAAGTGGGATTCATAAACTCCTGTGAGCTCCACAGGCAGGTTGTGTGATTCCCCTTGCCACAACTGAAGTGAGCACAACACAGAGGTCTGCAAGAGAGCTCCTTGTCTAGGCTACAATTGCAGTCACTGGAGATGGAGGATAAGAGTCAGTTGATCACATACAAACACTCCCTGGTGACAGCTGAAAAGATTGAGGAGGTCCAAGGCATGTGCCAGTGCCCACTTGCTCTGATGTGGCTCCTGGGAGACCTGCATCATCCTAGAGGATCAGGGTGGGGGCCAATGGGGAACTGCATTGCTCATCTGAGATGACCCCAGATGCCAAATACAATGGCAGCCCCAGGAACTATGAAGATGAGGCATAGAAAGATTCTGGCATGAAGCAGCAGCTCTGGTAATTCAGTGTGGATACTTGATTTGATGGCATAGAAAAGTGCTGGCAGGGCCTTGTCAGATGCTTGGGGTGTCCCACACAACCACATGTCTCTAGCAAATGCAGCAGGGCACCTGCAGGAAAATCATGCCCCTTGGAGTGACTGCTGGGCGAGGGCCCCAGGGCATCCTGCGTTTCCGTCCCGTACCCAAAGACATTCCAGCACTGGCTGTAGGGAAAGCCCATCCCGTCTACATCCAGGGTGCTGCATAAATGGGAGGCATCCTCACCCCGCCATGTCTCTGCTCCAGTCTCTGCCCTCTCAAACCCTTCTAGCTCTCCTCCCCTGAATTTCTGCCCCCCCCTGCCAGATGATATGAACAAGGCCTGGGCTAATGAGGGCCTCAGAGTGGATGGAGCACGGGCTACCAAGGCCTAGGGACTTCTTCAGCAGCACCTTCGCTTTCCTAGAGATTGCTTCAAGAAATCTATCATCCTGCCCCAACCCTCAGGCTAGGCAGGTGTGACAGTCACAAATGGTCCATGTGCCCACTTACAGCACCTGCACACACACACACCCATGGTGCCTACAGCACTGGCACGGCCTTTGGGTGCCTGGCACTCCCTGGGTATCCCCTTTCCCCTGCCTGGTGGCCTGATGGAGCCAGTAAAGGTGCTGCTGGTGCTGTCAAAAGGCAGAGTGGGCAAAGGCACTTTTGGAGCTTCCTCATAACCTGCTGGTCTGTGCGTGTGCTTTGGAGTGTTCAGACAGTGCCATTGTGGTTGCCTTTGCTCTGGAACAGAGCAGTGATGCACAGATTATGCCTCCAGCAGCAGCATCCCTGCACATCTGGGCATGCACTGATGCAAGAAGGAGAACATGTCCTAAATATTCATGATTTAATTCTGCATTTCATATACTATAATTCATATTGCCTTCGTGTACCCTCATACCAGCTTATTACAAGATGAAACTGGAGAGGAAAAATAGCGAGGGTCTTTCTCACCCTCCTCCCCTTTTTTTCTCTTCTTTTTCATTTTATTTTTTCAGTAGGATTTGGAGGAGGACCTGGAGCTGAGCCGACAGCAGGGCAGCAAGGCTGCAGGTTGTCACATTTCCTTTGGATGGAGACTCTTCCCATCTGCCAGCCTGATGGTCATCAACCAGGTGGCCAAGCTGGTGAGGAGAGCCTTAAACTGGGAGTGACTCAGGGGAGAAGAAGACTCCAGCAAGAGTGAGGAAGTGATGGGCTGGGATGGCAGGGAAAGGTGCAAGTGATGTGAACAAAGGAACCCCTGGAGAGAGCAGTGGGATGCAGGGAGCTCTGCATAGGGATGGACAGAGAGCCTGTCAGGATTGTAGGGATGAGGATTAGTGGGCAGAGCAACAGAGGTGGCCTTGTGTAGATCTTTACTATGGATCGCTAGAAAGGCATCATGATGGGATCCCCATGGTTTTCACCAAGACATTGTGATGGCGTCTTTCTCCACGGTCTCCGCTAAGGCATCATGATGGGGTCTCCATAGTCCCCACAAAGGCATCATGATGGGGTCTGCCATGGTGTCCAGCAGGGCATGATGATAGGGGCCCCATGGAAACCACAGGGTTTTGTGATGGCAGTGGTAGCATGCCCATAAGGCCACTGTGAGCGGGTGGTCCCCATTATGACCATGTTCTTGTTGGGGACCAAGGCCCCAGACTCCCCACTCTGAGGAGAGCAACTACATTAGAGGGAGCAGCTCTCCTTGGTGCCAGTGTCAGGTCCCCACAAGAGGATCCTGAACATGGACAAGGAGCGGCAGGCGAACGCCTGCTCCCAGCCCACAGATGGGCTCTCAGGCTTGCAGGAGAGCAGGAGCGAGGTGAGCAGTGGGGCTGAAAGGAGAGGCAGGCAGCAGGGATGGCACCAACACAGAGAGCACAAGGATGGTGCCGAAGGGGAGCTGGGATGAGGGGGGAGTTATGAGCTCTTCTGGGGAGGGCTCATTTATTCCTGGCCCTGAACATTGCTTTAACTGAGGTAGATTTAGTTTGTGCAAAACTGGCCCCGCTAAAGCAGAGCATTTTCTTGAAGCTGGTCTCCTGCCTTTCTGCACCAGTTGAGAGAGGACGACACCGCCGAGTGTGATATGCTCTGTGCAGAGAGTGAGGGGTGGCAGGGACAGCTGTGGGCAGGGATGCTTTTCTGAGCACTGGGCTCTGAGTGGGACAAAGAAACCTCCTATTTAGTGCTATAGGCCTGATAATAACAGAAATGTTTAGAAAATGTCTTCAAAAACAAAGCTAGAAAGAAATTAAGAGCAAGAATTAAAGCAAATAAATGCTTTGATTTAGCTGCCACCTTTATTCATTGTTCTGTTTTAGCACACTAGACTTTGGCATGATCTTTTCTTCTTGAAAAGGAAAATGATTTTCAGAACTGGGTGGGATGCAGTCCCAGAGTCCTGGACAGCTGGTGCCATTACACATGCCGTGGTCCGCTGTGCCCAGCCTCCCTCTGCAGGTCTGAGGGGCTCTGCTCTCCTGCAGGTCCCTGCAAGAGCTCTCAGGCCCACGCAGGTCACTCAGAGATACTGGGACATCTCCAGGTCCCGCTGGGTGCTGGTGCTCAGACACTTGAGCTCTACCTGCAGAGATGAAGGACTGTTTTCAGTGTTTTCCAGTGATCAAGGAGTGGAAATCTTCAGGAAGTTTCTCAATCTGCTGTGAAGAACTATTTATCTGCCCTTGCCTTTTAATTTTCACTGCTGTCTATTGGACTGTAGAGGAAATCTCTGTGATCACTCCCATATTTTCTATGTCTTGAATACATTAATCATTTCTGCATCTCCTCTGGGCAGCCCTTCTCCCAGCACAGCACTCACCCCCACTCCAGGCATGTTCTGCTCCTGGAGGTCTCCTGTGCTCCATGGTGGCTACATAGCCCCTTCCAGAAGGACGGGCGTCTGTCCCAGCTCTGTAACGAGTGGGACTGTCCTCAGGAGATCCCTCCTGAGCACTCACCCTCTCCAGGGCACGGGGCACCCACAAGTGGCACCTGAATCCAGTCCTCTTTCCCTAACACTTCACTCTAGGAGCTGTTGACCTTTGGCCCATACAAAACCCAGAGGTTTCCAGGGGGTATTTTTGAGGGCTATTCCCTGTTTCCATTCTTACTTCCAGCTTTGGAAGAGGAGCCCAGTCTTCAAGTACAGACAAGAGAGAATCCTCTTTTACTACTAGAGAGGCCAGTTCTGACCCAGTGTGGGGCAGATTGACAGAAGGGTGCTGAGTCAGACCAAGTGGGTTTGTGCCTATCGAGGGGAAAGATGAATTTAGATATTTGTGTAGAAATATGTTTATTAAACACAGAACAGCCAAAACACCGCTGTTACCTAAAACAGCTATGAAATCACTTTCAAAGACTGATGTGCAACAGGTGTGCCCCATAATTAGAATAAGAGAGATGTGGTGAGATCATCTGAATGGCTACATTCCTTCAATGACAGCATGGAATTCTTGAGGAAATGCTATGTTGAGTGGATAGCTTGGATACATGGAGCTCTTCAATAGGATGAACCAAAGAAAGCAGCTCTGAAGGGTGGAGGACCTCAGGAAAGGCAGCCATTAAGTAAGCATCTGTTAAGAAGAAGAATGCTCCATACAAACCGTTGGTAAAATTAGGAAACATCTCTGGAGCCCAACTTGACTAAACAGGGAACTGGCATGTGGTCTTCCAGTCAATCAGGCAGCATGTGGAAAGGGGAGGAAGAGAGAGGCTGCAAAGGAGGAAGCCAGAAATATTGTCCAGCAAAGTAAGGATGGTTTGAGGAAAGCCAATTCTCCCTCCTGCTTCAGTGGGAGTAAAAGAGTGAAGAAGGAAAATGTGGGCTAATGGCTGAATGGGACTGGGATTTTAGCAAGGGCAGCCCTGCTTGGCTTCAGTCAACCTTCACCAACAAGGTGAAGCCTGAGAAATGTCTGAAAGGGGGAACTGGAGAGGTCACTTCTCTGCCCCTGCCCTGGAAAGTACGCGCCCCAGGCAGACCTATGGTGTTGCCTGGGCTTGGGGCTTGGTTTGAGGGTTTGGCATTTGGCAAGACAGGATCAAAGTCCTGTGGGATGAAAGAGCACAAAGTCTGAGCACAGGCTGAGATGAGGGTGAGCCTCAGTTCCATGATAGCTGCTGTGGGCTGCTCTTTGGGTAGAAGTGGGATGGAGGACGGTCTATGGCAGAAGACAGTCTTCCTCCTGGAGGCACCAAAGCAGGCTCGCTCTTCTTCAATTCCTCAGCAGAGTTTCATGCACTGTGCTGCTTAAGATAGAGATGATAGGCCAGAAAAGAGGAGCCCTTAACACAGATCCTCCTGAGAACTTTATCTAGGAGTCTGCTTCCTGCCTTAGTTCATGGCCATGGTGAAAGTAGTGCATGAACATGGTGCTGCCAAATTAGAAGAATGAAAATGTATTTCATAAGGTTAAAACCTGCCTGAAGTTTTGGAAAAGGCAATCTTTGTTATTCTTTGGGAATGTTCTCAGTTATGACTATAATCTGCTTTAGGGGATTGATTCCATTTGATCACATAGAGAGGCCAGTGCTGCTGGAGATGCTCTGGGTTCATTGTATTCCCCTGCAGTGCTGAAAATTTTGCAGGTGTCTCCTGCAGACCCTTAGCTTGTCATTAGGAAATATATCTGAAATAAAAACTCTGTTAAGAGCACTTATTTCCCTCCTTTGACTAGAAAGGAAAGTCCAGATAACTGGATTTGACAGAGACATCTGTCCAGATGGAGTCTGACATCGGGTGGAATCTGCCTCCTCATATACACCCTTTCACCAATCCCTCACATATCTCTACAAGCCCGATTAAGCTAAACTTTTTCAAAGACAGTTTTGATTCAGATGGTCTGCACATCTGCACTTTCCTTTTTTTTTTAAGTCTTCCTCCTCCCCTTGCTCTTTATCATTCAGACATCCCTCAACTCTTCACTTGCTGCTTTGAGCTTCAGGGAGTCTTTCAGGAGTCTCTTGTTGTCTCTTAACCAGCTCCTTTACCATGTGTCTATCCAGCCTTTTCTATCTAGTTGTGAAAAACAGTTCAAGGAAGGTTATTCCTTGTAGGCTGTGGAGCTCCTTGGAAGCAATCAGGACTCAACCTGCAGTTGAGAAGTGCTTTTTGTTTCCTATTGACAGAGGATCCAGGTTATTTTGTTTCATCACACTTAACACTTCTGCCTGTTTGCCACTAGTTCAGGTGGGAATTTGGTGCACATGAGCTATAACATTCAGTTACTGGAGTGGAAAAACAGTTTGATTTTAAGCAGAGTGACCCGAGTCCCCAGTGGCTGATGAGGGAACTGGCAGGGCTGGCAGCGTCCTGGGCAGGAAGCTTCTGCATACAGGTCTCCCCTCAGAAACACTGCTTTTCACACATGTCCAGACTTCATTGGGAGGCACTCTAGGAAGTGGAGAAAGGGCATGCCTGGTTCAGAAAATGGAAAAAATTAAGAAAGCTGAAAAAAACAACTATCCTTCTTTTTCAGGTGCTCAGTGAGATCTTCCTAATTTTAATACACTCCTTTCCAATTAGCTACAGCAGACATGAAGATTGAAGAAAATTATGGCAAGAATCATGGCTCCTGAGTGGTTTTGCATTTCACTGATCCCTTGGGAGTAATTGGAGCTGAGCCCATGAACCTTTGATGCTGAGAGGAGTCTGAAGAAACTTCTCAAGAAGTTCAAGTCAGAAGCACATCCTTAAGTTTCTTGGAGGTTTAATGGGTCCCACTGTGATTCATTACCAAGGAAAGCCTCCCCAGGGGCTGATTAGAGCAGAGAGTTGGAAGCCATGATTGCAGATAGGAAAAGGCAACATGCAGGTTCCTCCGATGTCAAGTCAACCCTTCATGTGTGTTATCAAGCAGAATGACCAAATAGAGGTGCCCAGTCCCCTAGTATGGACATCCTTTCTGCCATGCTCTGCCCAAGGCTTTTGGTTGGAGCAGTGTGGGAGTGTTCAAGGTCTAGGGCAGGAGACTGATACAGGGCACCTTGTGTGCCTGGGGGAAAGCAGGCACAGAGGTCCTGTTGCCAGAAGGAAGAAGTGTCTTCTCCTAGGCCTCAATGGCAGACACACCAGCCATGGCCAAGAGGACATAGACCTAGTTCTTGAGGAGGGTTTTGGCACTGCCCTCGGCTGCCTCCTCCTTGGGTTCTCCTACACTTTCCCATGCCTGTGCCTGTTTCCCTGCAGCCTGTAGACACCCAGGCTTCTTCCCCACCTTGTTCTCGCCCCAGCATCTCTTTATCTTTTCCCATGTCTCTCTGTCCTTGGTGACTGTTCTTTGAAGGCATGGCTTGATCTCAGGTCCAATCCAGGTGACCTGTTGCACCACAGTACTGCTCTTAAGTGACATTTCTCTTTTATTCAAGTCAAGTCTGTATCTAAAGCTGCAGTTGGTGGTTCTTTTCCCTTCTCAAACTCTTTCCCACTACCAGAACAACTTCCATCATCCCTGAAACCACCCTGCAGGCAGTCACAGGCTCCTACTCTCTTCCCATTAGCTGTGGCACTTGAGCAGGCTAAAGAAGCTCATGGCCCTCAGCTTCTCTATGCAGGCCATGTGCTTACCAGGCCTGAAAAGCAACCTCACCACAATAGAAGGGCCTGATTCTGGGGAGGCCATGTCAGGTGCTGACCCACAGGCTAAAAAAAAAAAGAAAAAAGAAAAGATTTTTTTCCGCAGAACCCTTAACTTCTTTGCACTGAATAAACCTGAATCCTCTCCTCACAGGCTGGGCAAGGGATGCTCCAGCCCCCAACCTTCTTGCAGGCCTGAGACTGAACTCACTTCACGTGATGAGCAGAGAGCCCCAATTGGATGCAGTAGCTAGAGGCACTCTAATCAGTACAGAGCAGGGGGACTTCTGTTCATGCAGTCCAGAACACTCTGGCCTCCAGAGCATGTTGCTGGCTCACATGCAGCTCACTGTCCACAAAGGTCCTCCAAAGAGCTGCTGCCCAGCTAGACATTCCTCAGCCCACATCACTGGGAGGGTTGATCTGTCCTAAGACAGGACTTGGTTTTTGTCCTTATTGTAACACCATCCCTTCAAAGTAGACAATACTATCCTGTGTAGCCAAGCTGATTTCCCAAGGTGTCTTCTAGTTTTAATGAGCATTGGGATGGACCATCCTTGTGCTGGGTGGCTGTGGTCCTTAAATACCTTCTAGTTTTCCTAAGCTCCACTGCCCTTCAGATTGTCACATTCCCTCACCCGGAGGGAGCCTACACAAGCTCTCACCCAGACCGTGATCCACCCCATGCAAGAGCTCCTTCTTTCCAAGCTGTCCCTTCACATCAAGGACATTCACCCCATCCTGCTCTTCCCCCCTAACTTTCCTGCCTGCGGAGCTTGTCCTGTGCCATCACAGTCCTCTAGTCATGTGAGTGGTCTCAAAGCATCTCCATTATTCCAACCATCTTTCAATGCAGTGACAGCTTGTGCCTCTCCATCTGCTCCCCTCTGTGACCCAGGCTGCATGCACTTGTGTGGGATATTGGGGTTGGAAAGCCTCAGCTGTGGCACAGAGAAGAGATCTGCAATGGTGCAACCTGTTACCAAGAGTAAAGGACACTCTGTGTGCAATTGCCAACTTGGCAGCAGGGACATGCTCGTGTAGATAGCAGTTGTCAGGGTTATGCTGAAAGGAGATTCCCAGAAAGTGAGCAAAATCTGGAATGCTCAAGGCCAGGGAGAAACAGGAGAGGGATTTGCCTCCTAGGGGTAATTAAAGGCAACTTGGGCCTGTGACAGAGGTGAACCCCTCTCCAGAAGGACAAGGTGCCACTGAAGAAGTACCTGGATCTGGGCAGCCTGTGATTTGCCACACTGAGGTCATCATTAGCCCATTTCCCTCATCTAAGTGTGGGAAGAGTTTCCACCGAGGGAGAGCTATAAGGGTGCGGCAACTAGAGTAGAGACCTTGATGTCATGTGGCTCTCCCGTTTATGAAGCATGCTTGGCAGGAGATAAGGAGGACTTTGCCTTAGGCAGTGGCAGCATCCAGTTGATTGGGTCCTGGTAAGAAACCTGAGTCACTGTAGGCCTCTTGCCAGCAACCACTCCAAAGGGACATGGCTTTACTAAAGGCCCCATGCTGTATTTGCTAGAGACATGAGGTTGTGCAGGACACCGCAGGCATCCCACATGTCCCTGCAGGTCTATTTCTGTGTCCCTGAATCAAGTGCTTGCTCTAAATGACAGCAACTGTTGGCAGTGTGTGCATGAGTCTCAGCTGCCTGGTGAGAGGAGCTCTGGTGGCAGTGGGCATCTGTGTGCGTGTTTCAGGTAATGCCTGGAGATGGAGGGTGAGAATGAGGTGGCCACACAGAAACATGTGACGACATTAGATGAGACAGAGGTGGTGAAAGGCATGTGCTAGTGTCTGCTGGCTCTGATGGAGCAGCTGGGAGACCCATATCTTTCTAAATGAGTTGGGGGCCAAGTGGGGAATTTCCGTAGTCATCACAAATGACCCCATATGACCATTACTGCTAGAGCAGCACCCACTATGAAGCTGGGACACAACTATGCCCCTATGATCAAAATCATAATGCCATCCTCTCAGACTCTTCATCCAATGCCATAAAGAGAGAGCTGAAGAGCCATGTCAGATGCCTGGAGCATCCTGCACAATTGCATGTTGTGCACCAAAGTTTCTAGCATATTCAAGAGGGAACCAACAGGAAAATCAGGCCCTTTGGAAGTGGTTAGTGGACAAACACCCCAGGACACCCTTGGTTTTCACACTTGCTTCCCCAGAATTGATTCCAACCACTGTCTTCAGCCAAAGTCCTACTTGGAGGGGGATAACAGCTCCCCTCCTCTGGATAGCCATGCTACTAATAATGCAGCTCCACAGGCATCTGGCCTTATTCACGTGAATGTGCACCACTGATTCATATGGCATCTCCCTCCTAACACCCAGGTTCTCCTCCTCAGGCCAGTCCTCAGTTTCTAACACTCTGGTCTGTCCTGATAGAGAAGGTCATATTGTTCTCAAAACCATGGGACTCCCAAGAGATTTCCTTGGTAGTGAGAAGTGGTATGAAAAGAGGAAACTGCCTGGAAACAAACAAACAAACAAACAAAAAACAGAGAAACAGCTTGGGAAGTTCAGACTGGACATTATGAGGAAGAAATGTCACTTGAAGGCTAGTGCTGTGGTGCAAGAGGCCGCCGTGGAGGAGTCAATGACTGCATTTGAATTCTTGAATGTTTCGTTCATTCCCCTCCCAGCAAGAGAGGTTCATGGACTCAGTATAAAATATACCAGAGGGCTCATTAAAAAGCAAAAAGCTCTGACAAATCATGTTGCTTCCTGTAATTTTCTTCAAGTCTTGCATGGCTAACTGGAAAGGTTTAGGGAGTGTAGACGAAAGGTGGAGACATCAATAATAGACAAGTATTTCTGCTTTTAAAGGGTTTTATTGTTAATATAATTCAGTTTCCAGACTCAGTAAAAGCAACATGCCCCAACTGCTATCAATCCTGAGTGACTCCCAACGAAGTCTGGGCATGCAGGAAAAGCATATCCCAGAACTCAGGCACTGGATGGACACCCTTCCCCTCCCCTTCACTGAGTGAACAAAGGGTAACAGAAGTAGTCACAATACAGAGACTTTACACTATCCACCTCCTGTGCTGTAAAGATAATGATAGAAATTGCCACATGACTCCTGAGAGAGCCACACGACTCCCGAGAGGCCTGGGCCATGATGTGGGCAAATGCTCTTCTTGGGGATCCTGGACTCGCCTGCACTTCTGTACAAAAGTAGGGAGAAATTTCTGATGCAAGACCCTAGAGAAGAGGGATTTTCTTGGCTGCTCAGAGCGACCTGAGCAGGATGTGGGGATGTCAAACGAAAACCAAACAACCAACACCAAAAGCTCTGTTCTTCCTGGAGACCTCCTGGAACCCTGAGGCTGGGAGCAGGAGGGAGCATGGGGAAACAGCCATGGGCCAGACTTCCCTCCATCAGGCCTTCAGCTCCACAGCTTGCCATGGCTTCAAGGAAACTCCCCCAAACCAGTATTTCCCATGACCCTGGTGCATAGAGGAAACTGAGCAGACACCGAGGAGACAGGGGAGAGAAAGGGGCAAGACCCTAGGTGTAAAGTGTGGCTCCCTGTGCCATAGACAGGATACTAGAGGCCAAAGAGGCAACCCAAAGAATTGAGTAAAGCCGTGCTGCCCTTTGCAGTGGCTTGGAAAGCCCAGTCTTTGGCAGGATTCAAGGGGGATAGGGTCTCCCATCTGCAAGTTTGGCTGCAGGACTGTACAAAGACTAGGAAGAGAGGAACATGGTTCTAGGGAGGCTCACGAGCTTCAGCAGTTGGGGAACTGGGAGACGGTCATCTGATCAACTTGTGAACAAGTCAAAATGCGGCTCTTGAGGCCGGCAGTGCCTTACGGGCTCCGTACGGGAGTCTGCACAGCAGCACTGCAGTGTGGGGGCCTGTCCTGAGGCAGCGGAGTCAAACTAGAGGAGATCCAGGGTGCCAGGGTTCTACAGATCCCAAAGAGAGGCAGGGTGCCGGGAGAGTCCAGGGTGCTAGGAACCATATCCAGGGGACAAACATGACTTGGAGGTGTCAAGGAAAATCCCCAGGACTAACTAAGGTCCAAGGTGAGAAATGGCTTTCCTCAGGATCAGATGAAGGAAACCTGGGAAATATTCATGGGATATGAAAAAACTGCCTAGATTGGTTACCTAGTGTGACTCATGGTTTTGGAGCCCAGCAGGAACCAGGGTCTCAGCTAAAGCCCTCCTGAAAGAAGGAATGTGTTAAGGGCACGTTTGCTCTTTTCTGGCATATGACCACAGACCAAGAAACCTTGCTGAGAACTTTCGAAAGCAAAGAGCCCGTGGAGCCTGTCTCACAACAGCCGATTCCTTGAGCCTGCAATAGGGCATCCAGTGCCCTGCTCAAGGCAATTCCCACCACAGGAACTATCTTGGAGCCTTTTCCAGGCAAGTCTGAGTTATCTCCAAGGATGGAGAAAATCTCTCTTCGTCTCTGTGCCACAGTTTGGCCATGCTCATGGAGAAAAAGATTCTGTTCTTAACCTCTAAGAAGCATTTCCTATCGTTCATTTTTTCCCCTGCTGCCCCTCATGCCATCAGGGTGCCTCTCCTTGCAGAAGGCTCGTGTAACTTCTCCTGACCTGTCAGCTGCCCCAATTGAGGTGACCTTGCAGGTGCAAACCCCACCACATCCCTGCTGCTGGCCTGTGCCCTTTAGAGAGAGGAGTTTGCCCAAAATACCTTCCCCAGACAGGAACCACTGCTGCCCTCCCAGGTCCTCTGCTAAGAGAGACCTCACAACCAACGCTCACCCCTGCCTGCCTGCTGCTGGCCTGCCCAGAACTCAGAGAACACGGGCTCCTGCTGACCGGTCAGCTCCTCCTCCAGACTTGCTTGGACCCTGGTTCTTCCATGGCCCAGCTCCCATGGATAGCAGTGACCCTAGGTGACAAGATCCACACCTCCAGGCCATCTGCTGACTGCTATGCAGAGCCCAGAAATCACAAGAAAGGACAGAAAGCATGGCGAACTGGAGAGTTTTCCTCCTTCTTTCTTTACACTGCAGGATCCAGGGAGGAGGAATCTGTGACCCAAGTAAGAAACATGGCATGAAGAACAGGACACCCGTTTACCAAATGCAGAGTACAGCGACACTTGCCCGCTCACTGCGCTGGAGCAGACAACTGCTTCCTGAGAGAACTCCAGGTGCAACTTGAGTCCTTCCTTACCTCTTCAGAGCTGGCTGGAAACACTTGTGACCCCCTCCAACTGATCTTGATTTAAGGGTGACCAACTGCAGGAAGCAGAACCAGACCAGAAGTACAGCTGCTTTCAGAAATACTGTGGCCTGCAAGGCTGAAAATCAGAGACCAACCTTGCATCCTGAGACCTGCAATGGGCATCTGCAAAGAACATGGTGTTTTGCCAATTGACTGGGGTGGAAGGAGCCACAGAAAGAACCAGACAGTAATGGAAAGAAGGTCTTATTTCACTATTAATATTAAGGCAATACAGAATGATACATTTAACAAAATAATAAGCTTACTACGCACTCAGTTTTAGCAACAGAAAAAATAAGCAAGGTAGCACACCTAACCATTACTATACAAGAAAGAAGGATAAGAAAAAGGATACATCACCAATTGCCTAAATATGTTACCATCATCCAGACCTGCAGTTGCGGAGGAGCCCCTTTTGCAGCAAGTGTTTGGAGAACCTTCTCAGCAACTGAGAGGTCTTATGCGGTGCATCCACCCATAAGTGAGGTCTCCAAAGTTGCGGCACAAGGGTCCAGCTTCTATAGAGCCAAATTGGCAAATCATGATAACTTGCATTTCCTTTGTGAGCAGTAACATCTGGTGTAGCATACTGTGCCTATCATCCTGATGGGGACCGGGACTTGGCCAGAGCCCAGGCCTTCGATGGGAGGGTTTCCTTCAATGTCAAAAAAACCTTCACGAGAGCCTACAAAAGCTACAGTTTAATGTGCCTATGTGCAGGTAAGCATGAACAATTCTACAGGCAAGTTTTGTGTACTGCAAAGGCAGTGCCGTATTCATCTCTAAGTCAATCCTGACTCAGGCCTGTCATTCGGGCCCTGGCACTTCAGTTCCTCATGTTACACTCTGTCATGATAGACAACGTTATACTTGTCCCCACATTGTGGGGCTGCCAGGCACTTTCCTTGGTAGTGGGAAGCAGCATGAAAAGAGGAAACAGGACCAAAAGGCAGCTTAGGAAGCTCAAATCGGGCAATAGGATGAAGAAATATCACTTGAAGGATAGTGCAGTGGTGCAACAGGGCACCCAAAGGGAGTCTGCTGCCACCTATGGCTTTGTGTTTCAAGAAACAGTCACTGAGGTTGGAAAAGCCTTCAATGAAGGGAAGGAGAACCTGTTGTGAGAACTTGGTGGAAATGCAGGTTGGGTGTCTACAGTCTGCAGAGACACAGGAGCAGGTATAGGATGGCCTGTGGTGGAGACGGCCAAGGACGCTACCAAGACCCCAACAGAATGGAGGGCTTTATCCTCTTGACTATGGCTGTTGTGTCTGTCACCAAGACCTACCAGGAATCATCTGGCCTTCTTTGCTCCCTTTATCCTTCTGAGAACCCTGGGAGGTGTCGTGTGTTTGTCTTGCACTCAACACTGCACGCCCTTACCCAAACACTGATGCCAGGAAGAGACTTGGGCAGCACATGAAGAAAGGATCTCACTTACCAGGGTTTCTCTGCCTGTGCTCTGCCATTTTCCTTGATAAAACACATCGAGGGTGTATTTGGCATCAGAGCCACCTGAATATTACCTCTACCTAACTATTACCAATGATTATATTTTTTAGCTTTAATCAGCCCCTGGTGAGTTGTTGTAGTTAATGGCCTCAGAGGGATCTACAAAACTTTAGAGTTTCTTTTTGACTTTGACTTCTTCAGTAATTTCTTCAATCTCCTTTCAATAGGGGCAATTCATGGACTCAGCTCCAAGTAGTGCATGGATCTCACTAAAAAGCAAAAAGCCCTGATAAACCAGGACTCTCCCTGAAATTTTCTTCAAGTCTCCATGGCTGATTGGAGAGGTTTTGGGAGTGTAGCTGAAAGATGACCACAACAATCATATACAAGTATTTCATCTTTTTAAGGCTTTGTATTATGACTCTAACCAATAGGTGACAGCACACTGTCCAATTCCTAGTCACCCAGACTGACTCCTAATATAATCAGGACATGTAGAGGGGGCTGTAGAGAGCTGGGCAGGACGGCGCTGTGACGTCATGTCTTTGTGAGCGCCTGATTGGCCGGCAGCAGGCAGGCAGGCGTGGGCGGTGGGTGGGGGGTCTCTGTGGTGAGAGGAGCTGAGAGGGCAGCAGTGGTTCCTGTGTGGGGAAGGGGTTTGAGGAAGCTGCTGTCTCTGAAGGCCACAGGCAGCAGCAGGGATGTGGTGGGTTTGCACCTGTGAGGTCACCTCCATGTGAGCAGCTGGGTTTGGGGTTTAGGCTTTAGGGTTGTGATCAGTGGCTCAGAGCCTAGTTGGAGACCTGCAACTGTTGGTATCAGGAGTCAGTCAAAACCTGTTCATTTCATTAATCAGTGACCTGAAGGGGCAGAGTGCACCTTCAGCAAATTTGCTGAGGATAGAAAAGTGGGAGGAATGGCTGATAGCCCAGAGGTCTGTGCAGGCTTGAAGAGGGACCTGGGCATCCTGGAGAACTGGGGGTAGAGGAACCTCATGAAGTTCAACACGGCAAGTTCAGGGTCTTGCAGCTAGGGAGGAATAACCGCATGCACCAGGACAGGCTGGGGGTTGACCTGTTGGAGAGCAGCTCCACAAAAAGGGACCTGGGAATCGTGGTTGGCAACAAATTGACCATGAGCCATCAGTGTGCCCTTGTGGCCACTGCTACTGGTGGCTGAGGTCTGACGGTACTCAGAGTGCCCCACAGTATTGCAATGGCAGGAGATGTCTTTGGGTGGCCACTAGCTCCAGGCTGTGGTGTTTCACTGCGGGTGCAGGAATCGCCCTCCACTGCCCCTTCCCTGGGCCTCCTGGGTCCCCACTGCCTCTCTGGGGATTGCAGAGCCCTCCTTTCCCCATGTGCACCTGGGTTTAGTGCTCTACCTTCTGGTCCCTGCACTGTGAGTCATCCCTGTTTCATTAAAGCTGCACTCAATGCCCACTGCCAGGCAAACTCTGTGCCTGGAGATCCCCTGGGGGTTCTCTCATCAGCACAGTCACGTGTGGGGCAGCCTGGCACAGGCAGTGCAGAGACCATTGCCTATCTGCAGTGGTCACTGAGAGATGGACCCTAGATTGAGGCTAACAGATCACCCTGGAATGCTGAGGTCATCCGCTGGATCTCATGGAGTTCACAGGCAGAAGAGCAGCCCCATTTGTGGTTGCACACCCTAGGGCATATTTTTTGATTCCAGTTTCTAAAGAGAGGCAAGATTCAGGACCATCATAGGGCAGATCCCCTTTTATTATGGAAATGTTATTCTGGAATCCAGCTGTGTCTTAAGGGAGCCCAAGGACTGGTCCTGCCTGTTCTTCCAGGGTACGAGGAAAAACAAGCCTCTCTCTGCCAGGTTATGAGAGTTCCTGGGCCATATCTGCAGGATAAAGCGTGGAAGGACAGCATGGAAATGAGGAGGACAACTCTAAATACAGAAAGTCCTGCTGCCCTCCTTGAATTTGTCTTCAGGAAAGATGAACTGCCATGGGAAGGCTGGCTCTAGACTTTCCTTCAATTCACTCATGTTTAGTTTTGCATGTTGGAGCTTTGCATGGAACCATGGAAACCTGTGGTGACATTTGGTGGCCATTTCTCTCATATTAGAGAGATTTGAGATCACACTCTAACCATAGGCACGAGAGCTGAGATCTCCTAAACAACACTGGAGCCCTGGTCTCAGCCCAGCTGCCCTTGTCCTGCTGTGACTCTGTACCCCAGAGGTCCCTTGGTGTCAGTGCTGGAAAAGACACTGCAGAGGGAAACTCTCCTCCCTGCACTGGGAGCTCAAAGAAGCGGCTCAGAGAACCCCCAGTCTCTGCTAGTGAAGGAGGAACCCTGGCTTCCTGCTTTATCATGGTCTATGTTTTAAGTGCTAAATGAGAGATTCCTGTGCAGATGTGACAAAAACTAGGTATCTTTATTTTATTATTTATTATTTTAAGATGGATATAAAAGAGAGAAGTAAAAAGGAAAGAAATGAATAAAATACAGCCTTGATACCAGATATCCTGGTGAGTGAATGAAACAGTTGTTACCATGGACCTTGTACCCACTGGATGAGTTTCTTCAGTGCCTCCTTGAGCTCCTTGTTCCTCATGCTGTAGATGAGGGGATTCAGGGCTGGAGGCACCACCGAGTACAGAATGGACACAACCATATCTAGAAGTGGGGAGGAGATGGAGGGGGGCTTCAGGTAGGCAAACAATACAGTAATGACAAACAAGGACACCACAGCCAAGTGCGGGAGGCACATGGAAAAGGCTTTGTGCCGACCCTGCTCAGAGGGGATCCTCAGCACAGCTCTGAAGATGTGCACGTAGGACACCACAATGAAAACAAAACACCCAAAGACTAAAGAGGTACTAACAACAAGAAGGCCGACTTTCCTCAGGTAGGAGTGTGAGCAGGAGAGCTTGAGGATCTGGGGGACCTCACAGAAGAACTGCTCCACCACATTGCCTTGGCAGAGTGGCAGGGAAAATGTGTTCCCAATGTGCAGGAGAGCATTGAGGAAACCACCGGCCCAGGCAGCTGCTGCCATTTTGGCACAATCCCTGAGGCCAAGGATGGTCCCGTAGTGCAGGGGTCTGCAGATGGCAACGTAGCGGTCGTATGCCATGACTGTGAGGACAGAAAACTCTCCTCCAATCAAGAAGACAAAGAAAAATATCTGGGCCCCACATTCCGAGTAAGAAATGGCCCTGGTGTTCCACAGGGAATTGGCCATGGCTTTGGGAACAGTGGTGGAGATGCAGCCAAGGTCGAGGAGGGAGAGATTAAGGAGGAAGAAGTACATGGGGGTGTGGAGGCGGTGATCGCAGGCTACGGCTGTGATGATGAGGCCGTTGGCCAGGAGGGCAGCCAGGTAGATGGCGAGGAAGAGCGAGAAGTGCAAGAGCTGCAGCTCCCGTGTGTCTGCAAACGCCAGGAGGAGGAACTCGTTGAGGGAGCTGTTGGACATTTCACTCTCTCCAGGCTTTGTGGATTGTTCAGAAAAGAAAAGATATTGAGCAGTTATCCCAGATTTTTAAAGTTAAATATCTCCTGGTTTGTAAAAGGGCTTTTCAGTATCTACAGCACCACTTCTAATGAATGTGTATTGAGAGCACAATTTGGGGATTTTTGACATTTATTTTGACATGTATTTTCTTTGGGATGCCCCTCTCACCTCTGCAGAGTGTTCCACAGAGGCAGAATTTTTCAGCATTTCTGCTGGGAATCATGAGAAAATGGATTTATAGTCATGTTATGCAGAGTGAGGAGAGCTCCTCTGCCTATTAGCCTTGATTGCAGCTGTTGTGTGCCCAAACCTCTTTCAAGTGCATGGTGATTACCTTAATCAGTTGCCATAGAAAGAACCCAGCCCCTCCTAAGAGCAGACCAGTCCAGTTTCAAAACCTCGGATCTCCAACTTCTCTCCCTTTCTCAGGGCACCTGAGGAAGGTCTCCAAGCTTCGCTTCTAGCCAATAATATGCAGGACTCTTTTCAGCTGCCCATATGCAGTTTCCAAACCGTTTTTTCATACTGTCAGTCTCTGTAACAGATTCTTCAGAGGTCTCCTGGACATCACAGAGATGGCAGGAGGCAGCAATGTCCCTCCTGAGGGCACCTCCAAGTCTGTTAAGACATTACAGGCAAAAGGGTCAAATGAAGTTGCATTGAAGATGGACTGTGCTTAAGGGAGAGTTAGATCAGTTCCTAAACCCCTGGGCTGCATACCCTGGAGTTGCACATGTTAGAGGGGACTGGAGGCACCTCACTCCCATGCATATTCTTCTCTTCCACAGCTTGCACAGTAGGTGTCTGAACTGCATCTGAAAACTCTGCAACCCCAGGGAGCCCAAGAGAAGAACAGGAGGGGGAACAAGGAGCAATCCTGCGATCCTTCTGCCAAGGGGAGAAAGGAGTGACAGGCAGAGGGGCACCCTGGAACACCCTTACCTCACCTATGTGGGCGTGCTACCTCACAGATGGTGACACTGCAGGCCATGCATCTGATGCCCCTATACTGGGCAGCAGGAAATGTGCCCATAGCAGGAGGGATGCCCCTGTCCTTTGCCAGGGATCTGGCTGTAGTGGAGTGGGCTGATACCCTGGACCCCAAGGCTGTCAGTGCAGAGAGGCTGCTGGGTGGCAGAGGAGACGTGGCAGGGCTTGCTCAGAGGAAGGTGTCTGCATTGGAAGGACTGAGCATGACTTCCCCAAATCCATCCTCCCATCATGGTGGGCACTTCCCTCTCCTTCCGTGACCATCTCTGCTGCCCACAGCAGTCCCTGATGGCACCTTACTCTGTCCCAACAATTTTTGTCAGTCTGTGCTCACAGAGCACATCACCTTTGTGTGCTCAGTTGTGCCCTACACAAGCCTCTGGGGACAGGGAACTGTCCAGGGGCATCGCTGTGCAGGCACTTTACAGAGCAAGTAAAATAAATTGCACAAAGGTGATGCTGATGCTGTCTGCAGACTAAGGTGGGTTGAAGAGGCTCTATAAAGTTTCTCACAGACCTATTGATCTCTGAGAGGGAAGGCTTGAGTCCACTACCTTGGCAAAACAGAATACACTCCTCTTTTCTCCCTGCAGCAGTTAGGGAGATAACGAAAACTGCAGACAGGAAGAGGAAAGTTCCTGCCCTTGGCAGTAGCCCTTCTCTTGATCTTCCTCGTGAAAAGACTCTTGGGACATGTCCTGTACATGAACAAGGTGAGCAGACGTGACCGAGGCAGCACAGTGTCAACAGGAAGATGATCCTGGCTGAGTGGGAGCCAGCCCTGTCAGAGCTTCTCTGTGCAGCACTGACCCTTGCAGGCAGCAGAGTCACTGCCCAGGGTGCTCCCTCGGGTGCAGGGATGCTGCTGTGATTCAGAAACCTGGAGAGACCTATGTGCACACCCAGCACTTGACACCCCTGCAGCGATACCTGGAAGAAAGGAGCAGCATGCCCTGCCCTGTGAAGGTGCATCAGGGAATCCCTGAGCTGAATCAGCTCCTTCTCCTGCCATGCCCTGGATACTCCAGGAGAGACAAGTCCTATCAGTCATGGGGTGGGATGGGTTCAGAAGATCCCTCCAGGAACCTCAGCAGCATTGCCCTGCAGACAGAGACTTACCACGCAAGGGGTTGTGAAGATTTCTTCCTTCAGTGAGCTCTGCTCTGTCCTCCCACTCCACACTGCCATTCCCCTCTCGCTGCCTTCTCTCCTCCCCTGTCCGCAGCAGCAGGCAGTGCCCGCAGCCCTGCTGCTCTTGGTACAGGAGCTGCTCCTGCACTCGGCTGTCTCTGGGCAGGGCTGCCAGGCTGCCACGAGCTGCCTCCGTCCCAGGAGCCTGGCCCTGCTCAGGAGCAGAGGAACAGCTGAACTCACCAATTTCTCAGTCCCTTGTGCTCCCTCCTCCTGGGAAATGTGCACTGTAGTCAACTAAAATAATCCCTGATTATCCCTCTCTAAACACTAGGAAAGACTGGTGTCAGCACTGTGGTTTGTTTCATCAGAGCATGGTTACTTGGAAGAGCTGAAAATGTCCCACTTAGGAAGCCCCTCTTCCCAACTCTTAGCTGGGCAAGATAAATGAATACAAGAATAGAGCTCACTTTCCCAGTGTTCAGGTATTGGTTGATGTTATCCAGTTTGGGATTCTTAGGCTGGTTTAGAAGACCATGGTCTGCCATGGTATTCTGTGGTGAGCTCCACAGAAATGCACAGCAGGTGGGATTCCCCTTGCCCAAGCTGAAGTGAGCACAGCAGGGATGCCTGGATGTGAGGTCTTGCTCTATGCTCCCAAACACTGATCATTCAGGGTGGGTGTCAGCTGCACACACACAAACCCTTGGTGACACTGGAAGGGTCAGAGGTGGTTGAAGGTATGTGCCAGTGTCTGATTGCTATGATCACCATACCTACTTCCTTCGAGAGCATGTGTTGGGACCAGGTAGGGAATTGCTTTGGTCTCCCAAAATGTTATCAGATGCCCACTGCTACCAGAGCTCTACTCACTAGGAAGCTGAGTCACAAGGAGATGCTGGCATTGAAACAATTCATCTCATTCTATTTAGGCACTTGTCCCTTTCAAGTGGTTTTGGGCACTCAGGTTTC
Source organism: Tinamus guttatus (assembly GCF_059628265.1). NCBI lineage: Eukaryota > Metazoa > Chordata > Aves > Tinamiformes > Tinamidae > Tinamus > Tinamus guttatus. The sequence goes on along the minus strand of NW_028288571.1, from coordinate 23,612 downwards.
TTAACAGTGCCCACACATCTGGATCCCACCACTGTCCTTCAGCCAAGTCCTAACAGTCTAAGCCAAGCTTACTTCATAAATGAGAGAGGCACATCACCCCAAGGTCTCCGTATCCTTCATACGTTCTAGCTCTCCCTCTCTTGAAACTCTTCACACCCCTAGATGGCATGAACGGGACTTGGGCCAATGATGACCTCAGGCTGTGAACTCAGGCCAAGGGACTTTTCGCTGGTATCTTGTCCTTCCTGGAGATTGGTTCACCTCTGTCACAGGTCCCAAGGCTCCCAGCCTAACTACGAAATGCTGTCTAAGGATGTTTGAGAACGTGAGAATGAGAAGGATAAGGAAAGCGGGACCACCACATTGAGGAATGAGACCCACTTCTGGAATGTGCGCGTGCACAGTCTTGGAAGGATTCTATGACAGGAAGATGGAGATTTGCCCACCCCTGGGCAGCCTCCTGGCATGTACTGGCCTTACATGACAGGATGCCCCAGGAATAAAACATGAGGGCAGACTCCGTTGGGATGGAGACTCCCAACATCGAGGTGAACGTTGTCTCCTGCAGGGATGCCCGCTATGATTGAGAGCCTGCCAGCCTTTCCACTCCGCTCTCTTGGAGAAATGTGTGGTCTCATAGTTCTGCTGGCAAGTATTATTCAGTAACTAACCACTTCCTATTCCTTTGTACTTGTAGCTATATTGCTTTGATTAAAGGCATCAGTGTCAGTAAGTCTGTCTCATTAGCTGTGTTTTTATTGCTGAATCCCGAGCCCATGCGGCACACCTGCTAGGGAGCAGAGGCCCAGCTGAACTCATGAATTTCTCCATCCCTCGTGCTCCTTCCTCCTGCGGAATGTTCACTGGAATAGAATGAAATAATCAACAGTGGTCTCTGTCTAAGCACTGAAGGAAGATTGATGCCAGCATTGCAGCTGGTCTCATCAGACAATGGTTATTTGCAAGAGGTGGAAACATCCCACTCTGGAAGACCCTATTGGCATCTCTTGGCTGAGCAGGACACCTAGATGGGGACAAGAAGAGAGCTCATTTTCCCAGAGTTCAGGTATTGACTCAGATGAGCCAGGTTGAGCTTCTCAGGCTGGCCTAGGAGTCCCTCGGCTGGAGGGGAATTCAGATCCTTCCCATGTGCTATAGAAAAGCACCCAGGAGGTGGGATTCCCCTTGTGCAGGCAGAAGGGAGCACAGCAAGGCTGTGTGCAAGCAAGATCCTGCTCTATGCGCCCTTTAATATCACTGGGGATGGAGGAGGAAAGCCAGTTGCCCACACACAAGCACACAGTGACACTGAAAGCGAGCGAGGTGCTTGAAGGCATGCACCTACTTCCGTCAAGAGCGTGAACTGGGGACTAGGTAGGGAGCTGGTGACATGAAAGGACACCGGATGCCCACTGCCACCAGAGCTCCTCTCACTAGGCTGCTGAGGCACATGCAGACACTGCAAGCACTTGATGTCGATCAGTGCAGGCACTTGACTCAGTGACACCAAAACAGGCCCACAGGGACAGGTGGGCTGCCTGGGGTGTCCAGCACAACCCCATGTCTCTAGCAGATACAGCAGGGCACCTATAGGAAAACCAGGACCCTTTGGAGTGGTTTCCTGACAGCGTCAAAACAACTGGATGCCACCACTGCCTTAGGCCTAGTCCTCCTTATGTACAGTCAAGGCTGCTTCAGAAATGGGAGAGGCACATCACCCCAAGGTCTCTGCGCTAGTCGCTGCACCCTTAACACCTTCTATCACTCCCTCCCCAGAAACCCTTCCCACCCCTAGAGGAAATGAAGAGGAAATGGGCTAAGGTTGACCTCAGGCTGCCAGATCACAGGCTGCCCACATCCAGGGACTTCTTCACTAACTTGATGTTATGATGTTATGATGAAGCAGTCCTGTCTCACATGCTGATCACTGAGGGATGCCACTAATAGCCAGCTGCCGCTTGGCAGCACTGTACTGCTGATCACTGCTCTCAGTGAGCCTGATGCTCCATCCACCTCCCTTATGGTCCACTGATCCTCTGCAGATCAGTTCACCAAATTGACTAGGAGACTATGAGAAACCTTTTCAATGCCCTTGCTAAAGTGAGAGTTTACAGAATCCCCTGCTTTGTCCTTTTGCACACAGGCTTTCCTCTTGAGGTGGGTGGCAACCAGGTTGCCCTGGGAAGGGCTAACTTTACTCTTGTATCAGGTTGGTAGGTGGTTTCACCAGGAAAATCTCCTGGCTCCTGTCCCAGTGCTGCTCGGCTACAAAAATTATTATTAGTTTGTCCTTAAACTCTCTTGAAATTCCCTTTGCTGCTGCTTGTCCTTGTTGTCTCTTGTCCTTTCCCGACCTTGGCCCCAATCAGACTTTCACCAAGGACAGTGACACCTTCACCTCTAAGCGCAGCCTTGCTGGGGTCTCCAGGCACCGCGCAGGCAGGCCTGCTCCATGGTAGGAGAGGGGTTTGCAGAGAGTGGGGCTGCCTTGGGGACCCTCAGCAACAGGCAGCAGAGCAGGGGCACATTGCAGGCACCTGGCGGTGACAAGAAGGCAGGAGCGTCCCTCCTCCCTGGGGGCAGACGCCTTCTGAGGGCAAGGGCACGCTGGAGATGTGGGGGACCCTGGACCCTTCCACAAGGCTTCACACACGGTCTGTTTTTCTCCTGCTTTGGTTGTTTTCCCCACAGATTCATTTTTACTGGTATTCTTACACTTTGCCACTTCTTCCCACGTTTTTCCCACATTTTCCTCTACTTTGACAATTTTCCCATGCTTTCACTTTTTTTCCTTCTCTTTCACAAACATTCCCTCCCATGTTTGTGACCATTTTCCCACACTTGTGAAGATTTTCCTACCCTTTTGTCTTTTCCCCATCCTCTCCTTTTATTCCCATGCTTTCTCAATATTACCGAGCTCTGTGTTCTTTTTGCACTTTCCTTTTTTTTCCCATCTCTTCACTCTTTTTCCACTTTTGTAACCATTCCCGCACTTTTGACTATATTCCTACACTATCGTTCCTTCCCCATGTTTTTCCCTATTTTCCAAGATCTGGGCACTTCTCCAATGCTTTTGCACTTTTTCCCACCATTTCAATCTTTTTCCAATGCTTATATTTGCCTTCTATTATTTTCCAACTCTTGCGTTCATTTGCTGCACTTTTCCCTATGCTTCTAGTAATTTTCCCATGCCTTCCCTTCTTCCCCTTCCTTTAAGTGTTCTCCTACACTTGCTATATCCTTGCCACTCATTTCCACTTGTACGACCTCATTAAAAACCTGTATATATCAATAAAACCCATAACAATTTCTTACATATTAAGATGATACCTAATGTCTCTTAGCTAGGCATGCACCTAGATGGGGACAAGAACAATTTCTTTACATTTTGATTGCAATTAATAAATAGTATTAACTCCCTTCTCCACTCTTACCACTCAATGCTGCACCCACAGGGCAGGAATTTTGGGGGTGGTAAATGAGTGTGGGCAGAAACAAGCCCATGTGGGGAACCTAAGCACAAGAGTCCCAAGTGTTTTGTCTTTTCGTGGAGGCCGGTTGGGGGTTGGTGTCACATGGAGCTGAGGGGGTGTAAAACGCGGCTGTTCCCATGTGCTGACCTGATGGTCGAGCAGGTGGCCACGCTGGTGAGGAGAGCCTTAAAGTGGGAGCAACTCGGGGAGGAGGAGGACTCCAAAAAGAGTGAGGAAGTGATGGCCTGGGATGGCAAGGAATAGCCACGGGGTGATGTGGGAAAGAGAAGCGCAGGGAGGGAGCAGTGGGATGCAGGGAGCTCTGCCTTGGGGTGAACCAAGAGGCAATCGAGAGCACAGGGGCGAGGACGGGGCTGGCCTCGTGGTGGGTGTCTGCTATGGAGTGCCTGACGAGGGGCAGCCTCTGCAAGGCCCAGGGAGCACAGAGCTGTGGAGGGGACAACTCGTCCTGCGCCCCAGGGACCTGCTCAGGAGTGGGGAGAGGAGGTGCCCGGTGTCCCCATGGCGACTCCCAGGGCTTTGTGATGGGGGTGGCATCGTGCCCACAGGCCACTGTGATGGGGCAGTCCCCAAGGTGACCGTGTCCCTGCTAGGGTCTTCACTCTGAGGATTGCGGCGCAACCAGCAGGGAGCAACTCCCCTTGGTGCCCGTGCGAGAGGTCCTCAGAGAGGTTCCTAGAGATGGAGAAGGAGCAGCATGTGAACGCTCGCACCTCATCCATGGAAGGGAACTCTAGTGCGCAAGAGTGCACGAGTGAGGTGAGTGGTGGGGTTGGAGGGAGAGCTGGGAGGCAGGGACAGGACCCGCATGGAGAGCACAGGGGTGGTGGGGAAGGAGCCCTGAGTCAAGATAGCCAGGCAGGAGCTCCTCCAGCGAGGGGACTTGTATTCCTGGGTGCGGGAAAAGCAGCCTGACCTGCACTCTCCCCCTGTACTTGATGCTGGTGATGTCGCACCCGAAACACTGTGTTCAATTCTGGGCCCATCACTAGAAAAAGTAAAAATAAAAGCCATGGAGGCACTGGAGTGTGCCCAGAGAAGGGCACCAAAGCTGGTGAAGGCTTTAGAGCACGGACCCTATGAGGAGTGGCTGAGGGAGCTGGGGTTATTTAGTGTGGAAAAGAGGAGCCTCAGGGGAGACATTATTGCTCTGCACAACAACCTGAGAGGTGGTTGTAGTGAGGCAGGGTTGATCTATTCTCCTAAATAAAAACCAATAAGACAAGAGGAAATGGCTTCAAGTTGCACCAGGAGAGGCTCAGGTTAGATATTAGGAAAACTTTCCAGGTGGAAAGAGTGGTGAAGCATTGGAAGAGGCTGCCCAGGGAAGTGGTAGAATCGCTGTCCCTGGCAGCCTTCAAGAAATGCGCAGATAAGGCACTTTAGAGCCATGGTTTAGCAGGCATGGGGTTGAAGGGTTTACAGTTGGACTGAATGGTTTTGAAGATCTTTCCCAACATAGTGATTCTATGATTCTTTGATCTGGACGCTCCAAGGCCCACAGGAACCCCATGAGCTCTGTGCTGAGAGCAGAGAGCAGGTCCAGGCCACGCACAGCCGCATTGTGCTCCGCCAGGAGGTTCCCTTCGACACGAGGCTGGGGTTTCCTGTGCTTTGGAGCTGCTCGTACCAACACAAGTGTCCCCATCACGGGCCTCCTTCTCCCCACAGGTGGGCCAGCAGGAGCTGCCCGCAGCAGTGCAGCGCAGCGGGAGCCCGGCTTCGTCCCACCAAAGGGACCGGCTGTCACTGCTGCCCGGCCCTCAGGGCTCACACACCTCTGAACACGGCATCGCACAGGTACAGAGCTGAGCGGCGGTGGAGGCCGAGCCTCTGCCTGACTCCCCATGGGGCCGAGAAGCAGGCGGGACGTGCTGGGAGACACCAGGAGGTCTCTGTGCCCGGCAGGCCGAGCGCTGCTCTGCACGGCAGCCTACACGCACCCGCCTCGGGCTCTCCGAGGAGCTGCCTTTGCCCAAGGCTTGCCCATAGGCACGAGCCCTCTCCCCAGGCAGCCTTTGGGAGCAGGGCAGCAGCCACCTGCATGGCAGAGCCATCGTCAAGGGGGTCAGAGGCTGCCGGAGGTTTCCCGTTGGGAAGGATGGAGGGAGGGACCAAGGACGGCAGTAAGGACTGCCTTTGTGGTGGCCTTCATTGCAGGTTGTGGAGGAGAAGGCCAGCGATGTCCCCTCCACGGTGCAAGAGCCGCAGCCCTCCACCAGCCTTGGAAGGCCTCAAGAAACGCCATCGCCCTCTCCACGGGAGCCAACACAGCCTGATGCCAATAGAGCTAGGATGGAGCTCGCTGTACCTGTGCCACCACACGCACTGGCACGCGTCATCCATCAAGATGCCCAGGCAAGATCATGGCAGCTCCAGAGCATAGAGTGGCGCCCCAGCACATCATCTTCTGCACCTCAGACAGGGCCTGATCCCTACAGTCATCGGGGACAATTCCAGTGCAGCATTCCTAGCTGGCCGAGCTGGCCTAGCGGACTAAGCTGCCCAAGTGGGCCAGTGAGAGTACGGACATCACGGACACGGCAGCAGCCCTTGGAGATCACGTGCCACCTCCAAGGAAGGCCAGTGCACGTGCATGAAGACAACACTGCACGCTACCTGGCTGTGCTCAGCATCAGAACAGAGCCGCTGGAGGAGCTGGAGAGGAGCTGCCTGCAGCGCACTGGACAGAGCTTGGCCCAGCTCCGAGAAGGAGCTTTTCCAATGAGGGAGCAGAACCTGAGAGAGAGGCAGGACGAGCAGGAGGAGGGCCGTGACAACCGTTTCTCCCTGACGCTGGCAGGATCACTCAATGCCAAACCCAAGGAGGTGAGTGCCAGGGAGTGCTGGGCCATGGGGGAGCCCTCCCGGTGCTGTGGCCAGCAGCTGTGCCGCGCCGTGCGGGACAGCCAGCTTGTCAAAGCACTGGCGGAGCCCCACGAGGCCTTTCCTCCCTTCACAAACCTCCCTCTCTCCTTCTAGCTCCTCGCCAGAAACTCCTTCTATGACCTCTGGAAACCAGAGATCACGCGAGTGGAGCTCCTCAAAGGCGCAAGCTGCAAGTGGGAGGTGCTGGAGAGGCTCTATGCTCATGCCCCAACGCGGGAGGCGCCGAGAGGCCTGGGAGCACTGCAGGAGGAGAGAGTAGAGGACACTGATGAGGAGGAGGAGGATGGGGAAGAGGAGGTGGAGGAAATGAACTCTTTGACCTGGGTCAGAGCCAGCCTCTGCAGCCCGGCTGTGGACCAGGAGACGGAGCACGAGAAGGTGCCCTGCTCGCCCCATGTCAGCACCACAGAGACTGTGAGCAAGGCACCTGGCCACGTGGAGAGCCTTGAGCCAGCAATGCCCAGGGGCGGTGAGCCAGGAGCACCTCCTTTGGCCAACAGCTTTCTGCACGCCGAGGACAGCGTGCCTGTCCCACCAGCAGCAAGTGCAGGAGCAGAACCAGAGGCCTCCCCTGCATCCAGCAACTTCATCCAGCATGCAGGGGAAAATGCTCCTCCGTCTCCATCACTTCCTCCAGAACCTGCACCAGAGGCCTCTCCTTCGGCTGAAAACCCTTGCGATGAGATGAGCAGCCGCCCGTCTCCCAAGGAAACCCTGCTGCAGGAAACAACAGCAGCAGCTTCTCCCCCGGCTGCAGGCCCTGCTGCCCAGGTGAGCAAGCAGCATCTTCCCTGTCCTCACCATCCCCGGGAGCTGCCGTGGGAGCTGTGTGGGGGGTGCCCAGAGTTACCCCATTTCCTTGGAGCCCCCCTGCCCATGGCATCCCACTGTCACCCCCAGGCATTTATCCTCTGCCATGTCTCTATGGGGAGATGCCGGCTTCTCTCCGTTTCCAAGTGCCAAAGACACAGGGATGAAGTCTGCTCCAGCCCATGTCGCATTCAGGCCTGAGGCCTGGATGCCGAGCGAGGAGGGAAGAGGCAGCCCCAGCAGCAGCCCCCTCCACACCAGGGCACCAGCCCCCTTGTGCCACGCACGCCCCCGGCTGCCTTCCTTTCCCCCTGCCCAGCCCTCTGCTATGGCCCCACAACGAGCCTGGTCCCATTGCCGTGCCAGCCGCAGGTCCCTTCCCTTGGGACGTGCAGCCGTGGGCAGCCTCCTCTGATCCAAACCCTTTGCCATTGTGCACCCTGGGGCACTGGGACCCTCAGCAGGGCCAGCTGATGGCTGACGGGTGCGTGTTCTTGCTCTGCCCATGCAGGTGGCCTTGGAGCCCCAAGAGGAGGAGGAGAAGCCCTCCTCCTGCAGCCCCACACCCGACGTTGAGGCAGGTACGTACCCGCGTGGAGAGCCCTGCTGGGGACAGTGGCCTGTCCTGGCACAGGGGGTGGCACCGAGGCCGGCAGCAGGAAGCGCTCGGGAGTTGCTGTGCCGAGGACAGAACCCCTCGGGAAGCCCTTGGTGGCAGGGACAGGCAGGTGCAGACCTGCACCCTGCAGCCCATCGCCCACAGCTCTGCTTCCCACCACAGGCATCGCTGCCCTCCCAGACGTTGCAGCTCCCCGGCGATGGCGCTCACGGCTCAGGACGGCGCTTCGAGCTCTGCGCAGAGCGTTCTGCTTCTGCTGCATCCCGGGACAGCGAGAGGAGCAGCGAGCGGATGCATGTGCCAGACAGGGACCCTGAGATGGGGGCTGGAGCAGAGCCGAGAGACAGAGCGACGGATGCTGTGTCCTGAGGGCTACAGAGATGCTGCCCTGTTGTGTCCTGTAGCACCCATGTGCCCAGAGAGACCATACTCGCCAACATCGCCCGCAGCCATCGCCTGCTTCAAATAAACCCCTTTTGTAGCTTTTTCTCCCCGTGTCAGTTGGTGTCAGAAAATCTCCAGGGAGACAAGTGGGGCTGTGGGGCCATAAGGCATGGGGTGACTCCTAACTCCACACTGGTCTAGGTGGTTGGGGTGGGCAGGAGACCCAGCAAAATGGGGCTCCCCGTTACTGATACTGCTGGCACGCATCTGTGCTCTTGACTGGTTCTCAGAGTGACCCCAGGGCTCTTGCAGTAGCAGCAGATTAGGTGAAACACCACGCGGGGAGTGTTCCTCGGACGCCAGGTCTCTCACGACCTGCTGGAGACGCTCTTCTTAATGCACTCCAGGAGCCCATTGGCCTTCTTGGCCACTAGGGCGCACTGCTGCCTCATGGTCAACTCGTCATCCACCATGACACCCAGGTCTTTCTCTGCAGAGCTGCTCTCCAGAAGGTCAGTCCCCAACCTGTACTGGTGTCTGGGGTTATTCCTCCCCAGGTGCAGGACCTTGCACTTAGCCTTGTTGAATTGCATGAGGTTTTTCACTGCCCAGTTGTCCAGTCTGTCCAGGTCCCTCTGGATGGCAGCGCAGCCCTCTGGGGTATCGGCTACTCCTCCCAGTTGGGTATCATCAGCAAACTTGCTGAGGGAGCGCTCTGTGCCTTCATCCAGGTCATTGATGAATAAATTGAACAGGACTGGACCAAGGACTGACTCCTAGAGGGGACACCGCTAGCTACAGACCTCCAACTAGGCTCCACACCACTGATCACCACCCTCTGAGCTCTGAAAAGCGAGCAGCTTACGACTTTGTTCTTTCTGTAAGTTATAAAAGAAAGCATGTTCTCAATCCAGTACTGCAAAAGAGAGGCTCTACATGATCATTGCGATTAAGTGTATAAGGCTTAGGTATGACTGGATATACAGCAAGCACTCTTTGAATGAGAGCCCTTAGATCTCATTCTCTGATAATCTTTGTGGTAAATACTTTGATCCTGGCTTTAATACCATTCTTCCTGGTGGAATACCACTGGCCACAAGCCTTCAACTGCACTCGGCACTGCGGATCACAACCTTCAGACCTCTGCCAACAGCCAGTGTTCCAGTCATCTAAACCTCATTTCCTGAGCTCCCCAGCTTCCCATTAAGGATGTTATTGGACACGATGAGAATGAAGATCTGACTTCAAAGCCATGCTTGTAGAAATTCGTATTCCTGGCTGCTTTCCTGACTTTGAGCTCATCTCTGCAGTCAACAGCAGCTTCTCTGACGCAGAGGGGTCAGTCTGCTCTAGACGTTCCCTAAAACGAGGCCAGGGAGCATGCAAGACTCCTTCTGATCTATGAATCCACAGGATTCCAAGAAGCACATCCCTCCAGCACCTCCACAACCCACTTCCTAGAGAGGGGCCCTGCAGAGATCCCCGTATGTAAAGCTGGTGAAGGACAAGCCAGAGCAGTGTCAGTGCTGAGTGAGGGCAGTGCCTGCTCACAGAATAAAGACGTTGCTCGCAAGGTCCCTTGGGCCTGAGTCGTGAGACAGATGAGCTGCAGCTTCTCTGCAAGCAGCCTGCATGGGGCAAGGGCTTCCCAGCGCCTTTCCTGCCGATGGGAGCACTGCGCACGTCTGGGCTCTGCAGGCGTCACGCGCGCAGGCAAGGGGGCTCCCAGCACTTGCCCTCACAGCCACGGGGCTGAGCTGGCTGCCCAGCCCTCTGCTCGCGCCTCCCTCCAGGGAACACTGCTCTGCTTCACACTTCCCCTCCAGCATTCCCAGGGCAGCAGACAAATGCCTGCCGCCAATTCCCCGTGCCACCAGCCCTGCGGCTGCTTGGGAGCCACCCAGAGCCCTCCACGCACCTCTGGCACCAGCCCCTTCCCAGCAGCTGCGCTCTGCCTCGCAGGGGCACTGCGGCATGCCAGCAAGCAAGGTTAGCCAACAGCAAGATGCTCCTCTGGGCTCCAGCACTTTGGTGGCGGGGCTTGGGCTGCTTGCTTTTGGAGGGTTGTCCTCTGTGCGAGGTAAACACCTGACAGCACCGGGGAGATCTCTGCTCCATCTGCCCTGGAATTCCCATCCTTACCCAAGAGATGGGAATTCACCTCCGTTAGCAAGTGACAACTGTAGCCCTGTGCTGGGCAGAGCTGCAGCAGCTGCAGGTCCCTGCTTCTGCTGAGGGCACATTTGTGCCTGCTCTGCCCTCTGCAGCCCTAGGAAGCCGTAGCAGGGGCAGCAGTGCAGGAGCTGCACCAAGGCTGCTCTCAGCCACAGCACATGGCGCCTGCAAGGTGCGCGGCAGGACAAGAGAAGGAGCCCAGCAGCACCAGGGGCTCCCAGGCCACCACCAACTCACAAGGGCTCTGCTGAGGACATGCACACCTGGCCCCGGTGCACAACTGCCCTTGGCGCTCGTTGCGCTACCAAGGAACACGTCTCTACCATGGAAAACAAAACTTTCTCAAGTCCATCGGGCTGTAAGGGCAGGAGGAGAACACGGAAAGATCAGGGCTGTTCAAGGCTGCTTGCAGGGGTGGAAGCAGAGCCCCAAGTACAGCCCGGCCTCTGGGCAGGCAGCCGCCAGCAGCTCCATGGGGCTGCGTGAGGAGCCCTCCTTGGCACCCAGCAAGCCCAAGGCCACGCACTGCTCTCTGCTGCCAGGCTCAGCAGTGTCAGGGGGAGTCCAGCACACGCAGACCCTTCCTCACGGCGGCCCCCCTGGCCCCTGCTACTGCCCTCCTCCCCCCACACAGCAGTGGAACATCCCAGAGGGGCAGTTATCGCCACGGGAACACGGATGCTTCCCAGGGCTGCGCATCACAGTGGCCCCAGTGCTGGCCACGCAGCAGCAAGGCCAGGTGAGCAGCAGGGCCGTGCAGCACCAGGGGCCACCCGTGGTGCCCACAAGATGCAGGGGAGCTGCGGGGCTGCAGGGTAGCCTGGGCGCTGCCTTCCGGGGGAGGACAGAAAGCCACGGCGCGACACTTGGTGCTTATGGCTGCAAATGTAAACAATTCCATTCTGTTGCAGACTCAGGAGAGTGAAAGAAAATGGCTAACACTGAAGTTGAGGACATGGAGTGGGAGAGCTCAGTGCAGGTACTGTGCGTGCAGGTAGAGGCTGCGTGGGGACGGCTGGCGCTTGGCTCTGCGAGAGCAGCCGCAGGGCTGGTGGCAGAGGTGGCAGGGAGCTCTGGCAGGCCTGGGTGCTGGGGCAGAGCTGCACCAGGGCCAGGAGCGGCCAAGGCCTCGGGGGCTGCTGCCTGAGCCTGGCGCCCTGGCTCTTTGCACCACCTGCCCCGCACATGCAGGGTACACGAGGTCCCACGCACAGAGCCAGCGCTGCCACCATGACCGTCCCCACAAGCTCTCCTGCTCTCTTCCAGACTGCAAGCACACAAGGACTGGCCGGCTGCAAGGATGAGGAGCCAATGGAGTGGGAATACTCCAGCTCTGCCCTTCAGTTATTGAACCCTGCAGCCGGCTGCAACGGAAGATTTGGGGTTGAGCCTGGACTCTTCCTACTTTCCTGCTTCTCACTGCATAAGGAGAGATCCTGGGTCCAGACACTTCCAGCTCTCGGTCCTGCCCTGCAAACGCCTCCTTCTCTGTTGCAGGCCCCGCATATGGACAGAGGGCCGACAGGGAATGATCCTGAGCCCATGGAGTGGCTCAGCTATGGCAGCAGCCAGGTACAGCCCCCGCAGCCACTGGATGCCCTTTCCTTCCTCTTCCCCATGCAACATCGCCACCAAGGTCTCTTGCTCTCTTCCAGATGATGGGGAGCAGTGGCCTGGTTGGCTGCAGCACAGAGGAGCCCATGGACTGGGAGAGCTCCGTCTGCAGCCCCCAGGTATGGTCCCTGCTGCCGGCTGCACGGGCAGAGCTGGGGCTGTGCCCGGCCCCTTGGCGCTGCTCCGCGCTGCCTTTGGGGAGCAGCCGCGCGGGAGCCTGGCCCAGGTGTGCGGGCGCTCTGGCGGGCCGCGGCGCCGGGGCAGAGCTGCACAGGGCGCAGGAGCGCCCAAGGCCTGGGCACCTGCTGCCTCAGCCCCTCTGCCGGCCTCTGGGCTGCGCTGGCCACGCCAAGCCTCTGCCAGGGCACCAATGACGGCAGCGCTGCTGCCAAAGAGCCCGCGCAGCCGCCAAAGAGCCTCTGCTCCACGGGAGCCCCCGAGCCGCTCCTCGGCCCTGCTGATGCCTCCTTTTCCCTTGCAGACCCAGCTCCCCTTCACTCTGGCTGCTGCCAGGAAGCGCTGGGCATGAGGACTCCGGCCATAACCTTTTATTTGGATTTTTCTGAAGAGCCTTTTATACCAGTATTTGTTCTTGTTCATATTGTTGATGTTGTTGTTAGTTTTATTGATATTGGGCTTTTTGTTTTTACTGTTTATTATATTGTTATTTTTATTGTTATTGTTTAAATATATATTCCTGTATCATTGTTTTAGTGTTGCGTCTTTCTTTCCAATCGAGCTCTGGCACAAAAATCATCCCCACTGCAGGTCTGTGTGTGTAGCCCCACGATTTCAGACCCTAGGGACAAGAGAGGGCCAGTATAAAGTCCATCTAGGACTTGCCTTCACACGTGGCCCTGGGGATGCTACACTCCCTTTCCCATCTTCTTTTACTTCTTTTTCTTTTTTCTATCTCTTATCCTACAATCTCCTTTGTTATTCCTTTTTGTTCTTTCTCTTCTTTCTCTTCTTTGTTTATTCTGTCTGCTTCTGTTTTTTTCCTGTTTCTGTTTCATTTCTTTCTCTCTCTTTTTTTCCTTTCTGTGTCTTTTTCTTTCTCTTTTTCTTTTCCTGTGTCTGTTTCTGTTCGTGCTTCATCATTCTCATCTTCTGGCAGCCTGAGCAGGCAGTGCCCACAGCGCTGCTCCTCCTGGCACTGGTTCTGTTCCTGGACAAACCTCTCTCTCAGCAGCATCAACAGGTTGCCATGAGCTCACTCTATCCCAGGAGCCTGAGCCAGCTCAGGAGCAGAGGCCCAGCTGTACTCATATATTTCTCCATCCCTTGTGCTCCTTCCTCCTGGGGAATGTTTACTGGAATGGACTGAAATAATCAGCAGTGATCCCTGTCTAAGCACTGATGGAAGATTGATGCCAGCATTGCAGTTGTTCTCATCAGAGGATGGTTATTTGCAAGAGGTGGGAATGTCCCACTCTGGAAGACCCTATTGGCATCTCTTAGCTGGGCAGGACCCCTAGATGGGGACGAGAAAAGAGCTCATTTTCCCAGAGTTCAGGTATTGACTCAGATGAGCCAGGCTGGGCTTCTCAGGCTGGCCTAGGAGGCCCTGGGCTGGAGGGGAATTCAGATCTTTCCCACGTGCTCTACAAAAGCACCCAGGAGGTGGGATTCCCCCTGTGCAGGCAGAAGGGAGCACAGCAAGGCTGTGTGCAAGCAAGATCCTGCTCTATGCTCCCTTTTAAATATCTGGGGATGGAGGGGGAAAGCCAGCTGCTCACACACAAGCACATGGTGACACTGAAAGCGAGTGAGGTGCTTGAAGGCATGCACCTACTTCCGTCAAGAGTGTGAACTGGGGACCAGGTAGGGAGCTGGTGACATGAAAGGACACCACATGCCCACTGCCACAAGAGCTCCTCGACTAGGCAGCTGAGGCACATGCAGACACTGCAAGCAGTTGATGTCGATCAGTGCAGGCACCTGACTCAGTGACACCAAAACAGGCCCACAGGGACAGGTGGGCTGCCTGGGGTGTCCAGCACAACCCCATGTCTCTAGCAGATACAGCAGGGCACCTATAGGAAAACCAGGACCCTTTGGAGTGGTTTCCTGACAGCGTCAAAACAACTGGATGCCACCACTGCCTTAGGCCTAGTCCTCCTTATGTACAGTCAAGCGTGCTTCAGAAATGGGAGAGGCACATCACCCCAAGGTCTCTGCGCTAGTCGCTGCACCCTTAAAACCTTCTATCACTCCCTCCACTGAAACTCTTCACACCCCTAGAGGAAATGAAGAGGAAATGGGCTAAAGGTGACCTCAGGCTGCCAAATCACAGGCTGCCCACGTCCAGGGACTTCTTCAGGAACTTGATGTTATGATGTTATGATGAAGCAGTCCTGTCCCACATGCTGATCACTGAGGGATGCCACTAATAGCCAGCTGCCGCTTGGCAGCACTGTACTGCTGATCACTGTTCTCAGTGAGCCTGATACTCCATCCACCTGCTTTATGGTCCACTCTGCAGATCAGTTCACAATTTGACTAGAAGGAGACTGTAAGAAACCTTTCCAATGCCCTTGCTAAAGCGAGAGTTCACAAAATCCCCTGCTTTGTCCTTTTGAACACAGGCATTCCTCTTGAGGTGGAAGGCAACCAGGTTGCTCTGGGAAGGGCTAACTTTACTCTTGTATCAGGTTGGTAGGTGGTTTCACCAGGGAAAACTCCTGGCTCCTGTCCCAGTGCTGCTCAGCTACAAAAATTATTATTAGTTTGTCCTTAAACTCTCTTGAAATTCCCTTTCCTACTGTTTGTCCTTGTCTCTTGTCCTTTCCTGCCCTTAGCCCCAATCAGACTTTCACCGAGGACAGTGACACCTTCACCTCTAAGCGCAGCCTTGCTGGGGTCTCCAGGCACCGTGCAGGCAGGCCTGCTCCATGGTAGGAGAGGGGCCGGCAGAGAGTGGGGCTGCCTTGGGGACCCTCAGCAACAGGCAGCAGAGCAGGGGCACATTGCAGGCACCTGGCGGTGACAAGAAGGCAAGAGCGTCCCTCCTGCCTGGGGGCAGACGCCTTCTGAGGGCAAGGGCATGCTGGAGATGTGGGGGACCCTGGACCCTTCCACAAGGCTTCACACACGGTCTATTTTTCTCCTGCTTTGGGTGTTTTCCCCACAGATTCATTTTCACTAGTATTCTTGCACTTTGCCACTTCTTCCCACATTTTTCTCACATTTTCCACTACTTTGATAATTTTCCCACACTTTGACTTTTTTTCCTTCTCTTTCACAATTATTCCCTCCCATGCTTGTGACCATTTTCCCACAAATGTGAAGATTTTCCTACCCTTCCATCTTTTACCCAACCTCTCCTTCTTTTCCCATGTGTTCTCGCTATTACTGAGCTCTATGTGTTCTTGCGCTTTCCTTTTTTCCCATCACTTCACACTCTTTCCACTTTTGTAACCATTCCCACACTTTTGACCATATTCCTACACTATCGTTCCTTACCCATGTTTTTCCCTGTTTTCCATGATCTGGACACTTCTCAAAATATTTTTGCACCTCTTCCCGCCATTTCAATTTCTTTTCCAAAGCTTACATTTGCCATCTATTATTTTCCAACTCTTGCGCTCATTTGCCACACTTTCGCACTTTTCCCTATGCTTTTAGTAATTTTTCCATGCTTTCCCTTCTTTCCCTTCCTTTAACTGTTCTCCTACACTTGCCATATTCTTCCCACGCATTTCCCCTTCTAGAACCTTGTTAAAAACCCTGTACATACCAATAAAACCGAAAATGATTTCTTACATATTAAGACGATAGCTAATGTCTCTTAGCTAGGCAGGGCAACTAGATGGGGACAAGAACAATTTCTTTACATATTGATTGCAATTAATAAATGGTATTAACTCCCTTCTCCACTCTTGCCACTCAGTGCTGCACCCACAGGGCAGGAATTTCGGGGGTGGTAAATGAGTGTGGGCAGAAACAAGCCCATGTTGGGAACCTAAGCACAAGAGTCCCAAGTGTTTTGTCTTTTCCGGGTGGCCGGCTGGGATTGGTGTCACATGGAGCTGGGGGGGGTGCAAAACGCGGCTGTTCCCATGTGCTGACCTGATGGTCGAGCAGGTGGCCACGCTGGTGAGGAGAGCCTCAAAGTGGGAGCAACTCGGGGAGGAGGAAGACTCCAAAAAGAGTGAGGAAGTGATGGCCTGGGATGGCAAGGAATAGCCACGGAGTGATGTGGGAAAGAGAAGCTCAGGGAGGGAGCAGCGGGATGCAGGGAGCCCTGCCTTGGGGTGAACCAAGAGGCAATCGAGAGCACAGGGACGAGGACGGGGGTGGCCTCGTGGTGGGTGTCTGCTATGGAGCGCCTGACGAGGGGCAGCCTCTGCAAGGCCCGGGGAGCGCAGAGCTGTGGAGGGGACAACTCGTCCTGCGCCCCAGGGACCTGCTCAGGAGTGGGGAGAGGAGGTGCCTGGTGTCCCCATGGCGACTGCCAGGGCTTTGTGATGGGGGTGGCATCACACCCACAGGCCACTGTGATGGGGCAGTCCCCAAGGTGACCGTGTCCCTGCTGGGGTCTTCACTCTGAGGAGAGCGGCGCAACCAGCAGGGAGCAACTCCCCTTGGTGCCCGTGCGAGAGGTCCTCAGAGAGGTTCCTAGACATGGAGAAGGAACAGCAGGGTAATTCCTGCTCCTCATCCACGGAAAGGAATTCCAGTGCACAAGACTGCACGAGTGAGGTGAGTGGTGAGGCTGGAGGGAGAGGTGGGAGGCAGGGCCAGGACCCACATGGAGAGCACGAGGATGGCGAGGAAGGACCCCTGGGTCACGATAGTGGGGCAGGAGCTCCTCTAGTGAGGGGACTTGTATTCCTGGGCGTGGGAAAAGCAGTCTGACCTACACCCTCCCACTGTACTCAGTGCCAGTGAGGACGCACCTTGAATACTGTATTCAGATTTGGGCATGGGAAAAACGTTGAGGTGCTGGAATATTTCCAAAGGGCAACAAAGTTGGTGAAGGGTCTGGAGCACAGACCTTATGAGGAGTGGCTGAGGGAGCTGGGGTTATTTAGTATGGAGAAGAGAGGCTCAGGGGTGACCTTATTGCTCTCTACAACTACCTGAAAGGAGGGTGCAGTGAGGGGAGGCTGATCTCTAACATACTGATAGGAAAAGAAGAAATGGCTTCAGGTTGCACCAGGAGAGGAACTGGTTAGATACTAGGAAAACTTTCCACATGGGAAGAATTGTAAAGCATTGGAAGAGGCTGCCCAGGGAAGTGGTGGAGTCACTGTTCCTGGCAGTGTTCAAGAAACGTGTAGATGAGGCATGTAGGGATATGTATAGCAGGCGTGGTGCTGAAGGGCTTACAGTTGGCCTTGATGGTTTTGAAAACCTTTCCCAAACATAATGATTCCATGATCTGGATGCCCCAAGGCCCACATGAACCCCATGAGCTCTGTGCTGAGGGCAGAGAGCAGGTCCAGGCCAAGCTCAGCCGGATTTTGCTCAGCCAAGAGGTTCCCTTCGACATGACGCTGGGGTTTCCTGTGCTTAGGAGCTGCTCGTACCAACACAAGTGTCCCCATCACAGGCCTCCTTCTCCCCACAGGTGGGCCAGCAGGAGCTGCCCGCAGCAGTGCAGCGCAGACGGACCCCAGCTTCGTCCCACCGAAGGGACCGGCTGTCGCCGCTGCCCAGCCCTCAGGGCTCACGCTGCTCCCAACACGGCATCGCACAGGTACAGAACTGAGCGGCGGTGACAGCCAAGCATCCATCTGGGAAGCATGGAGGGAGGGAAAAGGACACCAGTAACCTGGCCTGTGTGGTGGGCTTCGATTGCAGGTGGTGGAGGACAAGTCCAGTGATGTTTCCTGTGCAGTGCAAGATCAGCATCCCTTCACCGGGCCTGTAAGGAAGAGTCCTTTAGGACCCAGCAGGACACGTCTTGGCAGGGCTCCTGGAAGAGCGGGGACATCAGATGTGCCCAGCTTCCCATCTCTCCCATCCAAGGCAGCTTGGCAGACACAGAGAGGCCTGGAGGACTCTGCAGTTAAACCAGCAGGATCTGCAAGTCGAACCAAGCTGCCTGCTCTGGAAATGTCCTGCAGGTCTTCACCCAAAGGAAGGGCCTTTGTCCTGGACAAGGAAGGGGTGGCCAGGAGAGTCCTGGACAGAATGAACATGGCTTTGGAGAGGGTGGCTGCAAATTCCAGCAAAGCTGCTGCCAGGGAACGCTTCTCACCTGTTCCTGCTGCTGGGATGACTCTGGACTCAGGGAAGAGAAGGGGAGAGCAGAAGCTAAAGGCATCGTATCTGGCCTTGCCTCCACTTGAAAGACCCAAGTGGGAGACCCATGCTCTCACCCAGGAAACTCAGGAGCATGTGCAGCTCTTGCCTCGATCTAGGCCTGAGTCCTCAGCATCATCAGTGGGAGAAGCCAGGATGTTGCAAGGGGGTCGTGAGAGGACAAATCTTTCCCTGAAAAGCCAGCAGCTCTCGGGAAGCTCCTCCTTTGTCCCAGGAGCACAGACTATTCCTCCTGAACAGCAAATGCCTGCCAGGGCAAATCCTGAAGATGAAGTGGCCTCTTCTGCCCCGGATGATCCCGAGCAGGGTGCGATGGCAGCTGAAGGTGTTTCGGAGGAGGCTGGACTCAGCAGCCCCTCCATTGCAGTGCTGCCACCCAGCTCTGCACAAGACGTCACTGTTGGGTGCTGCAGTGAAACGGCCCCACTGGAATCGCCATGGCCCTTCTCGCCTGAGCCTGTCAGCCTCGTTCAGAGCGTTGATGGAGAAACTGGCACAGAACTGAGATCTGAGAGCCAGGGGCCTGTCCCACATGGCCCCACACCTCCTGCTGTGGGTCTGGATGAGGCAGGCGAGGGGCTGGGGTCTGCCCCCTTGAGCCATCCTGATGATGCGAGCCCTGGAGCCAGCCAGCAGCCAGCACAGCCTGATGCCTTGGCACACACCGTCGATCAAGGCACACAGGCAAGCTCGTGGCTGCTCCAGACCATGGAGTGTGACCAAGGAAGAGCCCCTGCAGCTGAGGAAGGGCCTTATCCCTGCGCTCATGGGGAAGAAAGGGAGGTCAGCAGGGCTGGGACACCAGCTTCCCCAGGCAAGGATGGTGGGACAGGGACACCACGACAAGCACCAGTAGGGCAGGACCCGAAACAACAGCCTAGGGGCATCACCTGCCACGTGCAAGGAAGGTCGCTGCGTGTGCACGAAGACAACACCGCGCGGTACCTGGGGGTGCTCAGCGTCAAGACGGAGGCGCTGGAGGAGCTCGACAGGAGCTGCCTGGCCCGCACGGGGCAGAGCTTGGCACGGATCCGGGAAGTCACTTTCCTGAGGAAGGAGCAGAGCCTGCAGGAGAGCCAGGGCGAGGAAGAGGAGGGCCATGGGGAGCGTTTCTCCCTGTCAGCATCAGGATCCCTCAATGTGAGACCCAAGGAGGTGAGTGCAAGGGAGGGCTGGGCCAGGTGGGAGCCCTCCCGGTGCTGGGGCCGACCCCGGTGCCACGCTGTGACAGACGGGTTGTCCCAGCACCGGCAGAAAATCCCCCAAGAGACCTTTCCTTTTGGGAAAAGAAGCTCCCTTCAAAAATTCTGCCTCTCTTCTCCTAGCTCCTTGCCAGAAACTCCTTCCACAACCTGTGGAAAACGGAGATCACGCAAGTGGAGCTCCTCAAGGATGCCAAGGGCAAGTGGGAGGTGCTGGAGCGCCTCTATGCTCATGCCCCCCAGCAGAACATTGAAACATGGAGGAGAGACCTGGAGGAAATAGCAGAGCAGAGTGATGATGAGGAGGATGGTGATGAAGAGCTTCTGCCAGAGGAGGAGTTGGAGGAAAGTAGCTCCTTGGCCTGGATAAGACCCAGCCTCCGCAGCCTGTTTGCGGAAAGGGAGATGGACCTGGAGAAAGTGCCCTGCTTGCACGACATCAAACAAGGAGAGGCTACCAGTGAGGGACCTGGTGAGGTGGAGAGCCCCTCTGTTGAGCCAGCAATGCCCAGAGGAGCTGAGGAATCTCTGCTGCAGGAAACAACAGCAGCAGCTTCTCTCCAGGCTGCAGGCCCTGCTCCCCAGGTAAGCATGGAGCATGTCACCTGTCCCCACGACCCAAGGGAGCTCCTATGTGAGCTGTGTGGGGGGAGGTGCAGAGGGCATGCCCAGAGCTGCCCCATCCCAAGGGATCCCCCTGTCCATGGTGCCCCACTGTCACCCCCAGCCATTTGCCCTGTGCGGTCTGCCATGGGGAGATGATGGGTCCTCTCCATTTCCAAGTGCCAAAGGTGCAGGGCTGACATCCCCTCCACCCCTGCACCACGTTCAGCCCTGGGGCCTGGATGCCCAGTGAGGAGGGAAGGGGCAGCCCCAGCAGCAGCCCCCTCCGCACACAGTGCACGAACCCCCTTGTGCCACACACGCCCCCATCTGCCTCTGTTCCCCTGTGCATCACGGCCCCTGCCCAGCCCTGCTGCTGTGGCCCCGCAATGAGCCGTGTCCCATTGCCGTGCCAGCGGCAGGTCCCTTCCCGTGGGACGCACAGCCCCGGGAAGCCTCCCCCAGCCCCGAACCCTTTGACCCTGTGTAACCAGGGGCACCGGTACCCTGATCAGCAGCAGCTGATGGCCGACGGGTGCGTGTTCTTGCTCTGTCCATGCAGGAGGCCTCGGAGCCCCAAGAGGAGAAGTCCTCATCCTCCTGCAGCCCCACGGCAGACACTGAGCCAGGTACGTACCCGAGTGGAGAGCCCTGCTGGGGACGGCGGGTCTGTCTGGGACAGCGAGCGGCACCGGGGCCGGCAGCAGGAAGTGCTCGGGGGCTGCTGTGCTGAGGCCACAGCCCCTTGGGAAGCCCTCGGTGGCAGGGACAGGCAGGTGCAGCCCTGCGCCCGTGCAGCCCGTTGCCCACAGCTCTGCTTCCCACCGCAGGCACCGCTGCCCTCCCGGACATCGCGGCTCCCCGGCGATGGCGCTCGCGGCTCAGGACGGCGCTTCGGGCTCTGAGCAGAGCGTTCTGCTGCTGCTGCATCGCGGGGCAGCGAGAGGAGCGGTGCAGGTGAAAGAGCCCGGCAGGATCCCTGGAGCGGGGCTGGTGCAGAGCGATGGACACTGTGTCCTGGGGGCTACAGAGAGGCTGCTGCGTCGTGCCCCATAGCAGCCATGTGCCCACACAAGCCCTAGGTGGCAACAGCCATTGTCAGCTCCAAATAAACCCCTCAGAAGGTTTTTCTCCCCTTGTCAGTTGTTGTCAGAAAATCTCCATGAAAAGACTAGTGGGGCTGTGGGGCCCTAAGGCCATGGGTGACTCCTGACTCCGTACTGGCCTTGGTGGCTGGGGTGGGAAGCAGACCTGGCCAAACAGGGCTGCTCACGACTGACACGGCTGGCACGTGTCCAGGCTTTTGAATGGTTCTCAGAGTGACCCCTGGGCTCTTGCAAGAGCAGGAGATGTTTTCATCTCCTAACGCACCGGCCTGTGGTGTTTCACTGCGAGTGCATGAATCACTCTCCAGTCCTCCTTCCCTGCGCCTCCTGGGTCCCCCCTGCTTCTCCAGGGACTGCCGAGCCCTCCTTTCCCCAGGCATGCCTGCATTTGCTGCGCGGTCTTTGCGGGACTCTACCATGGGCTGCCTCATGTTTGGTGAGACTGCACTCACTGCCACCCCTAGGCATCCCCGGGGTTCCCCTGAGCTCTCCTGGAGCCTCAGGTTCCCTTTCACAAGGATGGGCATCTGTCATCAGCACTGTCACCTGTGCGACAGCCCCAGGCATTCAATTCAGAGACCATTCTGCACCTCCCATGGCAGTGCTCCCAGGGACATGAACCCCGAATGCAGCCCTTGGTCCCTGAAAGACCACGCTGGGACTCTGACCTCCTCCCCTGGAGCCCACAGAGCGCACAGGCAGAGCAGAGGCCCTTTCATGCTGCAATCCCTTGGGTGCATTGGTGTACTGTTGACCCCAGCTTCAGAAGAAAGACACAAACTTAATGTTTTTCTGGAGGCTAAGTCTGGCGTAAGGCTGCCCATTGCCTTGTCCTGCTTTACTTAGGAAACACATGGAAACACAACCCCACCACCACTCTGTCCCTTCAAAAGTCCAAAGGTGTCTGTGTGTGTCCAGCTGCCACCCTCTCTCCATCCCTGTGGATTACGAGCTTAGACAGGAAGCTCCTATGCAGAGAGACATAAAATTTAGTCAAGGGGAAACCTCCTGTGAACTTGCGGAGCACAGAGGAGGGAACTGAACCCCGCTGCATCCCAGGAGCTTCTCCATGGGCATTTGGTGCATGGATTAAGTCCCCGTGAAGAGCCCGAGGAGCAGGAGGAAACGAACCAACTTCCTGCTCCTGGGCAGGTGTCCTGTCCTCTTACGAGGCGGGAGCAGAGGCTTCTGCAGTGGGACATTTCCAGCCCACAGAGGATCATCCCCTGCTGGCACCAGCCGCAGCGCTGGGCTCCAATGTTACCGATGTTATCGAATATTCATTAATCCGCAGCCAATCAGGTGGCGGCGGCGGGGCCCGGGGGCGGGGCAGGTACTGCTGCTGGCAGGTGGGCGGGGCAGCGGCAGAAGCAGCCAATGAGCGCGCGGCGGGAGGCTGGGGGCGTGGTGGCGCGTGCCGTGGGCGGGGCCAGCGCGTGACGCGGCCGTTGGGCAGCGGCGGCTGCAGGCGGCGGCGGCCCCGGGGCCGCAGCGAGGCGCGCGGCGGGCGGCGGCGGCTGCGGGCGGCGCGAGTCCTGCACGACCGATCCCTGCACGATCCCCGTGCGACCAGAGGCGCTCGGGAGTGCGGGAGGCGGCGGCTGGAGGCGGCCCGAGGCGCGAGGGGCGGCCGGGGCCCCGCGGCCTCGCAGCCGGAGGCTGGGGCCGTTGCTGGCTGTTGTGGGCAGCGGCCGTTGGGCTGTGCGGGAGCGCGTGGCAGGTGGCGGAGGAGCGCGCGGCCCCGGCGGGCCGGTCCGGCAGGCGGCGGCCCTGCAGCTGCAGCCGCCCGGCCCAGCCCGGCCTGGCGCGGCCCCCCGGGAGCGGCGGCGCCTGGTGCCAGGGAGCTGCGCGCGGCCGCCATGGGGAAGCGGAGCTCGGCCGGCTGCGTGCCGAGGTGAGCGGCCCCGCGGGTGCCGGCCCCGCTGGGCCCCGCTGGGTGCTGCCGTCCCCCGTGGCACCCCCAGAGCCGCCCCCTTGGGGCCGGGTACCCCCCTGCTTTGAGTGCCAGACACCCCGGGTGTCTCTTCCCCCCAGTGCCGCTTCCTGTGGGGGCCGTGTCCCCCCCGCCCTTGAGTGCAGGGTCCCACCAGTCCCCATCTACCCCCACCCCTTGTCCCCGTCACTGTCCACCCTGCCCTGGGGTGCAGGGACCTGCCACTATTGTCCTCCCAGCGTCCCCTCCCCATGTGACACGGCCCCACAAACACACTCGCCTGTCTGCAGACATGGAGAGATGCCTGCGCACAAGTGCGTGTGTGTAAGCGAGCACGGGGACGCGCGTGTGCTCGGGTGTGCACGTGCTCGGAAGTGCCCGCGCCCGTGTGTGCGTGTGCGCTGCGCCCGCTCCTGCCAACTCGTGGCAGGGGCCCGCGTGGCCCCGGGGCTGCACGTGAGCCCGGCCATCCGTGCGCGCGGTGCGTGCGAGCTGGCAAGTGTGTGCGCT